>NW_022595246.1:1492765-1494715 GCF_009176505.1 Sitodiplosis mosellana
GTCGTCGTCGTCGTCGTCGTCGTCGTCGTCGTCGTCGTCGTCGTCGTAGCTGTTTGTTAACACGATAACTCAAAAAATAATTGAGATAATCAAAATCTGGAAATGCCAAAAGTTTTGTATTCGGGAAACTTAGTTTAAGTCCGAAGATGAGCCATTTTCGATTTGATCCTGGGGTACTTGCCCTAAGAAAAACCTCAAAAAATTGACACTTTTGTATGGGAGGTACCCGTAACTCGACTCCGATTGGCTTCAAACTTTCTGTGATTCCATTTTTTGGGAGAAGAATAAGATTCTGAAAGTTTGAAACCAATCGGAATCGATTTACGGGTACCTCCCATACAAAATTTTTGAAATTTTGACTAAAATTACCGATTTTTGGACAATTTGGTATGGGAGGTACCCGTTAATTGATTTTGATGGGCTTCAAACTTTCTGAGGTTTCATTTTTTGGAGAAAAAGTAAGATTCTGAAAGTTTCATGTTGATCGCATTTGCGGAAGTTTGATTTTTTGTCCTACATTTTTGTCGACATTTTCTTGGAAAAAATTGAGGGCCAAAAACCAAACTTCTGCAAATGCGATCAACATGAAACTTTCAGAATCTTATTTTTTCTCCAAAAAATGAAACCTCAGAAAGTTTAAAGCCAATAAGAATCGGTTTACGGGTACCTCTCATACAAAATTGTCGAAGTTTTAGTTAAAGTGACCGATTTTTCACTTTATTTTCATTATTTTATTTTCACCGCCTTTATTTCAAGAAAATTCACAAAAAATAACCAAAAGTACATACGGACAACGCAGGCCAACGGTACGGAAAAGTTCGGGATTACCAATGTAATTCTTTTTATCTTCTGATGTTTCTGATGCTCCTGCTGTTTCTTTTTCGCCTTTTTGCTTTGATTTTGTGCATACAATTTTATGTGCGTAGTTTGTTCGCCTTATTTATTGGTTACGGATGCGATGAATACAGGCAAATGTTCCATGAACAACATCATTTTCTTTTTTCCATCTCTCTTTCTCCCTCTCTCTCTGGGTCTCTCATTCTCTTCCTTTTTCCTTCTGGCTTTGGTTCTCATCGCTCTGTATCGGGAAAAATATTTTTCAACGAATACAAATTTGTTTTTGATCACGGTGAAGGCGAAGAAAAAAAAACGTAAGACAGAAATGACAACTGTGTGCATCGCTGTCATCGTCGACACGACTCAATGAATGCAGGCAAATACAACAACAGAGGAAGAAAAGAAAATGCACGCCCGGAAGTTAGCATGCAGAGAAAGAAGTACACGACCAAGCTGGCAAAAACTTTGACAGTTTAATTTAATTTGAATCAATAATGGAATAAAATCGAGAAGATAAATCCCCTCAAATTCAAAGTTTTCATCGTTTTTTTTAATATTGAAAATGGTAAAAATGGAGAAAAATGAAAGCAATTCAACTTACATGTGAATTTCAATGCATTTTTTTCCCACTATTATCTGCTTATTTTCCATTTACATCACTTGAACCGATGATGCAAATGCAAATATTGTACCAAATAATGATGATGTTGCGAACACAAACAACATTTGAATATTGGTTTGTTGTGTATTTTCCGGTGTGTATGTTTATGAGTGTTGTGAGTAGCGATTTTTGATTTTTCGTTGAGCAATTGGTTTTTTTCACATTACCAACCGCATTTAAGTGTAAACATTCTTGGGATATCTTGTGCTTCGAGTACTCCATATGCGGAGTGTATATGTGTAGAGTGCATTATCAATATCCATGGCAACAGACAACACAATCGTAGCTTTTGGAATTTTCGTACAAAACTATGTGAGACGATTGAAAACTTCGACCGAAGCGACTTAATTGCGATTGCAGAGCGAACTGCTGTTGTTCAAATAATTTTGCCCGAGATAGATAGATAGAGAGAGAGAGAGAGAGAGAGAGAGAGAGAGAGAGAGAGAGAGAGA
>NW_022595246.1:1494725-1569324 GCF_009176505.1 Sitodiplosis mosellana
AGAGAGAGAGAGAGAGAGAGAGAGAGAGAGAGAGAGAGAGAGAGAGAGAAAGATCATTTTGTTTGTATATAAACTGAAGCTCGGTAATAGCTGTTGGCAAACAAAAGTGGCAAGAACAAATTATGCGCTATGTATTTTCTGGCAAGTCAGTATACATCTCCATAATTTTGTGTGTGTACTTCATATTTAAGCCGATGGCATTTCCATTTTCGCCGTCGAAACAATGTACCGAAATGAGATTTAGTGGATTTGAAATGATGAATAGAATCCTTCGGACGCAGATGGGAGGCTTGCTTTCTCTCGCTACACACACACACACACACACAAAAACAATTCAATTTCGATATCAATGGCAAGAATATAACGCGGCATAAAACACGTTGTTTTCGAAAATGTTTCACGGAAATACAGTAGGCCAGCCAAGCGATCCATCATTGCAGCAAGTAAATTTCCACAACGAAAGAATCAGAAATATTCAATTTGCAGAATGTTCGCTCTCTTGCTCTCGTTCTCTCTCTCCAACTCGCTCATTCTCTTCGAAAACCATAAAGATTTAATGGACACTTCATAAATTCGACATCATAAATTTCCAGTGAATTTACTAACAGTCATAACCACAATGAGCAATTGATGCACATAACAGTGAACAAAACAAAAACAAAAGTATGTTGAGTGAATGAGAGGGAGAGCAGAAGAAAAAATTGCAAATGATTTTTGAGCGCTACGAGAAAAAAAGAGCGATCAACTGATGAATACAATGTTTGGCTTTTTGGTTAGCAGCCAACATGGCGCCCACAGTGCGAGAGTTAGACCTTTCTCTCGGTGCTGCGATTAATTTTTGTGTTGTACGCCGTTTGCCGATGGGATAGCCGGATATTGTACGTGGAATGCATTACATCATCTAATTCAAATGCCCCCTTAAACCGATTTCCATTCCCATGAACAACAGAACAATTTCAACAAAAGCGGCGACGACGGCGGCAGTGACCACGCATCAACTCGTTCGTGTATCTAGCGAGTAGAGCGCTAGTAAACGTTTGTAAATTGAATTTAATGAATTTTATGTCTAAACCATTTACGAACAGAGGCACATCCATACATACATACACACACACATACACTTTCGCGAAGCGCACGAACGAACGATGGACGGACAGGCGACCGAACAACAAGAACGAAAGACATGTGAAAAACTGTGCAAATTGTTCAACCGAAATGCCAATAGCACATATTGCATGATATACGGCCAACCCCGTCGGTTTTTGGACCGTGCACCAGAGCGAAAGAGTGGTTGCAAAATGTACTTCTGTAATGTACATTATTAAATTGATCGTTTTTTTTTCATCCTCTCTGAATGACTTGCATGTGCAAATATGACTGTGTGTGTGTGTCTGTATCTATGTCAGTTTTTCTGGGTTTCAACGTTCGTTTTTTTTCTTCTTCATTCGTTCAATTCTCCGTTGTTTCATTTCATTTCATCAACACAATTTCCAAATATTTCGTTCGGTGTGTGCATTTTGAGCAGTTTACATGCATTTGGAACGAAGATTCACAGCCAAAAAAAAACGGCAGAGCCAAAAAAACGACAAAGAAAATGGACAAAAGGGCGAAATGTAAACAAAAGGCTTCAAACCACAAAAACGAACAAATTGCTCGTGTTTAATGGATAAATGGCCGAAATAATAGCAGGCAAACGATCACTATATAAAGTGAAACAAATGCGAAAATGAAATTTCATTTAATAATATTTTCATTCCCTATCTCCCAGCTGAGTGGCTCGTTCTTTTTTACATTCATTTTCTTTCTCCATTGAGTGGCATCGCATTCGTTCTTAATGAGAGTTGTCCAGTGCAGAGGTAACCTGGCAATCCATGGTTTCCAAAGTTCAAACAAGCGCATTTGTTTATTTTGGAGCGTAAAATAAGCGGAAAATGATTTGGTTGGTTTGAAGCTTCGAATTACGGGAAACGAGAAGATTGAATGCATCGGTGTATAATTAACAAAACGGAAATATTGAACATTCTATAAAGAACATTTTCGTGGAAAAGCTCTAGTAAATACCCATTAAATTTTTTGAATAAAACATGCAGTTCGTGAGTAGTTAGTAAGCACCTGCAGATGAGTGACTTCCCGAAGCTAATGAATGTAACGAAATTTCCGTGAATTGCAATGAAAACTGTGTCAATTCCAATGGAAAATGATGTATTATTAAAATCTCATCGTTGCCCAGCGTGAAACAGCAGCTGGCGCAGCAGCGTCGAGAAATAGTGTGCGTGTGTGTGTGTGCTGATTCAATATTGAATTTAGCGAAACAATTGGATCAGTTTGCCTCCTGTTGAGCGCACATCTTTCTTTTGGAACGAAGCGAAGTTCAGGTAAAAATTCATGTTCGAACGATTTACACATGTCATGCAATTACTGTCGCATTGCAAACCCCCTCCGTCATCGCGTGGCAACCGTAAGAACAAAGGAAATAGCAAACGTCGTGCACACCAAACTTGGAGCAATTTTCACAATTCACACACGGATACAGTTCTAGTGACAGTTTGCCACGCACTTGTTAGTTAGCGACAAACGAGCTGACTTCCGTGCAAACGTATTTTGTCAATGATTCATTGTACTTTGCCAATCGGCAATGAATTTCGTGCATCACAAACATTTATCCATTTCAAGAGGCCGAACATTTTGTGTTGCGTTTTGTTCTGTTTCGTTGTTTTGTTTTTGCATTCTGGCCTTTCTTTTTTATTGGCATTGTCAACATGACCCATTTTCGACAGCGACACATGTAACCTAATGGCTCAACCATGTGAGATAACATAGAAGATCGTTTTCGAGCACTTGAATTTTACTATACAACTTCAGCAATTTGCTGTACAATTTTCTTGTGAATGTCCTCCGAACGGAGCACATCCATTGGCTGGCTGGCTGGCTGGTTGGTTAGCATCAAATGGAAATGGCATCGTCAAAATATGACCAAAAGACATGAAACAAACAGATAAAGCAACAAATAAAAACCTATGTTTAATGCTAGGTTTAATGTCGCATTATAATATGACAGAGTAGTACAATGTTGCTGGTTATGTTTTGCTGATCGAAACGGTTGCCACATTTTTCGAACACACACTTACATTAAACTAGTGCAATCGAATGGATTTTCTCTCTGTGTCTGTAGTTTTCTCTTTTCCTTTCACTCTTTTCCAATTTTGGAGAGAATCGCAATTTTTAAATAAAATCCTCGATGAAAAGTTTTCTGTTGTGCGACGAAGAAGGGCGAAGTTATCAAGAAGTGGAAGAAACGAAGTGCGAAACAGCATTAATGCATTTATAAAGAACGATTTAATATGAACGAACAGATAATTGATTTGGATCGTTCGTATCGATTCCACACACACACACACACACACACACACACACACACACACACACACACATACTGTTCGGAGGGAGAGAAATATAATCAGTTAACGATGAATGCATCCCTCGAAGGGACATTATTCGTAACGACGACTCAAAAGAAATAAAAACGAGCATGCGAATCGATTGATTGCTCGTGTTTTTTTTCCTCTTTCGCAATGTTCGTCGTCGTTGTACGCGTTGCGGGCATCAAATAAAACCAATCATTTGGGGTGTATCAGTGTATCGATAACACGAAAATCGTAACTAAAACGCACTATAGCAGCGTGTAAATATACATCCACGCACACACACATACATACAATTTATGTGTAATAACAGCGTATGTATATCGTTGCCAACTATCATAGTTTCAATTGTTACAAGCGCTTTTGTGCACCATACACATATCGCCGCTGGCTGAATTCACCGTAGTCCACATCTGAAACGTGTCGTTTCACTCAAGCACAGCACTGGAAAGTTGAGTGAAAATGTTGAGTACTTTCCATTTCGTTTTGCTCGTGTATCGCTTCCACGGTGTTCCTGCATTTGTCGCGGATTCATCGTTGGAAAACGAATGAGTGCTCTCGTCTGCGCAATTTAAAAGGAGTGTCAACACACTTTTGTTGTCGCAAAGACCGGCCGTTCAATTGAACGAGGCAAAGTTTGTTTTCCTTTTTTCCGACTTTCTCTCTCTCTCTCTCTCTCTCTCTCTCTCTCTCTTCCAACTTCCATGCAGAGTGAAAACACACATTTTCCAGCCAAGAGAGATGAGCGTCTAGGTTTGCTGCCACCAAATATTCAGTTTATTGTTGCATTTCGACGTGTAATGATGTTCGTTTGGCAGCACAGCATCATCCTTTGCTTACAGAATCGCTAGAAATAACAAAACACTCGCAATTTCTGGCCATTCCGAATTCATTGATGTGTGTTGCTATTACGGTCATTGTTTTTTTTTCCCGTTGCTTTTGTTTTTCGTCGAGTGCTCGCGTATTAATGTCGATTGAGTGTGTGCGTTTTGAAGGCCGAAAGTTAAAAAATAAAACAAGTTTAGGTATAAATTTATGACAGCTGCGAAGTGATGGATTTTTATTTAATCGGTTTTTTTGATGCTTTTTTGTGTGAATCTAACGAGAAAAAAAGGAAACTTTATGCAGATAGCTCGAAATTAAATGCACTCTCAAACTGTGTTAATATTCAATTCAGTTCAGTCATTGAAGTTTTGCCATTTTAAATCGCTAGGTTTCATCGTGGTGCCAAACTTTTCTCCCCTATCTTCTACCAGATCCACTCGCCCCAAATCGTGTCCACTTCTTTGCGCGTTGCTCGTTTCGTTTTGTTCGTGCGTGTTTTTTTTTCTGATGTCTGATGTGGTTTTGAAGTTTCTCCATTCTCGTGTTTTGGCACATTTTTCTACACCACTCCTTTGACACACTCCGCTGCGAAAGTTAAATTGAAGTGTCAGCAAATTAATATTACAAAACGGGTGGCCGAATGGTTTGAGAGGGGAAAAAAAGTCCGACACTTTGTTCGCTTCGAATTGAAATTGCCTCGGAAATCCGTTCCATATGTTCAGTTCAAGTGCTGAGTAATTGTAAAATTCCGTTGTTTGTGCCGTTCGAATGGGATTATTATCGTTGGTGCTGGCGCATGAAACGACACCCAAGAGGACAATTGAACAGAACCAATTGAAATCATGTTTGGAAAACTAAATCGATGCAAAACCTTTCACTCAAACGAAAAGTACTTGGAAAATATGAAATGACCTGAAAAATGGCCCCGTAATCTCCATGTATTTATTCTGATGTAAACGGATTTTTTTTGCTCGTGGTAAACAAATCTGCATTTTAAATGTTATAAACAAGTGAATATAATCATGCAAATTTCTTCCTTTATTGGTTTTTTTTTGAAAAACGGAAAAATTCCATGCACCAGTAGTGATAAGATTACGTGTTACAAAACATTTTCTTTTTTTACATCAAATCCATGGCAATATTGAAAATTCCAGAAAATCGAAAATGCACGCGTGTCATGATCGAAGTGTGAAACTATACTGGCACACCATTCCAATGTGAAAATATGCATCCGTTTCGTGTCAACAATTTAAATTCCAATTTATTTCATGCTTGTGATTATTGGGCGTTTTTGACACAGAAATGTGATTACATTGCATTTATTATTTGTTTTCAACGAAACAAATGTCGAAACGTTCATATTTTCTGGAAATCACACATTCCTTTTGATACGCCAGCCTGATATAGTTCACTCATTCACCACATTCACATTGGAATTTCAATTTTGAATCGTTTCGATATTGGATTTTGGAGAGATGATGCACAAAATTGATGCATTTTGATTCGAAACACCGTATGCACACATGCTATCTGGTCGCACACGTTCTACCTGAACAAGGGAACTTTCAAATCTGAGCCAAGATTAATATACTGTCTAATAGGTTTCTGCGGTTTCACTTATTCATATGTGCCCGAGTGCCTGAGCTGCGATTCCAAAGCGCAAAAATCAAACCTTGGCTGCAACCAATGATATACTATGCACAATGAGAAGTGTTGAGAGAGGGAGAGCTTGAGCCAGAGTAATTTCCGCCAAAAACGTAGAACCATTATTGATGGTTTCACTACGCATCATGATGCTATTTTCCATCGAAAATCCGGCAAATACCATTCGATTTATCATTGCATTAAAAGCTCTCACGCTCTCTTTGTTGAAGTGACTTGTTGAGGAATTCCGAAATTCAAATATTCTCTATGAAACGAAATATATTGGGTTTTTCGTGTCATAATGATGCTGATTATTCACTGTAGCCTCATTACAAATCAGCCCACTTGAACTGGTTCTCTCCCTCACTCTCTCTCTCTCTCTCTCTCTCAGCTTGTTCTGTGTTTCAAGAGTGCTCTCATGAAATTGAACCGAAAGATAAATCGACATTTCACTTTCTGTGCAGGAATCGAATGACCAAAACGAAAGCTCGAAAGGAATTTACAATTTGTTTGGACAGTCGCCAGAATTTCAAAATGAGACTCAAATCGGTGGAAATACAAGCGAAAATCGTTCGTCTCTCTCGAATCGGACAAATGAAATAGGTCATAGAACCTGTTTTAACGATAATTTGGCAAAGAGTGTGAGCCACTTAAAAATCTTTTGTGTCTGTTTTTTCACTCGGCAGAAGTAGGTGGATGGTGGAGAGAATTTTGTTGATGTCAAAAGCATACTTTGCATTCATGAGCGTTCAAACTTCCATCGATCGCTGTTTTATTGTTGACAAAAATCTGCTACGCAATTTGATCCAAATGCCTGTCTCCCACTCACTCCCTCTTGCCCGTTCATTCGCCTTTTATCTCTGCATGAAACATCATTCGATTTAGAAAAATCAATCAATTTTCCGGTTTTGCTACAAAACATACTTCCATTGTGCGGCCAATTCAATGCAAAGATGCTCCTCTTACGTACGCCACGCCAAAACTCATTTTGTAAATAAATTGCGATTTACGATGGTACATTTATTTGCCATTTGTAAGCGATTAGATGTATGGCGCTGTAATGAGAAGATAAACACTTCATCTTAATTACAACACACAATTTGATTTGTAGCGGAACTATAAAAGCTGACAAAATCATTGATGGCATAAGAAAAAAAAATGATGCGTGTCCTTCGCAGTGATTCGGTTCTGTGAGCAATAATAATGTGCTTCTGCTGCTCTTCACAACTAGATAGATGACGACGACGACGGCGATGACTCGAATCACGAAGAGATGTACGGAATTATTTGTAGTAATTTCATTGAAAATTTGCTGCATGTTATAAATTATGATCAATTTCATTAAAACGTTTAGTTAAACGATACGAAGAAGAATAAATCTGGCATGCGAACAGCACAAAACAGCTCAGCACAGCATATCAAGCAGAACAGCCATAGCAATTTCGAGTGGAATGTTGAAAGAGAGAACATAATACTTTGTCAAAATGATTTATGAATATTTGAACCATTAAATGACGCTCGAGGAATCCAGCTCAGCACCAAAGGTCGGTCGTCTGCTGATTCGGCTGCTATACAAGTCGAAACAACTGTAAATGAGTGAACGAATCTTCTTGTGCTCATTTTTCACCAGTTTTATGACATTTCTACTTTTCCGTGATTTTTAATAGTTAATTTTATATCCTCGCCAGACGACAGTGGAGAAGGAAAAAAATCCAGAGATTCACATTGATCCCAACGAGATGCAATAAAAAGAATACGATGTAATCCTTTTCTTGTCGCAACACACTTTTGTGTTACCATATTTTCTTTGGGTATGTGGCATCGCTCCAGTAAAAATGCACGGCGATAAGCATTAACATTCACGGAAGACATTAAAACAGGCGACATAAGACGACGTGTAATCTGAAATTTTAATTTCGAAGCACGTGAGTGCTCCGTTTTCTGAGCTGTGCTCGTTTTTTTTCCTGTTGCTCTTGTTCGTAAACTAACCGACATCGACACGGAAATCCCTCGATGAAACTCAAACTAAAATCCATATGAACGGGCTTTCGAATACGACAGTAGTGCTGCGTGTTACAGGGTTACGGGGCCGATGTTGGTGTTGGTGTTGGAGTGCAATAAAAAACCGAAGCGAAAACTAATATAAATTACGTTGAAACTGCGAAGTCGTTCGAAAAACTTGACACTTTATCTCCATGTTATTATGAATGAATGGAGTGTCTTTCCTGCTTCGAGCGCAATTTTTTGAAACTGTGTGTGTGTGTCTCTATGAAATGAGTTTCTTTCCTCTCACACTCACACATTCCTTTTCTCATTCTTTCTATTGACATTTGTGCTCTTTTGCCATTGTGTATACAAAAGCATAAAACTACTTTGCAAAACCGTGTAATTTAACCAGTATCGTGCATTTCCTGTGTTCGATGCCATCGAAATGATGAATTTCAACAATGTTCTCTCTCTCCCTCTACCTCAACTTCTCCCCCCTCTCCCTCTCTCTCTGTGTGTGTGTGAGAGCTCTTGTTTGCATTCATTTTGCATCGTAGCAAATGCCATTTCACCGTAAGATTAGGTGCCGTTCACTTGATTTTTCACGGTGAAAATAGAGAAGCAAATAATTTGCGATACGTTTCGACGAGCGCTTATGGAAATGAGAGAGTGGAAAATGCTTCTATCAATATCAATACGGAGGTTTTGTTGTTCAAACACTCTCTATCTCGCTCTTGCTGTTCGCTTTTCTGGTTGTGTGACGACGTTCAAGCATTGGATCGCATGGAAACTTTACGAGATTTGAATCCATTGTCAACATTATCGCAAAAAAAAGTCAGTCGAAGGGGGGCAACAGAAGCGAATCGAACCAATCATAAGCTAACATCTCAATTTCCAATTTAAGTCGCATTTTATTTTTTTGACTGTACGACAAAAAAAATTCAATCATTCAATCAGTCAAATTCGAGTACACTTGCTGGTTTGATTGGCAATATTGATGCATGCATCGGCACACACACAGAGAGGTTCCGAACAACGGAATGCACAACATTCGTGAGCTAAAATGTGGAAAAGACTCACTGACAAAAGTAATCGAACCAGTTGGAGTGTGCCTTTCATTAGAGAGCATGTAATCAAAATGAAAATTCATCAACAGCCATGTTTGCTGTTCATGAAATGAAAGGAAAAGGTCAATCGTATTGAGTTCGGATTCAAAATCAAGAGCGCCTATTTTTATGAACAAGGTTTACAAATTTCGTTCGAGGGAGAGAGAGAGAGAGCAAAGTTATAAAATCCAAAGTACTATCTTTCTTCTTTTATGTGCTCTAATAACAGATTTTCAAACAGAATTCGCTCAGAACCTAATCCGATATCCTGCTGCGCGTCGGTTTCTCATTGAAAGATTGTCCTTTTCTTAAATTCGATACACAGCAAAGAGATGAGAAAAAGATCAGATGAATAGATAAAATTGAATTGATTTTTGTTGAAAAATACATCACAGCAGAAACACACGCAAAAAAAACATGAAAAATCGACGACAACAAAATGATAAGCGAAAAATTCGTTACCAGATGATTTGAATGGTTTGGAGCGAAAATGTAATACAGAAAAGTTGAGCGGAAAAATGTCAAATGAAAAGGGATAGCTATATAGTTCACTATAGTTCACTATACAGTGTACTATATGGCTATCCCTTTTCCGCTCATTCATCATCGACATTTTTCCGCTCAACTTTTCTGTATTACATTTTCGCTCCAAACCATTCATTTGAAACTTCTCGATGCGAATAAATGGTCGAAAGTCTCTCTTTTTTCTCGTTCCAATGATTTTAGTAGTTCATTTGTCGTCATCGTTCGTTATGTTCGCTGCAGTAAATTTGATTATTTAATTTCGTTTCGTTGACAAGGATCGACCTTCCATGGGGGTCCTTTGTCAAAGTGGATTTAAAAGATTACATTTCGCTTCTCCATTCCCTATTTTATTGATTTCCAGCATTTTGTGCGTCATCAGCGACACTTCGCTCGGCTAGTTCCAAAAATACCATTCACTTCCGCAATCAACAATTTCGTTTTGGAGGTAACACATACAACGGGAGCGTTACAAATTGAAAAATTGCCGCCGCCACCACTACCATCATCATGCTAGGCTTTGCTCCCATCGATAAAATATTAACATTTATTATTTATTCATCACTCACGACAGTAAAGCGTAAATAATTCAACTTTGTTGAGAAATTATTCAAGCTCGTTACACGTTGAAGATATATTGTTTGGTGCAGAAAATGTTTAACACCCAAAGAAGAAGCAACATCCAAATAAAATTCCGCTCATTTTTCGCGCGACAAATTACCAGCGTATCTTACTAGATGCGATGCTTTCGAGTGACTGGTGACATACACACAAAATACCAGAAATAATTTGCATAATTTATTCGATCTACTTTTTTTTCGCATGACATCTTTTGCTTCCTTTTCAATATGTTGATGCTTCGTTAGCAAACGAAAAAAACTGGCACAATTTTCAATTCGCTCGGCTTCAAGTGGAATGAGCGCTGTGGGAAAAAAAATCCTTTACTTTTTTCCCACATCATCATTATGCCGTATGACAATGATGATGGGAAATTTCAAAATGATAAGCAGTTAATGCGCTTTAATACTCTGTTTTGCTGTGTGTGTGTGTGTGGCAAAATGTAGAACTCAAGTATGCCATCATGCAATATGGGTCAAATTATATGAATGAAACAATAATCCCACCAAAAGCATAACCCCACATAATGACCAATCTTATGAAATAATTAGAACAAAGGGAAATTAGAACATAGTTCGGACTTTTTTCCCATTTAAAGCCACCTGATCCATTTCTGGGGTATTAAAAATAAATGCCCCACATATAATGTTGTCATACATATATATATTTACGAATTTGTGGAGCACAAGTGTAATTTTTACTTGATGTATTGACAGCTTAAGCATTTCAACACTTTGCTCTCACATATTTCCTCTCGAATGAAAATCTCACACTCATCCTTTCGAGAAGGAAGAATGTTTTCGCCTCTTTGCCCATCAAAACAATGTTGTGCGAGAGCATTTCATCAAGAATTCATACATGATTAACGACGGTAATATAGAAAATACGACTTTCATTGATTTATCGAGATCGTTGAGTATTTGGAAGCACATTTTTGGTACCTCAACAGCGGGTATATCCACAGTTCTCTGCAACCTCCTCCCATATCGTTTACAATGTATTAAATATTAAAAGGTAAACTTGGTAAATTGATTAGAAATTTTAGGATCAATTATTCATTGGTGCTACGGAATATTGGCACGTTGCGACTGAACCATCGTGCGTGCGTTTGTACCAAAGGCAAGGCTTTAGATGACGAAGGCGAGTCGATCCGGTCCCAGTCATACACACATTAAGATCGAATCGGAAAAGTGTAATGTTCCGTAAAGATTTAATTTTTCCTCGTAGTTTTCCAATTAAGCTGAAGAGAGAGAGAAGAACAAGAGCTAATTGCACGGAGACAAGAGAAAGTGGTTTCACCTTTAACAATGAATAGTGCTATCGAATGAATTTGCGAACGTTTTGGCTCCATTGGAAATGCTCAAAAGCGAAAAAGCACTTTCAGAAATAAATTCAGGGAAACTTGTTACGGTTGTACAACATTAATATGACTTATCCGGAATGGTTCTGATTACAATACCACCACCACCACCATTACCTACGGAACACGATATTTACGTAAATATCTGAGGATATTGCAAAATTATGCTAAAGGCCACTCCATTCTTAAGAGTCCTTTCGCACAATTTCTTCATCTTGTGAAAAGCAAATTTCAGAAATTGCTCTTGCGTTCATCTACAGGATATGCTTTGAATGTCGTGAGAGATGTTGCTTCATGTTTCTCTGCTTCTCTGTTGCTCTGTTATTCTGTTGCCATGTTGAATTGCAGGCAACATAATTGACAAAACATAGACGAGAGGATTTGAATTTTATGTTCTATATAAGAAGAAGACGAAAAAAAAGCTCAAATACAAACAATAAACCGAGCCTTATTAACTTCCACCATTTGTGTTGGAAACGCTCCCCAAAAAAAACACCAAGATAAGAGTCTAATGAAAATCGCATTTAATTCGAAAGTTCTTTGTAATTTTCTCCCCGAACAGTGCCGAGCAGAGTTTACTTTTCATTACATGAAACAAAAGCAAATTTTTCTATAGATTTTGCGCTCCAGTTACTCTTTGTACGAAATAATTGTGCGCTGTATGTGAGAAAAACGATTATAATTTTTTTCCATTTAACTGTGTGCCAAAATAAAGAAGTTTCGAACACGGGGCATTGTGAGTAATCTTTTTCTACTATAGTTTGCATTCACAACGGATTCGTTTAAACTTTTAATATTAAATAAAAAGAATCGATTGGCAAAAGAACAATAAACGCACGGGTTTTTTTTTTCCTGCAAACAAATTCAAAGAAACGCGAGCGACACCAGTGCGAAAAAATGGCAAAACATTATCCGCATAATTTTAATTAAAATGTTTTTTTTGTTGACTTTTCAAAGCAGAAAATTGAAACGTCACTTGCAATCGAAAAGTTTAAAAGCGTTGTAGCGCTCGCTTGGCAAAACTAAATGTCAATAAAATCATTAAATTATATTCATTGAAACTGAAGTGTAAAAAAAAAGTGTTCGGTTAACCGCATTCTGGTTTTTAATTGAACGTAATCGAGAAGCGCGGGAGTTTGGTCAATCGGGCGCGGTGTGGGTGTCTCGTGTGTGTGTGTATGCGCGCGCGCTTGTGTTTTTGTGCGGTTTAATTGAAAAGGCATCAACATAGGTTGTCCACAGTCGGTACTGTTGTGTTCCAATAAGGAACCTACATCGTCCAAATCATGCACACCATCGAAGTCTGGCATTTGGTCACCAGAGCCCGAACTGCCATTGGAATCGCAGTGGGCTGATGGCATCACCGAAGGCTATTGGAACCAAAGTGAACCATGGGTATGTTTTGAATGTACACATTTTGAATTTATCCGATTCGTTTATTCAGTTGGGTTTTTGGTTTTCTGTTCATTTAAATTCGTTTGAATGAGCCAATTTAATTCTTAGTAAACTATTTGAAATGCTTGGTTAAATAATCAACACAATCAATAGAAGAAGGGGCAATTGTCTAATTGTCTACTCATCTAAATAGTAGCAATTGCTCAACTAGTTTTCAAATTGTTCTTCGTTTGCATTCATTAATTCAGGGAATTTCTAGTTTGCTACCACTTGCATTCATTGAGCAAGAGATGCTTTGACTGAAGAGAATAAGTGCATGGATATACGTTGTCGTCGACAGCGCACAATAGCGTAATACGAGCTGCGTGAGTGACACCAACAAAGCGTTTTACATTCATTCTACATAATAATGAAAATGATAAGAATTGCCATCATCGTCAGAGGCGATACGCTTTTCCTTTGTGTCGTGACACAGCGAGGAACTCTTCTTGTTTTTTTTCATTTGTATAAGATGCGCTGCTCTTCAAAAGTCTTCAAGGAGGGCAACGAAGTGCTGACGCTTTTCTAATGATTATAAATTAACTACAATTTAATTTTACGATTTTCTTGACGTCATGTACCACAACTTATACATTTTTTCATCTCGGCGCCCGTATTTTATGAGCTTTTTCGTTTTCCTCTTTCATCTTTGTAGCAGCAATGAGTTCATTCTATGAAGCGTTGCAGGAAATTGTGGTGTACGCCTTCGGTTTCAGCCGTGAAGTGGTATCCAAATTGGAAAATTCATCATAAAGAAACCGTATAATTTATTTATCATTTATTTGCGATGCTGAAATCCATCCGGTGGTAAACAAAATGAGGCCAAATCGTTATTTTTGAGCCGCAGAGAATCTCATTAAATGAGCGTGGTTTGTTTTTTTTTTTCTTTCGCTCATGTTTCTTCTTTTATTTGTGCGTTTTTGTCTCATATTGCACCGAATGCCACGAATATTTATTTGCGTTGCATCGAAAACGCTTGTAATTCAAGTTATGCCTTATCGCTGCCATTTCGAAACGAGCTAAACAGAATGATGTCGCATTTAATTACATGGCTTACACAGTTGTGTCATCGTCGAGCACTTTGTTTGTTGTCATCGTCTTTTGTTTTTGTTGTTTTTTTTTGTTCTTTCTCTGAATGAACGAAATATAAGCCTTTGACCTTCTGTTCAACGAAACCAAGTGGATAAACGTTTTTAAACCCAAACATGATCCAACTTGCGCTTTTTTTCTACTTTTCGGTCGATGTTTTTTTTCTCTCCTATCTTCCATCAGATTTATGGTTCGTATCGCAAATTTTCATTAGCGCTTTGAGTTGATGATGCACAACGCGGCTGCCAACCGACTGTGCAAAATACTTTTTGACGTTATCACGTATTTCGCGATGCGAAGAAAGTGTTTGTGCTGTGCGAAAGCGTTCAAGAACGAAAATATAGCGGCAGTTATCAATTCATTCAGTCAATTTCGCATTTTATGGCTGGCTTTCAACACGAAATTTATAATTTCCAACGAAACGATGTTGAACTGGGTGCTATTGGCATGCTTTAAGTTTAAAAAAGAAATCCATTGAAACGTGCGTTTCAGCTTATTGACCCGGAAAAAAAGTAGAAGAAGCTGCAAGTCATATTGGCATGTCACATTGGCTGGTGTTAGCTTTTGTATTTTCACATCTCGCAAAACAGCGATGCGAACGCATAATTCATGATTAAATTGCTTTTGTTGGCCATTTATTATATGGAAAATAACTGCTTTATGCTCGAAATAGCGATTGAATGCTGCTCGAGCAACCTCATCTTTCGCAAACACCACAAAACCATTCCACTAAGCCACCACAACGCACGACAAACCGTTTTCATGGAAATCATATTTGTCTTCAATTTTCTTTTCGCCTTTTTTTTCGACCCGCTTTCATTCCTCCGCTTGTTTACGTTTGAATGAAATTTTTTGCAACATATTCAAAAGGAGAATTCAAAAAGTACGCTCACCCTTTGCACTAAATTACACCAAAATCTATTGTACAAAGTGATGCTTTAGCGAAACGAACGATAATTCTTCCACATGACAACATTGAATGAGCATCATTGCTTATTTTTATCTCAATTCATATTGTATTCAGGTTCCTTATGTTTATTTGCTGAAGAAAAAAGCACTCCAAATTGATCACGTTGAACGATGTTTTTTTTAGTCTTTTTTTTCTACAGCCTACATATTCCACGGTAGACAAATTTCCTTCTGAATACGTTCTGATCAGGCGAGCTGAGAAGAAAAAGAAATAATGCCATTCGTTTGAGGAATTGAATTGAGGCAAAATATATAGAAGCGAAGCTAATGTCAATGATTTTGGTGTACCTTCATCAGTCGGCGTGTGTGAGTGTGTTGTCAAGCTAAAAATGGCAATACCGCGAAAAAGCAAGTAAACTGGATCTCGCGCCAAATTTCAATGAACGAAGGCCGACTTAAAAAAAATTCATAAAATCTGTACACGTGCCGTTGTATTCTCACCGTTACGACATCGTTTATATCCGTTTCTGTTTATATGCTGCTTGACTTTTTTTCCTTTCTTTATTTGCTCCATCTGCATTCTATCGTGCGCCCGTTTGTTAGCGCTCAAACACACATGCTATTTTTGGTATATTCGTTACATTTACATTATTTTTTATCGAGTCAATTGATGTGCTCTTGATTTTTCGTAACGGTTTTCTTCTTCTTCTTCTTATTCTTTTTTTTTTGGTTCGGTGCCCGTCGTTGTCGTTTCTTTGGGAACAATTCCCAAAGCGATACGTAAAGCTTATTGCCTCACATGCTTTGTGCGGAGAGCTAAATCGCATCATGCAAGGTTCGTGTGTCGAACGCGAAGAAAAAAATTCGCTTGGATTTCGAAAGGGAAAAAAGCTCTTTTACATCTCTTGCTCTTCATTGATGGCATTATTGTGTTGTGTATTTTCCATTGACTCGATGAATTCCCAGAAATTTGGCAAAATACTCAAAGCCAACATCAAGTTGTTGTGTTCTCTCATTTTGACTATATAATAGAGAAAAAGCTAAGCGCACAAACATCACCTCATTGTACAAAGTGGTATGAGCTTACACGGCACTCAATGTATCATCATCATCATCATTGCCGTCGCACATAAGGAATGTAGTATGGGAAGGATGAAACAAGCGCGCCCATACCTTGTAATATATATATAATCGAATAAAAAAAGGGATACAAACAAAAGAGCCGAACATGCGAAAGCATGACAAATTCCCAGGCAGAAGAGAGCGCATGAATCGAACGGAAAACACATATCAGTCCATTATGAGAAGCGGAAAACTGTAAAAAAATAGAAAAAAAAATCCCGTCTCACACAATTCATGCCCCCCCCTTCCTCACACGCTTTCCCACTTTCTATCTTTGACTACGCATAACGTGACGTTGCTATCTCTGCCAATTCAAATTGCTCCCAGAGAACAAAGCCACCGAACTGATTTCAAAACTTCGTTACGTGTATTGTGTTGCCAGAGATAAATCCGTCGTCCTTGATTCAATATTTTTGTCTTTCAGTCGTGTGTTATGATTTTACTCTATGTTTCGATACACAAATATACACATATATTCATTCGTTCATAGTGCTTCATGCATGGGAGGTGCGAGCGAGCGAGAGTTGAAGACGCTTCCGCCGTGCAATGTTCGTTACTAAGTTTTCAACTCGTATCTCTTCCGATTGCAAGCATGCGATTCAAATCACGTGCTTTTGAGAGCATTTCTTTATATTTAATGTTCACCTCCGTCGGCATGGGCTGTGCACCGATTCATTTTATTTATTCTCAATTCCTTCGCCCATATATTTTACGTTCCGTGGAATTTGTTTTTGATGTCATGTTATGCTTCTCGCTTCGCCTTCTCCTCAGTTGGTTGGTGTGTTTGTTTCTTTCCCTCAACTTTTCTACAACATCAAAAGAACACCATTTCTCTGTTGTCGTTGGTGTGGTTTCGAAATAGAACGTTGATATCTGTTGATTTTCTACATTTATCGTTCAAATGGAAAATAATTGTGTAGTCTCAAGCAAAACTCGACGGCAGCAAATTCAAAACGGATGCATAGCGAAGAAACATAACACAAAAAGCCAAGTGAGGACGAACGCTATTCATTTGAAAGCCAACCGGGGTCTTTTTCGTACGAAGTTCTCTCGTTTATGCTGCATTAAGTCATTTCCAAGCAACTCGACCGAATGCGCGTCGTCGGCAGCAACTGAAACGAAAAAGCGACACACGAAAACAAATGGACAACGACGAAAATGGTTTTCTTTGCTTGTCATTCCTCCGATTTTAACTTGTCTCCTTGCTTTTCTCTCTCTCTCTCTCTCTCTCTCTCTCTCTCTCTCTCTCTCTCTCGTTGTAGTCGCAGTTTTTCTGAGAATACTTTCATGCCAACGCATTTTACGGTGACTTATACAAAATTCCAAAATACTCAAGAGTTTGTCGCTTTTGTGCACGATGCACACACCAATTTTCTTTTCCTTGCTCGTGATTCGTTCAAATAAAATTTTTGCTATCGCGAAAGTTTTCTGGTACAATTAAAAACTGTAAAAGAAGAAATGAGAGCGAGTGGAAGGAAAGCGAGAGAGAGGAGCGAGAGAGTTGCAGAGCGGAATTTGTGTGAATGTGACGCTTTTTGCACGACATTTCGACCTCTTTGCGATTCATTTTCAAGTGATCTCAACATTTTAGTCAAATGAGGATTGTGATGTCAGCGTTTTTTCTTCTTTCCAATGCGTACAATGTCTTCGACTTAATGGATATTTTTATGGGTTTGAGTTTAAATCTTTTTTTTTCCCGAGCGTCTTTGATTTATGAGGGTATAAAAAATGTGAAAAAACTACACAACACATACACACACAAAGTCAAGCGCAGCGGCACTGTGTTGCAGCGCCCAGGCAAAATAGATTTAAATGCTTAAACAAGCCCTTTCAATGTCTGCTACAGACGTAGATTTCTCTGTAAATCAACCGTTAAAATGTGATTCGTCATCGCCGAGCCAGTGATAGCATCTTATAAATATTTTCCATTCGGTTGTGTGTGTATTGAGAGAGCCATTCCACTTTGGGATGCTCATAAGCTTATCACAATCAGCATACAGAGATATTTCAGACATTTTAACTCGATACAAAGAAAGAATAATAATATGAACCGAACACATGTCATTGAAATATCTACTTGAGCGTTCATATTTGTAGGTAACATTCCACTTGACTTGACTTGTTTCCGTTGAATTGGAACTTTGTGAAATCGTGCTCCGCTAAATTGGTTTTTGTTCTGCTTTAGCTTACCTTGAGATCGTTGAATATTTAAAGATGGTAAAAATAATAACATTCATCAAGACCTTCTTATTTTGACTTACTGTGAACTCAAACGTAAGTTAAAACAATGATGCAAACTAGCTGTATGTGATATACGTAAAGCATTTATGTCACAACTAACAGCGCCATCTAACATCGTAATGGAATTATTCCAATGGATATTTCTTTTTTTATTAGCGAATATTCACTTAAAAAGTGTAAAAAATAAAAATTGATAGATCAATATGTAGAAACTTTTAATTTGCGTGAGATTAATATTTTAATATTGTAGAGAAAAATTTAAAATTGAAATTATTACTTAGTCACTTCACTTGTGTACAAAAGTTCAAGTTTTAGTGCTTTGGGTAAAGCTATTGAATGAACGTTAGCAACTCCACGTATGTTTACATTCGATGACAGCTGTCAGTGATACATTGAAATATTTACGGGGTTATAACGTAAATGATGTTTCCACTCGCGAACAATATTTATATAGTAATGTTTTCATAAATTAAACAATCCTGTGGCATGATAATAATTCCAGACATGGATTTTAAACTGTTAAAACTACGGTGATGCTGACTGACTCAATAAACCGACTGACTCAGTAAACCACGGTTTTCAATGACGTTTAACAAATGAAGAAATGAATTTTATGGTATTCTATCATTTTTGCAAGTATGCGATGAAAATTGTGTGAAAAAGATGCACAAAATATGTTGTAAGTGCTGTTTGTGGTAATCAAACATGAAAATGTTCGTGATCTAAACAATACCAACGATGAATTTTTCATGCCGCAAAAGAACGGCAACCTAACCTCCAAAGTTTAGCGGCTCTATGATTGCACCGACTCAATCAAAATATTTCATACTGCGCATTTTTTTCTCATTAATTTGAAGAAAATTTTTATTTGACCAAATTATTTTCATGAAACAAACTCATTAAAAATTCAGGTTTATATTTTTATGTAAAACATATTCGAAAAAACCATGGGAGATTTATGCCTTGGGCGTTAGCACTACAAATTCTTCCAATGAATTTCCTTAGTTTCGGTTTAATGAGTCATAGATATGGTTTATCGAGTAAGTCGTTAGTCGCATATCAATAATTGTTGTGAATCCAATAAAAATCAGAATTATAGAAATAAACTGAAATAATCATTGATTTCTTATGAATTTCCTTTTTTACCTTATTAATTGGATACTTATGGTTTGGGCGTTAGCACTACAAATTCTAGCATTGATTCAGGTGTTAGCCTTTAGTCAATGTTCGATGTGAACTCAACAAAAGTCAAAATTACTGAAATAATCATTGGTTTATTATAGCATTTTTTGCTTACTTTTATTTTCAGAAAATCAATGTAAAAATGTTGTTCTTTACGCATAATTATACATAAAATAAAGTCTGCAATTCGAAAATTTGAAATTTCAAAGTACGCGCCATCATCACTGACTTTGACAGCTATGGGATTGAAGTATCTACCGTTTTTGAATTGTATTATTTTTTATTACGAAGTTAAACAAAATTTAGTTCGAGTTTTTCTCAATCAAGGAAAAATGCATATTCTTATGACTCACTAAACCGAATCAGAAATAAAAGTAATTGCAACATTCCAATTTGACGGATGGATCAAGCGTTTCGAACGTCTGAACGTTTGATCGTTTGAACGTTTTTTTTTAATGTTTTGAAGCTTGACCGTAAGCATCATAGCTTTCTTCTAACGATTGTAGATGGCGCTATTCTTGTGCGTGTCACTTAATTTGCCTCATTGGTTAAAACAATACAAAGAAAGAAACGCGATCACACATGAAGCAAATCGAAAACCGGTGCTACAGCCAATTAATTTCACTTGTAATAACACTCATCTTGAGCAAATACTCGAATCAAACCGTTTGCGATTCAATAATCCCGAACTGTTTGCAAAGTAAATAGAAATGCCTTTTGTACGATATATATGCAAAATATTCGGATCCTCATCAATAAAACGATTTCAATTGATGTTTATTTTAGTTCTAATGAGAAATTCCGTGCTGAATATCCAATTAATCGAACGAATTACGAGTCAAAGTTGAATAAATTCCGACCATAAACATATATGCAAATGTTTCAAAAAGCAATGGAATTTTAATGGTATGCCATTACTCATAGCATTTTATACTGTAATATTGAATTTAAAGGCAACGAGTTCATTCTGGGAATATACAATCGAACATTTTGCACATTAGTTTGGCTGTGAATTCTATTTGGAATTCCTGGCATAATTACACATCAACATTCGTTCTTATCGTCGTTGTTGTAACATTTTACGAATCTTCATTTCATATTTTAATGTGATGAAATCATCATTACGTGCCTAGAGGTTGCGTGTAAAGTGAAATCTAGACTAAAAAAAAATCGCATAAATTGCAAATGTGTGCGCACTTCCAATGATGATGATTGGTACATTTTCAGCAAATGAGATACGCAATCGCATGAAATGGGAAAAGTTTTAATTCGCTTCTAGTGGAAATGCGATAATTTTTCTGGGGGCAATAACAATACCTATATTTCGTTCCATTTTCGTAGAGTGTTTGCCATATAGAATACAATGCTACCATTCATAATCATCTACCGTAAATTAATCCACAATATCATAATTGAAGACGTGCTCAGCATACCTTTAGCTTCGCCAACTGGGATACAGTGCGATATTAAATAATGGTTGCTTGTTTTTTTGTGTTTGCTTCTCGGTGTTCAACACACAAAAAAACGGCGGACCAAAAAAAAACTTTTCCACTTTTTTACGATTGAAACGCCATATTAGCAGCTTTTTGAAAACCGCACAATAAAAGCATCGAGTTTCCGCCAAAACCGCCAGAAAAAGGGCAACCAAATCAACTTCATTTCGGATGCGTGAGAATATCAGAATATTGGAAAAGACCGGCGATTTAATGAAAATGCACAAGTTCGGGTGAGATACATTTTGATTTTTTTCAAAGTTAAATCCCGAGGACGTTGCGACGGGTACGTGCGTGTGTTTTAGTATATTGACTTTGTGGCCGGTTGATGTTTTTCCGTGTGAATCTTTTGGTTTTGACGTAATTGCACCGCACTCTCAACCTGTTGAACTTTGTTCGTTAGTGTCTCGCTGTGGTGTTGGTGGGGCCAAACCGCACCCGTACATAATTACATTCGTTTTCGTTTCCGCCTGTGTATTTCTGTAAATGAGCTGCGGGTTAAGTTACAACAGCTTAATCCAAAAGTTCCGTCCAATGCATTGCGGCATTGTTTGCAAAAGTATATTATTTGTTTGGAAAAAAATAAAGTTGTTGCCAACTGAACCAAACGCGAAACGCCTGTGCCTGTGCCTGTGCCCGTACACTTTGCAATACGAACATCAAAGCGTTTATTGCATTGTCGTTGTTGGTCGCAAGTTTCGTTTAGGCGACATTTGCTTTCATTATGTCGCTTAGCTACTACTGTTGCCTCTTGATTGTAACCATAAGCAACAACTACGTTTCGCACGTTTATTGCAATGATTTTGTGTTAGCCGTTGGAAATTCGTGTGTTTCATGCCGTCGTTTAATAATCTAAAGTTTATTCATTTGTTGCTTAACAACGGGGTTCGCACCGGCTTGATGTGTTCATTCAAAGTTTTGCCCACAGTTACAATTTCACTCACAAAAACATGCACACATGAACTTCGAAATAAAATGTCAAAGTAGTTTTCAGGTTTGAAACATGGAGAGCTTATTTCTCTCTCTCTCTCTCTCTCTCTCTCTCTCTTTCTCTCTTTTGATTGCAATCTCAAGTATACTAGCCAGGACCTAAGGAGAAGTAATTACTAAAATTAAACTTAGTGTTGAAATGTTGTGCGAAACAAAATCGCATTCGATGAAAATAACAACAACGAAAAACACTGTGCTCGGGTGAGTCAAAATAATGAGCATTTTTGTGAGAAATGCTAGCAAGTTCCGTGGATTGGATTTGTTTTCGAGATGGCTTTAATCGATGCCAGCAGTAATTTATGTCGCAAAAATCTGCTACGAATTCAGTACGCACGAAGAGCATTTCAATTTAATCTGAATAATGCCATTTGTAACCCCAATAATTGAGAAATGTTACAAGCGTTTGGTGTGCCTGTGTATACAATTTATGTGTTTGCATGCCAATTCTGTATGCCGAATCCGGTGCGACGCACACACAAACACATGACACCCCAAAATATAAATAAAGTTGCAAATATATTTTCGCCCAGGTGATCTCCGGATGCTAACTCCATAGCAACTCGGTTAGCATTGTAAGCCGTTTTATTTATGTTCTGGGTTGAAACAATTCGATAGCTGAGACAATATGAATATTAAGTGTTGACACATCATCCACAACGTTCGCTTCTGTCTCTATTGCATGAACAATGGGACATATCGTGCCATCTTCTTAATACAAAACAAATGCATCGCCATAAATTTTCGATAAACTTCTCCACCTCATCGTCATGCACGGCTTCTCACTCTCGCTATCGCTGTTGCTGCCTGATGCGGCGACGATGAAGTGTATCTTGGTGCCAAATGTAAACACAAGATGCTTGACAAATTTCCTGTCAATGTTTGGCCTTTTTTGCTCTCGTTCTCTCAAGCGATGATCATCGAACGAAACCACCAACAACAACCAAACGCAATCCATTCATTTGGAAGATTCGGGTTCAGAAAAGGTGAACTCTTTCACATTGAATGAAGCGTATCCGTTCGACAACAATTTCGAGCGTATTCGTATGTAATGTATGTAGTATATGTATGTGGTCAATGCACTGACACCTACAAATATTTGTGCGCTTTTCATTTTTCCCGGGAAAAGAACTTATGCTCCGAACTCTTGCGATGGATTAGCTTTTTTTTGATTTTTCGATGGATCTCTTTTTTATTCATCTGCTTAGTGCAATTTTATTTGCTGCATTTTCGTCTGAAAAAACAGCTTCCTTTCGCCGGGAAAATGGCGAAAGAGCGAGGGGGAGATGAAGTGAAAAAGAAAAAGCTTCTTGATCTAGTGAAAAGGGCGTACATGCTATCAAGACGAATGAAGCTGTGCTGCGGTTGGCATGTTTTCTTTTTTATCGTCGTCGTACATGTACTGTCTTTATCGTTCGGTGTTACGATTTCACAGTGCATTTTTCAATAGAATTTTGACCCGTTTTCATCAACGACTTCAACGGTATTGCTTTCATGTGAATATACTGCAGTGTAATAAAATTGTATGTCTTCATGCACAGTGCACAAAGCACCGATAGAGAGAAATATATACACATACACACAAAAAAAAAAGTGAAATGGCGAAGGAAAGATGCGACAGGAAGCAAAAGCGAAAGCAGGGAGAAAGAGAAATGAGGTTAGCGAAAGAAATATGTGTGATATAATGATGGCAATTCCTCTTCGTATACAAGAATAAAAATGCGAACCGAAAGCCCGCACATTTCATTGCACTGATTTGCATTTGGCTGGGTGCTTTCACCACGCTAAACATGAATCATTGTATACATGATGATTTTGCATGGATGCAAACAGAGAGGCGAAAAATAGGAAGAGAGAAAAAACAACCATATCGTTGCTAAGAAACAAGAGTGGAGAAAGGCGAAGAAGCAGGAAAAAAAACTGCGCGACGTTTGTGCTTTGGATTTCGAGGGATGTTTCAAAATGAGAAGCAAAAGATTCGCAATAGCATGTGCAGTGACTGTGTAAAATATACATTGTTTGCGATGGAAAAGAAGTTTTTATAACTTATTTAAGCTCACTTTTTTTCTACCCTCTCTTGTACATCAGCTTAACCACAAAATCCACGCTGCACTGTACGTTATTATTAAACTCGGTCAACGATTTCGACATGTGATGCATTTTTTGTTCGTTCGTTTTCTCCCACTTCATGTTGTTTGTGTGTGTCGATTTTGCATAGCCAAAGCTATTCATATTTATGCTGAGTTGAGTATGGGGTTGGAGGATGTTTGAAAATCTCTTCATTTTCGTCTTTGTTCTATTCAAAAAGTTTTGGTCTTCGAATGTTATCAAACAGCGGAAAAACATAGCATAGAGAACATTTCAGGAAGTAAAAACGTCTCTTGTGATAGGCAAACCCGCGTTCTCACTCACAACACAGAACATCCAAAACATTCTCGGCGAATTGTGAGGTTTACGTTTAATTAAATGTTGGGAATTTAATAGAAAGATTTCCTTTTAACGCACACACACACACAAAACATGCCAACAATTATTAATGCCCATTTATCTCATTCTCTTTAATGTGCTTCGTCGAATTAACAAAAGCATCGTTTCAAATTCAAGTTGGATATGTTTGCATTGCGTTGAAAACGGCACCACTTTTTGGCAAATTAGACTAGAAGTAGTACGCGTCTCTAAGCGAGAAATGTCCCAAAACAAATGGTATACACACACGCTGGGTTGGTCTTCTCTCTCTTCCAACGAAGACTAACTTCATTTGGATGTTGCATTGTTGCTACTGCTTTCGCCGTTTATATCTACTTCTCGTGTTTGCATCTTAAATGTTATTCACATTGTGTTTGAGTTAGTTCATACGATATGCAACTGAGTTGCATCCATACCGAAACGTGCAGACACATGCAATATTCAATTTCCAGCGAATTTCCCTTTGCCGCTTCGCCATTCCGCAAATGGCGCTTCTTGTGCAAATAAGAAGTTTTCGCTGTACTCATCATCTCTCTCTCTCTCTCGCACTCCCTCGCACTCTCTCGTGTTTGTGATAAATTATTCAAATTATTTTTCTTCTCAGAAAAAGGAAAAAGTTCTCAACATAAATGAATAAGAATGTGCATTCTGTGTGTGCAACACGCACTCACACACACATGCCTCAAACAAAACAATATCCTATGATGTAACTACATTTTTCGGTGAATTTCACGAACCAAAAACATGCACTCTTCCAGCTGTCTCTCTCTCTCTCTGTGTGTGCGCTGAACACCGCCCTAATTAATTCATTTAAGATTTCTCTATTGAATTTTTCAATTTTGCTTATAAACAAATTACTTAAATTGTATTCCGCTCAAATATGCATTGTGCACTCATTCTATCCAACAAATATTGCCGAGAACTGTATAACACAAGTAGTTGCGGATGAAAACTAGATGAAATTCCTTAGCATTTCACTTGGATTTTCAATATTTTCCGTTTAATTCCGAAAATATGCTCTCCGCATATTCGCATTGTGCACAGCAGTATACTCTTAGCTGAGATAGAGATAGAATCGGTTTTTGTTTACTAAACACTATTTATAAAACTTCTAACTATTATTAAACGTACTGATCTCAGACTCTTGTAAATTCCTCTTTCGACGATGGACGTATTTTTTCCATTCACCATCCATAGCTGGCTCAGTGCAAACTATGTAGAATTTTTCCAATGTATGCATATTTTTGTCACAAAACATGCAACTTTGTAAATTAGCTTTCCGAAGCTACACACAATTTCGAGGCAGCGATTAAAAAACGAAGAAGAAAATATTTACAATGTTGCGAAAGATTGCTGCACAAGATAACAAATAATAATATGGAAATGCGGTTCGGTTTATGAAGTTTAGTATTTTGACGATGGATGATTATAGGGTTGATTATAACATCATAAATATGAGCGAATACGACGAGAATTTCCAGCGCCACCGCAGCAACTTCACTCCAGCGCATTTCAATTTGTTGACGATTGTGTAACATTTGAGACTTTTTTTTTCGTTCGCAAAAATATGTTGCAAACAGAGGAATGCCGTGAAGTGAAAAGTTGATCCTGTTTTCGAAAAAGTTCCAAAGTTCGAGAGTTTCAAATTGGCAATGAGTTCGTCGAAAATAGACAAATGTGTGCGTAATTTTGATGGAAAACTCAGATTCATCTGCGATTCATATTATCCGTTTGGACTTCTGGGTGAAAAGTAAAGAGCAAAAGTCCAAGGGCGACGGGGCGGGCATGGAATATAAATTAAGTTGGAAAACTGTACGCAATATTCCCATGAAATCCGAATTTTACTTCATACACAAAAAGTTTGCATGTAACACACAGCTCATCGATTCAATGTTGTGAATATTCGCTTCCCATTTCAAGATTTCGATGATGATGATGATGAAGATGTTGCAGCTGCGGCTTCTGTTCCGAGCATGCGAATTAACTCACTTCATTTCCAAATGCCGTGCATTGTACGAATTTCGAAAATGCTTGTTAACTCGATCTATTCCATTTATCATGCATCGATTCATTATGTTGACATAAAAGAAGAAGAAAAAACAAACAAACCTTTGCGCAGAGAACATAAAAATCAAATCTTCTGCATTAAAATGGACTTTATTGGAGCGTTCCGGCATTTTTATTCCATTAATTAGCATTTTACAAAAGCCGGAATAATTCATTCGCATGAGTATGAAAAATAAATTAAAATAATATTATCCTCTGTTTAACATACTCTCGTGAAAAAACCATGTTTGTGTGTGTGATTTTTTTTTCGCATTAAACTTCCTAGAATGAAAACTCACGAATATTCAAAAATGGCATGTATTCATTTTATTAAAAAACATAAATTATTATAATAATAATTCAATGGTATGTTGTAAAGGCAGAAACCACCGCCCAATATAAATAATTGCGTTTCTTTTGTGTCAATTAAAGCTTTTGTTCTGAACACCCGGAAAAAAACACACACACACACACAGTTTTATAGAAGAATGAATCAATTTTATAGAGCTATTTTACATTTCGTTGCACTGCCATTTATTAATTGACCATTTTTCTGTCAGTCAGTCACCGAAATTGCCCATCGACTTTTTGTCCGATAACGAACCAGAAAACCTGGCGAAATTGTTTGCTCAGTTTTTCATTGGCCTCGCCATATCACGGAAACTGAAAAACCATTTTCACTTGGAAAACAATTTCCCTTTGACATGGCATGAGTGGTTTGTGGAAAAGTTCACCGTAAATTGGGCAAAAGAGAGAAAAGCAAACGGTTACTTGTCGTTGCCGTCGTCGTCGTCGTCGTCGTCGTCATGAGCAGTAACATTCTTGTCGTCAGCATGGAAACAGTGCGAAGTTTGTATGATACTGAAACATGGATTTACCGGATTTTACTCCGAAGATGGTAAAAACTCGTTGCCATCGGAGAATTGGGAAAACATTCTGTCGACACTTTGCGCTGATTTCGAAAACGAAAGTCAACGCCGATCATATATTTATAGATATGGTATTTTTGATTCAAAAAGAAAAGAAAAAGGTACTTGTCGAA
The DNA here is from genome assembly GCF_009176505.1 of Sitodiplosis mosellana. Lineage (NCBI taxonomy): Eukaryota > Metazoa > Arthropoda > Insecta > Diptera > Cecidomyiidae > Sitodiplosis > Sitodiplosis mosellana. The sequence continues at coordinate 1,522,220 of NW_022595246.1, forward strand.
AAAAAGCCTGAAATAAAATGAAAGATGTCAATCGTATGTTTGAACTTGGAAAACTTGAAAATGTGGCTGACGAATTGTCTTGTTGTCAAGTGCGTAGATTCCTCTTGGGGGGGATACCCTGCGATTCATTCGAAATTGGGATAAAGTTCATTTTCACATATTTATTCTTAATCAAATATAGATTTGAAGGATGTCAAAAACCGTACACCTCGAGTCAATACATATTTCTATGAATTTTATTCAGGAAACGATACAAACATATCGATTTGGTTATGCGATGCAATCGACTTTTCATTTGGCTGATTCTTTGAAACACCTATTCCGAATCGAATCGAATCCTAATCCCTTTATGATCTATATCCATTCAACCAAATGGAAATTGTTACGCTGTTTGCCATTGAATTTGCGTTGCTTTGTGTTCAACGCCATTCACTACGATTTCACTTCATTACGATCGATAACAGGCTCACTCATTCGCTTTCTATCTCTCGTTCGTTTCACTTAATTTGCGCAATTTGGCGTTGAGAACATTTGTTCGAAAAATCCTATCTTCATTCCGCATTTAACGATAATGTGCTTCTCCGCATATACACATACATCCGAGAGCGTGCTGTTCACGCATGTGACATTCGGTCCATTAATAAGTGCACGACGATTAGTGGCATGATGGCCAATACGTAAATTCGTTTACATTCGATTCGGAATAAAAGCGAACGGCAAAACTATGAGCGCGTTTGTGGGTGTCTTTTATTGGAATTTCGCACTACATTTCAAAACATTTCATGGCATCTGTTCGAATCACTTATTGTCCATTGCGATGCGTGAAGTCGGTATGTGTATAGCCGGTTCTCTGAATGGTTTAGTCCCTAATATACCGATGAGATGGCTAGCATTGGATGAGGGCTAGCATTAGTGTGTTTCAGTGTGCTTGTTGCCATCGAAGACGTTCATTAAATTATATTGATTTAATGAAGATATTAAACGCATTCGAAGTGATTGAATATGCTTCATTTGCGCAGCGAGAGCCAAAGCACAGCACAGCTCATGAAATGCGATAAAATTTTATCGCTTTGTTCGGTTGTTCGAGCGCATTTTCAAACCGGCCATTTGCAGAATGAATCGATATGATTGACGAACGAATATCAAGTCAAAGCTTAGAGTTTTACCATTCAATGCTTATGTATCATGTAGTTTACTTGATGTTTCCGGTAAATTCTAAGACCAAATGCGAAAGAGACGCTGATTTAATCACCTTTGCTTCCAAATCCATATTTAATTAGCATACGGAATGAATGCCTTTGCTGATGTCATTGCGAGATTTTTATTTCGATCAGCTTTTCCGCCTGAATGGATCAGTGTCAAAGCTGATTTGACATTGATGTAAAAAACACTCCAGGCTTACTGCTCCTCAAATTGCTAGTCAATCAAAAGCAAAAAAAAGACGATTTTAACGTTATTTATTTTCGCATTCTTCTTCTTAATTTGAGGTCGGTATTTGGAATGAATGTCGTTCACTTTGAACTCTCTCTTATCCAAAGCGTATCGTAATCAATTCAGTAAACCATCTTGAAATCATCTCGTTAACTTAATCCCAACCATGTGGCTAAATCAACTTTGTATTCAAAGTGTAACCAGCTAAATATGAAGAAATACACTTTTCTTTTTTAATCGACCGAAAAATGCAAATAAAAAAGGTCTTCTCTTGCTATCAAAAGGAGGGAAAGAAGATGAAGCACATTCCACCGAATTGGTACGTGCGTGCTTAACGCATCAAATTGAGTAAATAATTTATCGAAGGCCAACGAAAAGACGACCACCATTCGTACGATTCGCATACATTTGCATTCATTTGAACAAAGAGCGTTAAGCGTGTCCAATCCAATGCCGCCATCGCTACTCCTTCTTTTCGATTTTATAATTCGTTAGATTTTTGCACGTGCGGCAAAACGTTTTGTGAATTCGAAGTGGAGTGACTGATTTGCGAAGGAGGATCCCGAGTATTCGCGTCAAATAGTACAGTTGAAGACGAAATGCTCTAATTTTCGATCAATTTTCTTCTTGCCATTTCCTTTCTCGCGTCCTCGTTTCCATTCAACTCGGTGCGCTCAAATGAATGGTACGGTAAATGACTAGCAGGAAATATATTCCGTCGAACGAGGAAAAAGAAGAAGAAAGGTGACTGTAAAATATTGACGATAATAATAATAGAGAAATGTTGGAAGTATTGGGGGAAAAACGGGGAGCAAAAAATGACCGTAAAATAATTGACGGTGCTGGCCGTAATTCAGGGAGAGTGAGCGATGCGTGCACATTAAAATACTTGGAAATTGTGTGTAGTGGCAAAGGCTTTTGTGACATCAGCTGAAAAAAAAGCTCTGAATAAATTTATCACGTGGCGCATCACAATACACACATCATATTAGAGAAGTCGAATAGAATCTGTGGAAAAAAAAACACAGCACCAGCAACAACGACAACGATATTTGAGGAGTTGGAAAAAAAAGTTTACGGGTGGTGCGTGAGTGAGTTTCTCGGTTTCACCAGTTCACGATTTGGGCAATCAATCATATTCCAACCGTTGCTCGTTAGCAGAATTTCATTTTCGTTCGAGTCGAATGACTCTCGGGGTGGCATCGCCACCATCATCATAGGTATTTGCCTAAATTCTGTTGTAGAGTTGGACAAAAAAAGACAACAACAACAGTTGGTGCCACCGAGTAACACAAGAACTTGGGTTCAACACTGAACCACATGGTTTTCTTTTTTTGTTGCCGCTTCGGCTGTTCAGCAACAAAATCCCGAAATAATGCGAAATTATCTCATCGGATGCGGCACGTGGGTGCACATTTTGCTGTGTATAATTTGGTGCAGGCCAAGAACGCATGAACACACATTTCGCATTAGGCCGAACGAAAAACGGCTGGCTTTAGGGTATTTATACTTTTCATACGGATGCCATTCATCGGATTCGTTTGTGATATGAATAAAAACCTCGTCGGATGCATAATATGTGATACGAATTTTTTTCTCTCTCGCTATTTGCGTGCTTCGCCAAATGTTCCTTCGAATATATATAAATGGGTAGACCTAGATCAATGCCTTGTTTATTGCAAACGTATGGAAACAATGGCTCTACACGCGTGCACACACACACATATCAATTGCGGATGAAAAACGGAAGTGAAGCTCACACATGTGATTTATGTTGTCATTGTTCCACGTATTTTTTTCTACCGGTTCTGTTAGGACCGAATTCGATTCGGACACAGATTAAGAAAGGATCAAACACACCGGAATTCATTGAATCGAACATTTTCCCATTTATTACTCAATGTAATCTTGAGTGATAATTTGTCCATTATGAGGTGGATATATGGCTGAATTGAGATGACAGTGTAACAAAAAAATTTTTTCCGTCCACTTCATTTTTGCGCCTCATGCTTTATCTCACGCCGAATCTTGGTTCATCCGTACGCTTAACGGCTTCATCAGTCTGAGAGATTCGGTCAACAAACATTTTTAACATTATTAAATCATCACTCTCGCTCAGCGACGCTTTTTTTTTAATTTACTCAACACAAACAATTTATGCTCAGTTATTTCCACTCGTCATCACATAATCACTGGATTTGTATTACTTTTGTTTCGTTGAACACAATTTGTCACGACCAAAAAAGCGGACAAGTAATACGCTAATTAAATTTCGTCTTCGCTTGAGCATTGAAATGAGTCTGACTTTTAAGTCATCATACTTGTGGAATTGTGGCGTGTGTCGGTGTTGTCAAGTGCCGAGAATTGTTCTTCGAGTCTATGTAATCACTTTCGCCGAGACTATTAATTTCAGTTGGCACCCAGCAGCAGCAGAAGCAGAAAAAATAACAAACTTTGGTCGAATTCGACGAACTCAAACAAGCGTAGACGACTTGAAATGAGTATGCAAATCGAAATTCAAAACAATTCATCATTCGTTGTGGCTGCGACGCGCGCTTATACTTGAACACTTTGTAATGCTTCCAATTTCATTTGCAAGCACATTAATTCATTCGACATTGTCCTCGTTCGTTGCCTTGTTCACTCTTCCATCGAATTTTCTTCTTCTGATTTTTCAGTCGGTGTTCATCACTTGCAGTGCAACATGTGGCTTTGAAAATTGAAAACTCGTTTCACTTGCCATTGGTGCGGGTACTAGCAGTAGCCAAAAGGCAAATTGATGTTTGATCGACCTAATGAATGCTAATTGATTCTGGTAATGACACAAAAATAGCAATTGATGAGACTTAATTTGGTGTTGGTTCAAATTGGCTGGTTTGACAAAAGCTTTTCTACAGATGCACTTGTGTGTATGCAAAGTTTGCCTGGCGTATAAATTGGCGGTGATATTGGAATGTCATGGAATATTCAAAGACCTTTGACCGACTTAATTATGCTTGATAAAAACCTAATTTCCACCGAATGGAATTTCCACATCGTTGTCATGTCTTCAGCTCTGACACAAAAACGTCTCGAAAGTTTTTCTGTGATTTGCCACCAGAAATAACAGTTCCCAAAAACCAACCCAATTTCCCGTATTCTATAATGTTTTCGACGTAATGTTTCTGTATTTGTCATCACTCAACGAAGATATACATTTCGTCATTTCGTCGAAAATTCCGGTTCAAAGCAAAGTTCAAATCGCTTTCACTAAGTTGGCTTAAAACATAACTGAAGAAACCATAATTTGCGGCAATTCAAACTGAACATTTGATTAAGAACGGCTGTGCGCTGTGCAGACGCCGTCAATAGCATAAGCGTAAAAGTTTTGCTATCATTAGGAAAATTGAATAGTTCCTGAGGTGGTTGAAACTTGAGAAAGTTCATGAATTAGAAAAAAAAAAAAACGACGCTTTAAACCAAGTCAGAGTGAAGAAAACAGGACAGTGAGCGGAAATGTAATTGTCAAAATTCCATATAAATCCCGAAACTGCTCGGAAATTTTCATTTCATGACATTTTGATATGGCTCTCTCTGTTTTACCGTTTTATTATAAAAATTGCTAGCTTTTTTTATGTATACATTTTCTTATTTATGTGTGCAAATAAAAACTTAAATGGCTCTGGATAATCCAATCCAGTTGTGAATGCTTCATATCGCCTTGGTTCAGTCGTTGTCGTTGCTATGCTTACGTTGAGCTGACGTTTGTACTGTCGGAACGTATGAAATTTATAGAATTTTAATAACAACGAATGGATATGGTTTCGCATACCAAAGAGAATATACATAAAGCAGATAACTTGCATGCAGTGGCAGCAGCAGTAGTATTGAGTCAGAGCTCGTAATGTTTTAAGTGAATAAAAGAGAATACCGGGTTTTAAAATCGGGCGAAATGTCGAGAGAAAAAAAACACATTCATTCGTTTCCATCGAAAAAAGCAGAGAAGTAGAAAATGCTTATGGGATGCTCTTTTCAAAAGTCGTTCTCGAAAATGAGCGTTGCTCTGCTTATGCAGTCTATGCTTTTTCTAAGCTACCCTCTAAGTGCCCATAGCTTTTTTGAAATGAAGCGTTTTGAGAGGTTTTGCTTGCCTCGGGAGAAAAACGAGTGGAAATTGCACGAAAATCAAATAAAATCCCTTTGTTTATGTCTATTGTGTGTGTGTGTGTATTGTTTGGAATTTAATGAAGCAACACACGTTGTTTTCACGCTAATGCTATTTGAGAAATAGGTGGATATTTGAGATGGTTGCTGCCCTTTTTTTGTTTTATGCTGATTCGGTTCGATCTTTTGTGTCCTTTTAAAAGTATGCGCACGTTTCACACTTACTTACACAAACAGCCAGAGACTCACGATGAATTTGCAATGCTCCGCATGAAAGGAACTTATATAAATTTATAATCACCTCTTTTTCTATGTCAATGAGCCCGTTAACTAACTGAGATTTTATGGATTATTGTATTCCGATGTTTATTTGCTTTCAATGACCCGAACACCCTGTGCGTGCAAGTTAGGAATGGTGTTGTGCAGACTGCAGCACTGCATACAAAATACAAAACAGCAGGTATCAAAAAACACGTATCCGTATGCTCCACTGAACAGTTTTATCGTTGTGGCACTTCAATCGAAACGGAATGGAACGGAACGGCAAGCATGAGCTCGTAACTTTTGAAGAGGAAACATAATAAAAAGAACTGTTAAACTTTATGCTATGCTCGCAAAATGCACTATACATTTTATGCATAGAAAATTCTGGAAAAATTGATGGAAAAAAGCTGTTTAATTGCAAGTCCTTTGCCTTATTCCATAATAACAAGTGAGCTAGAGAGAAAAAATTGTATATGTGCCGCTTCGTAAAAAGTGTTTTTATTTTGTCGACCAACCGCATAATTAATGCGCTTTCCATTTTTGCCGTTTCTTCCATTTCACTTACGTCGTCTTCACACCATTGCCAATTTATATTATTATCGTGCGGTAACCATGCAAACGTTGAAATAAAACCCCATAGAAAACGCAACCGAAATAAAAACGACAACGAATCTGAAATAATGTTGATAACATAAATGCGATGTCGAAAATCTTCACACAGTTCTGTCGACATATTCCCACAATAGCATTTTCCCATTTGAATTTCAATGAATGAACACCCCGACAACATTGGAAAATCAGAAAGAACATTTCTCGACCGAACATCAAAATAACGAAAGCAGCGAGCGAGCGAGCGAGCGACTGAGAGACAAGAAATGGTAATACGAGACCGGGATGTAAAAACGATGCGAGAAAAAAATAAGAAGAAGAAGATTGAGTGTAAGCGAAAGAGAAATATACGACGGCGAATAATGAAAGGCGATAAATATTCATGGTATACGATGTGCAAATGAACGCACCATTGTCTAACATTCCGACATAAAAATTTAATTTATTCAATATTTTTCATATTTATTTTGCGTTTTGTCGTTGTGCGGGACTCCAATGCACAGTAACTTCAAGATAGTTCATACCTCTCGCTCTAGCTCACTCGGGAAGGAGCTTGAGGGAATTGTGTGCAGCAACACATTTTCTCAATTGGTATTTATGTATTTTACTTTGCCTCGTGCAATTCTCTATTGCTTCGTTTTTGGTTTTTTTTTTTCTCGCATCGGTTTGACGCTCTGGTTAAACAATAAGCAAAGAACATTGTGTGCATTCTCGACGGTTCGACCGCAATCCAGGCGAAAGAGCGAGAGCGGGAGAACGAATGTGGTGAGGAGCGAGAGGCTCAGTGTGAGCAAAATAGAAGAAAAGTGTCATAAATAAATTCAGCAATCGTTTCAGAAACACGTTCGTTGTTTATTGCATTTCGGTGAACTTTTCATACTTTATTCGCCAGACGCACACACCGTATTCGAAGCCGACACATAGTACAAATGCAATCAGCTGGGAATTTGCCAATGGAACAATTAAATTTTCATTAAGTACAATCAATCATTTTTATCGGCGCAATGTGGCTTTAGTCCAGTACGATTCGCCCTCTCTCTCTCTCTCTCCCTTTCTCTTTTGCACTGTCAACGGAATGTCCAATCAAATACTGCACAAACCCAGCCAGGCATTAGAGACGTTGTAACGTCCCGACTGCATTTTATCCTCACATTATATTGCCCACACAAGGGCTCTTTCTCTTCTCCGTTTTTTTCTCGTTCTCTCTCTCTCTCTCATTAATTCAGTACATCCGCCGCAAGTCTAGACGGATCGGTCACATAACATTTTTCATTTACTTCGCAATTCAAATGTAATTATCACCGTACAGTAAATGTATGTGTGTGCGTTTTTTCTTCCATCAATGGAAGCTAGTTTACCATTTGAATTGCGTTTGATTTGAGATTACGTTGATTTAGATTAAAACTTTTTTTTTGCACATAAAATGCATTGACATTTTCGTGCGCCGATTTTCAATGTGAATTTTTTAAGAGTCACTCGCAAACGTGATTTTCCATTCGTTGAATTTTTCACATGCGACACTCGCTTTGTCTTGGGGCAGGTTTTTATGTATGCGCCTTTGCCCCACCAAATGTGTTCCAAATGCCATTGATCGTTTTTATCGCTGGCGCTGCTGCTGCTGCTGCATTCCCAATTTCAGTAATTTAATTTCACTTCGGCGCGATGGCATCGTTAAAGTTATCGCTCATGTTTGTGCATCGGGTTTTGTTGTTTTTTCTTCTCGTTCGCTCTCTGCATCGCTTTGCTTCACTTCTTCCATTTGGTCTACAAGCGTTTGGTACACTTTTAATTTATTTCTGCATACATTAAATGCTTGAGTGTCTGTAAATAACTCTTTTCAATTTTCCCCTGGAAAATATCACGTTTCCATGGTGCGCTTCAAAACATTGCATGTTTGCATACGAATTTGAATTCTGATTACAAACACAACACCAGATAAAAACATGAGCTTTGCTTTCTGTATTCACAACTAGACTAAACATAAACATTCGGGGCAAAAAAATGCATGCAAAATCTGAAACAAACAACAACAAATGCTGCTGCACCATGTACGCCGCTGATATATGTGATCCGTGCATTCAGCGCGCGTTTTTAGATAATTTTCGACCGTACAAATGCGCACACACACACTCTGGCATTCGTCAACGTGCCAGCTTATTTTTTCATCTCTGCACTCGGTGTAGATTAGGGGGATTTTTATGCGTATCAGTCGCAAAAGTAGATTTTTTCTTATTTACGTATGTTAAGTAAATGAATATGCTGCAGAAAAAAATCCATCTCATTTCGAGAACATTTGGCAAATATTCGAGAAACGAAGAGTAAACATTCAGCGAATGTAAATATCACATATTCGAAGTCCTCAAAGTTCAAATGTCGACTTATGAACTTAGAAAATGTTCAGATCATATACGATACGTTCATTATGAAAATTTGATGTTTACTCAACTCATAAGCAAATAAAATGCCGCTTTTATGTAGTTCTCATGAAACCCGTTTGAATTAGATGAATATGTTATTGGTCATTGCAGTCACAAAGGGTATGCACACTTTTTGCTTCGCTTGACTCTTTCAAACTGCAATGACCATCATATTTTCATGTAATTTCTCTGACTTTTTTCTTTCGAAAAATAGCTGAGCGGTTTTAATCCAGTGACCTGATTAACATGAAAAATGTAATTAGATTTTGTGGTAAAATTTCTCATTTCCTCCATCATTGACATAACTATATTTGGATCGCAATGGAACGGCACTTCTTCATACATGTGCAAAAGTACAGTTCACAGTGGAAACTTTGCACTAAATACATTTGCAAGTTAATTCAATTTTACAGATAATCAAGAAAACTTCATCAATACTCTTACACAGGAAAAACCTTCGCTCTCACCTTTCATAGTTTATTTTCTCTTTATGCAAGCATAGAGGAGCTTTAACTTAAATTGCAATGGAAATATTCTAAAACTTATTTCCGAAAGCTTGATTAGGCAATGTAAAATAGCACTATGCATTCTTTCAACTAGAACCAATATTTAAAATATCGAAAAAAGACCTAACTACTCTTTCCGGTGGAGTGTTCTCAATTTAGTATGATGTAGTGTGTAGTCGAAAAAATGTTCAATATTATTATGAAAAAGTATAGAAGTTCAACGGAATTTCACGTTAAATGAGTTTTTTTTTTCAAAATGGTCGGAAATGGCACCATATTAAAAAATTTAGTTTCGATTTGAAATGTTAAATTATATTAATTCACCCTTTGAAATTCCAGGGCGTTCGCGTTGGCTTGATTTACACCGAAATTTCAACCGCAAAATGATATAACTGTTCAAATAATGCGACAATTCAATTTATAAATTCGAAATAGAATTTATTTTGTTATGGTTTAATCAAATAAACCCGCTGCATTGATGCTATAAATGTGCTGATCATCGACTCATCCGTGTATTATAAACATTTTACCGGATTTATACAATATTTAAAAAAATATTTCATTATTCTATTCTCAGAAACCTAAGCCATACATATTCAATAGCTTATCATTTGAAAAGTGGATCATTGACTATTTTCAAATTTAACATTTTATTTCGATTATTAATATTTTATAAAGTTTTGCATAACGTGATGCACTGAATATACAATGTGATTTGTTCAAGCGTCCTGTTTCCAGCATTTCCAGCATAGTTTTTGTGTTTGAGAGTTTGAGGCAGTGGTGAATCTGGATATTGAATTCCATACCATTCCAAATGGTATGGAATGTAGAATAGAGCATCGTATCACATCGTGCGCATATTTTGGGTGGATAAGTGTATTGAAATGAGCAACAGTTTTATTCTTCGTCACTCTGATAGTATTATCGATGCCAGTGAAATGCAAAAAACACAAAATGAAAAACTTCGATGCAACTAAAAGAGCTAACGCTATCAAACATACCTCAATACATTTTTTGATTTTGAAAACCGATGCCTTTTGGTGTCAAATATGAAAAACGTTCTCGTTTCGCTCAACAATGATTGTCAACGAGAAAAACAATCGCTGTTGCCAAACACATTAAAATATTTCAGCCTTTGCTCAATATTCCGTATTGATGAGTTTGAGCGCAAATTTCATTTGTCAACATTTTGTCATCAAATATTCGCAGCGTAGCTTCACACATCGCATTACCTGTGTAACAATAATAAATTGATGCATAAAATTAGTCAATAACACAATCAATTAACTTTGTGAATGCATTTACCTTCGCCACCACTGTAATATTCCCATCGGTGAATTGGCGTGTGAAATTTATAGGCGATGGAAATGGGAAACTCTGTTGAATAACTGGTTAGGATGTACGGTAAATTTTCCAAAATTACAACTGTGTCGTCATCAGCTTTGTAAAATTAATTATAGCGATGCATCATATTGAAGCCGATTATGCTCAAATTTACGTCGATAATTATGCTAGAAAAAAGTAACGTATCGCAATGACGACCCCATATTAGGCGGATATGAGGTGATTGAAGAGATTTGTGCATATACAAACGAAAATTCATACGAAATTTATTTCGTTAAGCCTACCAATTATACCAGTCACCAAATGAGTGATACAAACAAAAAGTGCAGATTTTGTTTTTAAAGCAATTCTCTACTCGTGAAATACAAATAAGTGATGTAAATAACTAAAAAATATCACAATGAAGACAGCTAAACTAGAACAGACTCGGGCAAAAATAATGTGAAAACAGATGCGTTCTTTGTTTCACGGGCTTTTTGAATGATTAAAATAGCAATACTTCATGTATTGTAAATGTGTTTTCTATTTCAACAAATGTAAAATAACATAAAGGGGAATTTGGTCGAATTCTTCAATTGATAGCAACCAATTCTAGATATTTCTCGATAGATAGAAAATTATTTTCAATCATTCGATATGCATTCGTATTTTGTTTGCATATTCAATGAATATTATTCATTGAATGAACGTGCATATTTCATATTTGAATGGTTTGGAGCGAAAATGTAATACAGAAAAGTTGAGCGGAAAAATATCGATGATGAATGAGCGGAAAAGAGATAGCTATATAGTAAACTGTATAGTAATCTATAGTGAACTATATAGCTATCCCTTTTCATTTGACATTTTTCCGCTCAACTTTTCTGTATTACATTTTCGCTTCAAACCATTCATTTAAAGTAGACTGAAACTGGATACTGGAGATTTTGCATTGACGTAAACAACAGTAAACATGACATCAATTCATATGCGTGTGCTGTCAAAGTCACTTTGTCATGCGTCATTCACATTAATGCTTTGACTGATTGTGGTGAACAGTGGTGAGGTTGGAAACGCCATACATTTTATATACATTATTTGCTTGGGAATTATATTTATTTATTTTCTTTTATTGTTCATATTCGGGCTCTGCAAAGCCTAGGCTTCATACACGATTTGTTATTCAAAGAAATATTGTGTTTCACGGTGTAAATCGTGAGTTTGCAATGTCAACACTTGTGTGGTTTTTCATATGATTTTGAAGTCATCGAATATTGTCACCCGTTCACACATTCGATGAACTTGCTACACCAAGTGTTAGTATAGTTCATTGCTGACGTTTTCCACCATACGTATTTATATGTGTGTGTACATCAAAATGTCAAAGTTGTCAAGAATCCAACCGTTTTCGTCGATCTTTACTATCTCCCTATCGAATGATTGAAAGTAATTTTCTATCTATCGAGAAATATCCAGAATTGGTTGCTATCATACCTAATTCTATTGGTATGAAGAATTCGATCATATTCCCCTTTATGTTATTTTACATTTGTTGAAACACACACACACAGAAGTATAGTGAGTACTATGTAGAATCAGTATTCGCTGTGTACATATGTTGTGCTCAGATAAAACACTACATTTTTGTTGCCAATGTATGTGGCCCATACTGATTCTACATAGCAAACGATTCTCACTACACTTCTGTGGGTAAATGTATGGATTCATATTTTGTATGTGTGCTATGTGCCCTATTTTATAGCCACAAATAAAATGTGCAAGTCTTAACTAATCATATGTATGTTCTTCTATAATTTCAAACTGTGAAATATAATAAACAACCTTGCTTTCCAACCCAATCGAAAGAAAATACCAATTTGAGTACAAACATTTCAACTATTTTTTTTAATTAAATTTATCCATCAATTAATTTTAGATGTAAAACGAAACCGGCCTAGTTCGCTTTAATAAAAAGAATAAACTTAGATCTTATTCACTCAATCTGCGTATGATACGACATATGGTAAAGGTGGCATTTCTGTTTCCAATCCATACGGTCGAAGTTGATAGATGAGAAACTCCATTACGTACATTTGGTGCCAGCTTATGTCGCAGAATGCAATCGAATGATTTGAGGCCGAATCCAGAAAGTGATTGACTTTGTAGTCTTGATACCATGGATATGGCAGCTTAACATTTGGATCTGGCATAAGGAAATCATCCAGAAATTTGTCATAGAAAAGTTGTTTATCATTTGCGTCGGTGCTTTTAGCGAAATGGATTTTCGCTTCACTCATGCAGATTCCAATACGATGTTCGTTATTGTGTAATTTTGTGGCATTCTTACATTCAACTCCCGTGTCAAATCCTTTGATCAATTTTCTCAATGCCTCTTTGCTCAACGCATAGCCGGCTTTCTCTGAAAGATACGTTTGCCTTTTGGTGTTATTCAATGCAAGTCCAACACCAACTGACTTCAATGGATCGTATGCAAATAATTTGAAGCGTAAATTTTCCATTACAACATATGAATAGCCGGTGGTTTTCAAGAACCAATCATATTTCGATGAGAAATTATTGTAAATGAATCGGTATGCATTTTCGAGATTCGCGCTATCTTTCCCATTCGGAATGTTGAATACATCTGTTGAATTTACACCTTTGGTTGTGATTGTAATGAAACCAGTGCACCTATTACCCCAAGTCTTCTTAATCGCGTCGATTAGATTGGCTTCGGGATCATTGTTGTGAACCCAGCACAAAATCTTGATGCGTTTTGCTAAGGTGTCAGCCATTGTTGTATCATCCGACACTAAGAATCGGGCAGTTTCATTTATCACTTGGCCTGGTGTGGTTGATGGAACAGTAGTGAATTCTACGTTGGGTCCTTTTGTGCTGGAAAACCATTGTATTGCCACCGAACGTCCAAATGAAGCATAGAGACAGCCTACCAAAATTCCCGACAACAATGCCACCCCTTTAGCCACAGTTTCGGCTTGTTTACTTGGGCTCACGACATGCATCTTCTTGGTTCACCTTAAAGAATGAAAAAAAAAACTTGGAATTGTACGAATGGACACGAATCAATTTACTCACAAACTTTTGTCGACTGTTCGATTTCAAGAACGATTTGGATCTATCTCGAATCGAACGAAATCTCTGAAAAATGAGCCGAATAGAATGAGATGGACTTGCAGCTGTGCCAACAAAATCGTCTATTTATGCCATTTTTTCTCCACTACGACTGTGTTTTTTCTTCAAATAATTCACTTACGTATTGCGTAAATTCACAAAATCAATAATTGCTTGCGTTCCATGTTTTCGAGCGTAGAAACAGTTCTATGTACATAAAATATTTGGGTTTTTCAAGCTTAAATAGCGAGAGAAACAAAAAAAAAACTTCACCGTTACAGAATAATTTTTATTGACAACATTTATAATGGTCACTACTTGTGTGGGTTGCTTTGACATTGCGCGCATGAAATTAAAGCGTTAACATCTTGGCTTGCACTTCGAACAAGCCACATCATTTGGAAATACTAGAGCAGACCTGTTTTCAAAGTGGAGTAAGTAAAACTGCAAAAGCATATTTATTCACAAATGCCAGAAGGGAATCTGCCGTACACACGTACTTTTTTTATGCCTTGGCTGCCTTTTGAATTTAATTCGAGCGTAATAAATGGCTTACACAGGTACTAGATATACCCAGCGTGTTGCCGTTAGTGATATATACAGCACTTTGCACGACAATTTTCTTTATTACGAAAATTATTTACGCCAATTTTCACTCGAGGCTTGCGCTCATTTTCAAACCAAAACAAAAGCAAATGCAACGCACACACACACACACCAGGAAATGTCGGTGGAAAAAAACACGATGGAAAAGAAATTCCGGAAGAAGATCTAAAACACGATAGCATGCTGTCTCCCCATATAATAGTTCTATTCATAAATATATCTAGTCCATGGAACTACGGCCATTCAGCAGATGCATACTGTTGAATGCAGAATGTAGACAACCATAAATAGGTTGGGCGCTGCACAGCGTAACAACAACAAATGGTGGCTTTTTGTATTCGTTGTTTTTTCACTTTCTTCCTCTGCGTTGCATAAAAGAAGCAAATTAGCAAACGTTACGTTGGCAAGGGCTTGTATGCAATGAGCTTTTAATTACTTTTATGCCAGGAATCAATGCTGTCAACACGACGAAGCCGAACAAGTGAAAATGCGAGGAAATTCATTTTCGAAAACACAGTTTCACTGTTCGAAGAGAATGACGAGATGTAACCCGTGTATGTGTCGTCAAGCTACTTCGTCATTGCGCGTATCTCTCCGGCAATTTAATTTGTTCAGTCTTCGCTATGCATATACATTATACAGGCTCTGAGTACACATGAAATTTATCAAAGGCACTGATTTCCGCACAAACTTTGTTTCAGCTAAATTTAGAACTTTTTAAACACAACCGCGCTGTTCTGCGAAAAACTCCAACTTGTTTCTTTATTTATTTTCTCAAGTACTCTCCATAAGATGTGTACGCATTTTTTCGTTACGAAAGAAAAACAAAAACAGGAAAAGCACACGAGTTACAGCTGTGTGAAGAGCGGAAGAAAAAGCTTTTTTGCTTGTTATTTTGTCAGGTCGTATCCCGGCATCTGCAATGTGACTCACGACATATCACTTGTGTGCGGATAATCAAAATCACATTTTCAACTTCTTTGAATAACGACTTTGTCTTGGTGTATTTTGAATGCTATTCAGAAAATCTCAAACATTTTCTTTGTGCTTGTGTCTCTTGAGTATGGAAACAGTAATCAATTGAATGCGAAAACAAAAAACAAAGTGAACGTTGTACATTACGTCACGAAATATTATGAAGGCAACGATCTGGGCCAGATAATTTGCAACTAGGTCATATAATTTTGGAACAAAATAGAACAACTAAATATTTAAAATACGTGTTGGGAAATTCAATTCTGTACTTTATACACATAATGTTGAGAAATATTTCCAATCGCTCCAGTAACCGCGTTCATTCATTCTATTTCTATGACTTGCAGAACATTATTCAATTTGTTTTTTGAAACGTAAATAATGCCGATACAGTATTCGATGTGGTTTTAGATAGCGTACATGTACGCATCATAAATACAATGAAACAAAATAATTTGGAGTTGAAATAGTATTTCAAGCCAGTTATTGTATATTTTCATTTCATCGCTGAATAAATCCCATTGAAAGTGTAAGTGAAACAAAGCCGTGTTGAATGTGTTCATCTCTACTTATGTGTACTGAGCACAAGTAACAATAAAGCAAATTAAAAATAAAAGGAAATCATTTCAATTTAAAATCGTACACTTTCCATTTGATATATTTCTGTTAAATTAGTATCATCGATACTACGTGCTCATTCGTTCCAGTTTTAGTCTTTGTATCACAGTAATGAAATTGAATTTTCCGTGCAAAAGGGGATAATGAAAATCGATTCCATACGGTTTCAAATTATACGCTAGGTAATATAATCTGCACATATAATTGGGATAAATATAATGAAAAGAAACTATAATTTGAATAATAATCAAGTTCGTCATCTCTTCGATACTATTTTCGTTTCAAGTACCAATTAGTAATATTCTTACTTTTCTCTCGTTGTATCAAATGCCTTCGAGTTGATTCATAAAGGATCACTCTCGTTTGAGCCAATCATGACCATCACCGGTGAAAATATTCAATTTTTCCAAACAAATGGGCAAACTACAGACTACAAGCCATACTCATTTTATCGTGAACAATACGGGGGCATAGCGTTTTGTTTGTTAATTTTCCGACGAATGTTCGTTGCGCTATTTTGCTCAGCACATAACCTGGCAAATAATATCACTAATGTGAGAGAGAAGAGGACAATCAAACTGAGAGATTTAAATCAATTCAAACAAGTTGAAGATATCATTATAATAACCTGTCCCGCTGTTGATCCATCTCAAACGATATTGGGCCGTGTTGAAATTGTACCCGAGGAATATGTTGGATCCTTGGCCGTGTAAGATTATAACAAAAGTGGCAAGTTTTCCACAATGGAAAATCTTTCATCGTCAGTTTTGTACGACCAGTTTTTCGATGACCAAAATTCTTGTACGCATATTATAACATTAGCTTTTCCTTCCCCCAGACATAGGGAGCCATGAACGTCAGTCAAATTGAAGCCGATCACATTCAATCTGACATCGGTGAATGTGCGTGCAAAGAGCAGGTTATGATAGTGTCAATTTTCATTCTTTCTTCTATTTACTCTCTCTCTCTCTCTCTCTCTCTCTCTCTCTGAATGGGAATAACTGTATTTAAAAATTGACACTATAAATATTGGTGTAAAATTTAAGGTGTGTTTTTGTGAATTGAATACCTAGGGGGAAAGAACTATTGGAATATTTGCTCTATTGACAAGTATTGACGAATATTCACAAGAATTTGCACTGCGTTCCTTAGTGGTATTGTTGTTGTTTTCTTCTGTTGCCTCGTGTCGTTCGTGGCGAGCACGAATGACAGTTGCAAATTTGCATGCATTCGCAGCTAGTTATTCAGTGCATTGACGCGTATTGATCCAAATTCAGTAGAATATGCAATTATTTACAATATTTATATTTTCATTTTCATTTATTCAGTTCTATCCCCCTAGTTGAATACATACATAGTAAGACTTCAGCATATTGAATATAGTCTAGCTAGAAACAGGGTTCTTCGACTATAATAGTGAAATCATTATTCACTGTCGAATCAGTACGTTTGTATCTGCTTTTTTTCTCCTTCTTCTTCTTCAGTTCATTTTAATTTCTCAAAGAAAAGACGCTCGTACAACAGCTGTACAACAGAGAAAAAAAAGGTGTTTTTCCATACCAAATACGAGTTTCAGTAGAACACGTGTCTGCCAATCGCTGTGTGTGTCTACAGTGAAAAAGCGATGCTCGTATCAGATTTGCGATTTTCCAAATTTCGTTTTGCCTTCGTGTTCTGAATCTTATTTTCGCTGGAATAAGAATTTTCTTCTTGTTGCCTTTCTCTCCTCCGTTCTTTTTGAAGAGCGAAAGAAAAAGTGTGCATACTTAATCCAAAGCAAATAAAAAGGAAGTGTGTGACGACTTTTTTTAATGCTTTAAGCTAATAAGCGACGGAACAGTGCTACCATATGCGCATTTATTTTCCAAATGTGTTTACTTTTTATGTATTCCATACGGAAATGAAATCGAAAATGAAAAAGAACGGAACATGTTTGGATTGTTCTTTGGTCGCATAAATGAATTTGTTTTTGTTTGTTTCTTTTGCCAGAAGATTCTAGTCCTTGTTTACTGTTACCGTTTTCGTTAGTTGTTCGCTGTTTTGAAGTGTGTGCAAAAGGATTTTCTTTCAATCCCAGAGCTTTGAATTCGATATACACCTTTTTCACGAAACGAATTCGGTGCGTCAGCACTGTCCAATATTTATTCGATGTTGTTCGAAGTGATATTTGACGTTTGGATCGAATCAACGGATCAAGATTCGAAATATGAAACAAGCAAAAGGAAAAAGGATTCATATTTCGGTGAAAATATCAATTTCATTCAGATATAATGATCGAAAATCCAATAATTATGACGAAGCTTTGGACGGGACGGTTGGAACCAAATCGGGCTTAAGCTTAAAAGGATCATCTAGTTTCCGAAATACAAACATTATCTCTAGTTGTGTGGAATGGGAAATGTGTAAATCAGAAAATCCAATGGAATTGTCCCATCATAAAGCTCTGAAATGCAAATGAAATTGGAGTGTTAACATTTGAAAAAAAAAAAACACATCCGCTTAACACTTTTTCCCATATGGTATTTGAAATGTGAGTGATTCTGATTTTTGGGCTGTTCAACAATCCCAATCACAACGTATTTACATTCGAAATCCGAACCCATTTACGTAATTATGCCATAATCTGGCTAATCTGCTGCCCATATTTCGAATCAGCAAACAATCAAGCATCAATTAAACAGGGTGTTCAGAGGTTTTATTTGCATCGAATAGAGAGCATTGTGTGTGTTTAGGCATCAAATTAAAAAGGATAAGCATCTCGGTTGTGTGCTGTCTCAAATTGAAATGTGTCATGTGGTTTGTTTGTTTTTTCATTTCAAATTCAATGCAAACAACAATTTCTCATCGTTTTTATCGATTGGTTTCACAGCAACGTTCCATGAGTTAGCTATTCGACTGCTGAAAGTAAAGCCAATTTATTTAATTAAACCGCACAGTGAATTCAATGTAATGGCTTGGAATATTTTATACAATCAATGGTGATGTGCTGTGCTGTGCGTGTAGTTTTATCCCAAAAGAAAGAAGAAGAAAAACTTGCACTAAATAAAATAAATGACTGTTGCTCATGTGAATCTGTAGTCACATTCATACCATATCTACTATATTTTTGCTGATGTTCCCATAAATTTATTTGTCTTTTTTTTCTCTGCCCAGTCGTAATCTGTTGTTATCCATCCATGGAATGTATGTTGTATTTCTTTGTATGTTGCGTGTGTGTGACGCACAAAACATGCATAATTTACATTTCATGCTCAATGCTACAAAGATAAGAAAGGCGCTTTCAACACTCCTCCTAATGGAATCCAATGGTCGAAAAATTTCATCAATTCTACAAGTTTTTTTTTCTATTTCGCCAGTGCCGTTTATTTGTTTGCTCACGTTACAAATCTAAAACTCAATCGACTCTCGTTTGAATTGAATAAATTACATTGGAACAAAATGAGATTGGTTTGCCATCAATTTAAGTCATAATCTGCCGTATTTTCTTGTTATTTTTGTGGAACCAGCGCAATTTTATCCCATATATTTATTTGTAATGTTCGTTCTGAAGCCTCCTCCCCATCACCAGTGAAAGGGAAGTTATCAAACGGAGTATCAATTCAATTTGCATGAATTCGTGTCCTTTTCCCATCGTATTTTATGATTTCGTTGCCGCTTTGCATAAACTTTAATGATGGCACATTTCTCCGATGCAAATTTGATTTCCATTTCGACTGCATGGGAATGTTGCTCGCACAAGCTCGTCGTAATTTGACAAACGAAATTGTTGCCGCAAAGACGACACGCTATTTTCGGCTGTATGTTTAAATGGCATTGCCTAATCTTTGAAAATGAGAACGTTCATTTTGGGCGGTTTTTTCACGCTTCCACGAGAATTATGAGCATTTTGTGCAAATATACACATTAATAAATTACATGACATTGCGTGTGAGCTGAAGAGCGAGCAGCGGCAACAGGATGAAAATGAACAAATTTATACTCGAAGCTGTTCCGCGTAAATACATCAGCTTTGGCTTTCTATCTTCTGGTATTTATGTTTTGGAAATTAGAATTTGTTCATTTCATGCAGCAACATTTTATATTGCGAGCTCATACACCCAACAAGTATGGCAATCACAGACTAAAGATAAATTTATGACAACGACTCGAAAACAATAGCATCAATGGCTGTTGGCCAACAATTTATGCGAGTGTACTTAATTTTTGGAGCGATACCACTTCCGATATGTCTATGTTTGCTGAATCAATGCTGTCACACTGTACTCAAAACAATGCGTACAGATGATTAATGTTGTTCTTATCACAATCACGGCTTGAAACGTAATATTTTCTACGAAAAAGAGAAAAAAATCTTTATTATTGATGGTGAGATGATGCGCACCGAGACTCGTTTTCAAGCGATTCAAACTCGTTCAATAAAAATTCATTTGTTCTAAACGATTCCGCTCCATTTGCTCTAAAATAGAAGGAGAGAGTGTGAGAGAAAGAGAGTGCAAAGACTGAAAATAGAGGAACAACACAAAATGTGTGCTCCGTATAAATAGAGGAGAAAAGCCACGACTGCTTTATTTGTTGGCCCATTTTATTTTTACCAGCCTGATGGCCATCTCTGTGAAGGCTTTTTTATTCTTATTTTGATGCCTTACGCTGTCGTCACATACATTCTATCCACATTCACATCCTCATGGAACATCTTTTGCCTTCCTGTTTTGTATGGTTTTTCGGGTTTTATTCCCTGGTTCTGTGCAAATATGTTCACAAGCGACGCGTTCTATGGAAGAAGTGAGGAAGGAAAAGCACGATGTCAGCACCGCAATGGGCGAAGGCAAAAGAATTTTCATTCACTTTATTATGCCATACGAAAGTATTGGCAAATAGTGAATTGGTCAGAATGAGAATCGAACGAGAATGCGATATACGATGGCATTCGTGTTATATTCCAATCGGTTCGTTTATTCCCAATAGCGATAAACATTTTCCAAAACATTGGTATCACTTCATCCCAATTTCCTCATAATTCTATTTTCATTTTCAATGGCCTGGCTCTTCTCGGCCGTGCATTTCCACGCTCGAATACAACACAACAAGCACAAAAAATGTACGTCGTAACTGTTGGAGCAATTGATGCGTTCGAATTGAGCAAGTCCGGTGGATTGTATATGAATGTCGATAAATATAAATAAAGCGTTCGTTCAGAGGAAGTGAGTTTTGGTTCTCGGTATTCGATGCTCGGTCGAGGTATGACCGCAAATTTTCCCCAAACAAGGGTACATCACCATTGCTGTTGCTGTTACCATTTTCTACGAATTTTACCCGTGTGGAAAATTTTCGTCGATTAATTTGGGACATTTTGACTAAGAGTGATTTGTGATATAAAGTTAACTGGAGTTGCTTATTTTGTTCGAGACAATCACTTTTAGTCAGTCAAAATGTCCCAAATTAATCGACTGACTGAAAGAATAACTAAACGTGATTGTCTCCATACAAAACGCATGATTTCAATCAACTTAGCCAGTTTTAGTTGTGTATCACTACATACAGTTACATACAACTGAGTGACTGTTAGTCATTTTATTTGCACACGGGTATGGTGCAAAATGACACAGAATATTACATTTTCACGTGTTTTTTTTTTCATCGGCCGGTTTCTTTGATGCCATGTTCAATTTGCTTTTTTTCCTTTTGAACACTTCGAATTCCGAATCAGACAGTATTTGAAAATTTATGGCACACACCGTGGCAGCAAAGAGCAATATACCACAGGCGACACCTTTTTGCCCAATTTATAGTAATGTGTTGAAATTAACGTCAAGTGTATACAAACATACACGTATAGGGTATTACTATAGCGTGCAACAAGATGTCGCTAGTGGTATATGCTCTTGCTGTCACGGTGTGTTATGGCATTCGCTTGTGCTTTTTGTTAAAAAAAAAGAAGACATAAAAAAGTTTTCGTTTGACGATGCTCATAAAAACCGATTTTACGATTTTTTATAACGTTTTTCCAAGAATCATTGCCGTTGTTTTCACCTAGTTACGTTGCGTAAATGGTGACGATTCTACTCCCTCTTTCTATTTCTCGATTTACGAGCGTCCGAATATTTTGATTTATTACTCAATTTTGAAATCACAGATTCACTTTTCAATACCGCTCAACCGAAATACAGTTCCTGTCTATGTCATTGGGATTTATTTGTATGCATTTTATTGAGCTTCCAATCAAAGAACACGATCTTCGATGGAAGATACGATGAATTTGTTTTGATAGAATGAATTTGTACAGGAATTTCAGGCGAATTGCTTGTTCACAGATGTTTGCTATCGAAACACAATGAGCCAACACATTTCCAATGTCATTGAAAGTAGATGAAGCTCTTGTTTCTATTTGAAGCCACTTAAAGCATAAGTCATTGCTGAATGTGTACTTTATATTCATCTGTTGAAATATTCTTTATCAAATGCAAATGACATATTTTAATGACATGTTTGTCATTAGGCGCTCGCTTCAATTTTTGAACTTAATTCATTGTGAATTGTTGACATATTTTATATGCGAATATTCAATTCCCCAAGCGCTCTTTCTCTCCGTCTCTGTATCTTCCACTCTCCCGCGTATTGATGATAGATTTTTATAGGGTAATTTTCCGAGCGTTATTTTTTTCGGTTTTATTTCCATTGTTATTGCCATTATAATGATACGAAGAGGCTTACACATTTTTTTTGCCTCAACATCGCGACTTCGTTTTCATATTGTTCATTCATTCCAATAGCACGCGCGTATCCATCATGGTTACGAGAACAAAACATATGTTCTGTTATGGATGTGATGCATCGCTTTCGTTATGGCATAACTTTTTCTTTAAAAAAAAGCGACAGAATACGACAATTCAAAATGAAGAAATGCGCGTCTCAATGAAGACAAATGGGAATCGAACTCATTGCTATACAGCCCAGCATCATCATGCCAAACGCAGAGAGCAAACCGTAGAAATAATGGCAAAACCATGACCTTATCCAAAGTGCTTTTGTGGTAAGAAAGCCAAAGCTTGTTTGTTCGTGATGTGCTGTCGCTGTGTGGAGCAGTGGCATCAGCAGCACGAGATGCTTCTTGATGGAATAATGTTGGAAATATCATCATTTTTCTTAATAATGCCAAACCATTTTATTATGACATCGTTGTGTCATCTAATTTACTTGAT
Source organism: Sitodiplosis mosellana (assembly GCF_009176505.1). Lineage (NCBI taxonomy): Eukaryota > Metazoa > Arthropoda > Insecta > Diptera > Cecidomyiidae > Sitodiplosis > Sitodiplosis mosellana. Next base: position 1,545,443 of record NW_022595246.1, read on the forward strand.
ACAACCGCATATCTCGTGGTGGTGAATGGTTTCGGTCGAATATTTATTTCCGGTTTCGCTGTTTTAAGTAATCTCTTATTCTTGATGTGTATATCGTTTGTGTGGCACGCGTGGCACTTCGTGTGCTTCTTGTTGTTCTTGTTGTACGTATTGTGTTGTGTCCAAGTACTAAAGTTCTTCTGCTTTTTTTTTGTACATTTGCACTCACACACGCAAGCAAACCTTCAGGGTGCGCATTTTTGTTGTTTTATTTGCCACTTGCCACGAACTTTGTGCACATTTTATGAGCGAAATGTTTCGTGTTTTTTGTGTGTTATGGCCATGTTGGTCGATGTTTTTTCCCCAAAAAAAAGAGAAACTTGCTCATTCTTTTAATTTATTAAGACAGATATAGAATTCCATAAAGCTGGCATTTGCACGTGAAGGGAAATGAAATGACGAAGATACTTGAAATGCTTCATTAAACTATGTAAAATCTGCGCTATGTGATTCGGTATAAATATCAAAGGCAAGCCCCACCACCATCGTTACCATCACGATGAAATGTGGATGTGGATGTGAGAAATGTGCGATCGGTGTCGACAAAACATAAATATCGCTCTAGATTAACCGATAATGCGCTTCATTGTGTGCCGCTGTTTCTTTTTCTGTTGCCCCCGCTGTTTATGCTAGTGCACGGTACTGCTGCTGTCTCCATTTTCATTCTTTAAATTAATATTTACGGCAAAAAATCAACGGGAGTAGAACAATCTGAAGGAGGGAGATGGAGAAAGAGGGTAGAGTAAACTCTCGTTACGAAGCGGGTCGCGGGCTATTTATGTTCAACAACTTACAAAATACACAGTTGAGTTCATGTTTTACAATGTTGCCGCACTATTGTCTTGTTTGTGCTCAAACTTATTTCATTTTCTGCGCTAAAATCTCCTTGTATCATCCTTGTGAACAGATAATAGAAGGAAAAAAATATCTACGCACTGTCTTTTGTACTGAATTGGGAAAGAGAAGCACGAAGAAAATTTATAAGTGACTACATTTCACTTGAGTTGACAGGGCCGCGATCAAACTGTGGCAGAGAAAAACGAACGCAACAACGTTGAAATATAAACACGCCGTTTCATAGAGTGGATGGTTGAAATATTGGAGGCAAGATAGTAAACAATTTTCGCAAATATTAAGCACATTATTCTCCGTTTTTATGTGAATAGCTCTAAATCACTGTTCACTGCAAAAATAGATTTGAGTGTTGTTCTCTGTCTTTTTTTCCACGGCTGCTACCTGTGTGTAACGGATTTTTTGATAGCATTACGATGGCGTTGTGCGCGTTGGTGCATGACGCCACTTGATGGATACGCTAGAAAGGATTTATTTTTGACAAAAAATTCAATTCTTGTCCTCCCGTCTTTTTTTCCCCACCGTGCTTCACGTCTCGTCAATGCCGTCGTTGTGCGCATCGTTTTTCGCCGATATGAAGCTTTGAACGGAGATTGATTTTTTTTTCTCAACGTTCTGGCTGCGGTAATTTGTGTGTTTGGGACCTTCTATTTACATTTCCATTTGTTCGGGTAGACTAGCTAATATAATCGGCCTCAAATAAGTGGCTTACATCGAATCATGCGGCAGCCAGACGCAATAAGAAGATGATGTTTATTTTTTTTTGTCTTGTGCGAATGGTTTGGTAAATTTGCATTTTATTGCCGAAAACAGCAAACATCGAAACGTACACACGCACAATCACATTAATCCGTGACACAAGCTACGCCCCGTTATTGCGAGATAGTGGTACAACCGTTAAAACCATCGCAAATCGGAGAACGACCGAACCGAAAAGCGAGAGAGAGAGAGAGAGAAACAAAGGGGAGATAGAAAAAAGAATCAGGATATTTTGTGCAAGTGCCATATCGGACGCACTTCAACCGAAAACTTTAATCAAATTTGTCCTTGGATGTTGTTTTCGTCGTCGTCGATGTTGTTGTTGTTGTTCTTTCTTTTATTACGGCTATTTACTTTATTTTTCTGTATTGTTCAGCATTTTTCCGGCTCCTCAAACTGGAAAACAAAGCCAACTTTGCGAATATGGTATTAAATGCAATGTAAATATTGAGCTTCACAGCAACATTCGTATCTGTCCAAGGTATTCTTTTTTTTCTGCAGATTTGAACCGAAGAAGGAAAAAAGCAGAGAGAAAAAGCTGAAGAGAGTGAAGGCGTTGGTTTGCTTATCCAAAATATTTGCCATGTTTGTGATGTTTTGTCGCTTCATTCAATAAACACCGACTCACATTCGCAACGGCGCAGTCAATTGATAAAAAGCAACTCTCGTAACGGCCACAATGGCACAGTCGCTCCTTTCCCATTCTCTCGTTCTCTTCCATTTCAATTGTCCTGAGATGATGCGTTCTATTTTCGTAACACGTGCGTTTCCATTGGAAATAGACACACAAATTCAGAAAGAGACACATACACACACACAATCAAACACACACCAACACAGCCAGGACGTATAGCTCTATGTAATTTGTCAAGTGCGAGAGCAATTGGATGTGCGGGATGGCGACTATGTAACAATGGCATAGAACGGAAAGTTTTTTTTTCTTTTTGTATGAAGTGAAAAAAAGGGAAAATGTCTTGAATATTTTTCACTTCGCTCAAAAAAAGGAATAAAAATGAGTGGCTTGTCGGTCCTTTGTGCATTGTTCCATCAACATTAACATTCGTATTTGTTTGGCTGTCGCATTTATCCAAACGTAAAAACATCCAAACAAGGACAAACACATACACAAAACCATCAACCGAAAAAAAAAAATGAAAAGATAACACTCGTACACATTATCTCGTTGAAACTGGATTTTGGGCATATTTACTTACATACGATACAAAAGCTTGAGCAGAGAAAAGCGCATTTAGATTTAAACGATGGGATTATTTCTGTGTCAACAGAATATTGTCGTTGTGCATAAGAGCACAAACACACTCATTTACTAACTCACATACACACATACTTCGGTATGCAACAGTGACGACAACAATTGAACAAAAGTTAACGTGAAGAAAGTTTGTGTTGTCTTTGAAATTTGTTCCCTTCGACAATGAAGTAACATGCTGCATTCATTCTATGTTTTTATATACTTTCATACTTTGACTTGAATTTTACAGCGTATGCGCCCTTTTCTTCTTCTTTCGATGTCTTCCGACTAGAAGTTTTGTTGTTTATTTTGACTAACTTGTGTGTGCTTTTTTCTTCTTTCTTGCAGCTTTATCCACCGAAATCCACATCGTATCGCAGTGAGTGCGAGCTATTCGGTTCGTATGTGTCATTGGATTGTCCATCACCTCCAGCACCACCAGTATGTTCAACCGATGCCCGACGAGATCCACAAGTACGTACAAATTGTCAGCTCTGTTGTCACTGAGAGAGATTTGCAATCAAATTAGAGAGCATTTTTCTCATTACAAATTACATTTTATTGTTGTTGTTGTTGTTGTTGTTGCGTTTCATGTGATTGACATAATTTGATTTTGTGTTTCGAAAATGTTGTATTCATTTAATTCGTTGTTTCTTTCGTCTTTGGTTTGTTCCAACAAAAAAAAAAATCGATTTGTGATGACACGTATACACAGGCACGACTCAGTCGATATTTAAAGATGCTATACACTGAGTGGGCGTTAAAAGAGCCAAATATTCCAACATGGACGAACTCACAGATGCCAGGTGCATTGTCACCGGCTCGTTTAGAGCCCGAATTTCGGCTACACTCACAATCGCATGGATTTAGCGATCTATTAACTGTCGATCAATTGCTCACCCCGATTCAGGTAAGGAAAATTTGATTTATTTATTTTTCTTTTGTTTCGTTAATTGAAAATTGAATTTGTTTGTTTTTATGGTGGAATAATGTAGACAAAAGACGGTCAAATTTTGGAGGCACCGCGTCGATTGATAATCGAATGTCCGCATTGGGTGGCCAGACACTTTTTGGCCATGCGTTTTTTGCATGCATGGGCAAAAGAGCCGCCATGGCCAGCACGAGGCGTTCCCGTTGCCGTCGCTCTCTATCTTCCATTAGTCGAAATGAATAACAAAAAGAGTATCGCACATTTTGTGGAAAAAGTAAGCGCGCTCTCAACAATTCTAAAAAATGAACAACGTGCGAAAAGAAACGTGCCAAATTGCTCACAATATTCCAATTAAACTTTTTAATTATTTTTCTTTTCTGTTTTCCCCTGAAGGAATTGATATCAAAAGGACCGAATAACCCATTTGCAAGTGGTTTTGGTGGCTTTTCATCCGCTTGGAATTCACTGTCGGCACTCGGGCCAAAGTTATTGATTGTGATTGATGGATATGACATTGTGCGAAGTTCACCGAAACGTAAAGCAAAGAATATCCCACAAGATATTATCGATTTGCTTGAAGGCAAATTATTCCCTGAATCAAGAATCATTATAATAAGCACATCACAGAATATAGTGGATATTTTGCCGCTGGTTCAACGACACGTCAAGTATGAGGGATTAACGTGGGGTAAATCGGTTTCGTTACTAAGTGGAGGTCAATGGCGATCACAGTCACGTTTTCTTGAAACCGTTCAACGATGCGTTCACCTTCGCAATGTTGCCCGGACACCGCTCGGTTGTCTTGCCCTTGCTACCGGCTATGAAATCTCAAACGGTGATTTGCCTACCGATGAAATTGACGTGGTTGAATCGATAATGAATTGGATCGCATCGGATGCAACCCAAACGCAAATCGCTGAGCTAGGGCGATTGGCACTATTTTCATTGAAAACAAAACGAACGACCATGACAACGACTGAAATTAAAATGTATTGCTCAAATCCGGAATCAAGCATATTGAATTGCTTGGAAAAGGCACAACTGTTCGGAAAAACAGCGAAAAAGAAGAACGAACACATTTTTACGCCGATTTGTGTGGGTATCATCGAATTGTTGGCTGCCAACTATATTGCATCGCTTGCAAATCGACCGGGTCTTTTGGCAGCTGAAATCACTGGTTTGTCCTTGAACGACGAAGTCGAACCCGAAATACTCAAAGTATTGACATTTGCCATGAGTTTGCTTGGACCGCGCGCACACATTCTGCTATCGAAACTGACGCCACTTTGGCTGAGCCCACAAACGGTATTCTCGTTGGCATTGAGCGGTGGCGATTCAACGGCCAATCTCAATGCTCTATGTGACTTATTAGGAATATCGAAAACACCATCAATTTCACCGCTCGAGACCAATCCAATTTGGGTGCAAATCCGATCGACGCCCGTCGAACTTCAAGGCTGGGCAATGGCATTGAAAAGTCAAAATAGTACATTGAAAAATCTAGAATTAAATTATCAAATCGATAAGCACACATTTTTAGAATCTAGAAATAGTTTGGATATATTCTTGGATGCACTTTCGTTTAATGAAAGTGTGTCAACGTTGCGCATCACGTCGTTAATTGAAAACGATGCCAAAGAAATAGAAATGAACGTCATCGCCAATTGTGTATCGAGATGCTTGCTGAAACCGCGCCTCGAAAATTTCGAATTGATTTTAACGTTGCTCGAAGAAGATCCGCCAATGTTGAAATTACAATCAGTTGTCACGGCATTGTGTCGTGCATTGCCGCATCAACCGAAAGTTACATCAATGCTGCTCGATTTGGGACTGTTCACATCACAATTGGTGCAAATTTGCTCAGTTTTAGAAACATGCCCGAATGTAACGCGATTATCGTTGCCGCATTTGAGATGCGAACGAGGAGCTGTCGTTGCTTTGGCATCTCTGTTGAAAGCACGACCCTTGGCATCGTTGGCATTACCCTCTTGTTGGGGTGTTCGCGATGATTTACCGTCATCAAGCGGTGTTAGCATGAGCTCGGGAAGTGGAAGTAGCACGGGAACATCGGCAATACTCAAGCAATCAACACTAACAAACGCACCATCACCACGCTCATTCCAATCGGGAATATTCTCATCTCTGCCACGTGGTGCTCTGATGCCAGCCAATCCAAGCGGTCGATCGGCCACACTGCCAAGACAACCATTGGATTTGCCACCCGATAAACGCAGCTCTGACTCAGTCGTATCGAAAACTTGGTATCCAACGCCCGCCTGCGATGGTGGACCGCACAATTCAGGCACATTACACGATTTACTGTTAGCTGTACGCGAACCCTATTCACGATTGCACGGATTGGATTTAAGCAAAGCACAGTTATCACTCGAAGATTCGATGTGTCTCGGTGAAACGGTGCGCGTTTCAACTCAACTTCATTCCATCAAACTTGAAGGATCGTCTCGCATGAGCGAAGTGTTGCCCACGCTACTCGGTTGCGGTGAATCGATCAGCCTACAAATGATGAGTTTAGCATCAACACGATTGGTGCTCGAGGATGGTGCCACAGCAATGTCATCGCGCGCTTTGGCCAACTGCGGCTCATTGCGATTACTTAGCTTAGATGGATGGACATTCAGAGTGGATGTAAGTTATTGCAAGGAAATGAAGATTAATTACTTCAAATTGGAAATTAATTTACTTTAGTTTTGAAACCTAATTATTTCAATTGCCTTGTTGTTGTTATGTTTCTCCACAGAATTCAACGACATTCTCGGCGATACGTGCATTTTTAACGTTTACTTCGATAAGAGAATTAGGATTGTCGAATTGTCGATTGCATTTGCCAGCAGTGAAAATTGAAACCATTTCACCGTTCGAAACGTACGAATGTCGTTCGGTTGTTGTTTTGAAAATGGCTGGTGCACAAGTAAGATACATTTTTTCCTCTGTCCGTTCACTTTGTTAATCATGTTCGGTATTGTTGTAAATTAAATTGTTCAATATCCCTCATCTAATTGGTTTGTGTCTTGTGTGTGCAGGTGTTTTTAGCCGATAATAATATTTTAAGAGGACCTCAATTACTACCATATCTAAGTGGTTTTCCATGTTTGCGTGAGTTGGATTTGTCGGGAGCAGCGAAATCTGGCCTCGGTAGTTCAACATCGACGCCATTCATTTTAGACGATAAGTGCATTATTGCTTTCTTCCACTCATTGCACACACACTTTAGGTGAGTATCGACGCTTGCGGGTTTCAAAATCCATTGTGTTCAATGGCTTACTGCTCGTTAATCAGTTTAATCGATGGATAATTGTTAAAATTGTTTTCTCTTTTAGTATGTTGAACACATTGAAAATGTGCAATTGGATCATACATTTAGATGACGCATCGAAAACAATGAAAACGGTTTCAAAAGCGTTACGAAATAGCCCATTGAGTCATGTGAAAATCGATGGAATATCTGTGTTGGATCGTTCGAAAAAGACACGCATTGAGCCGGCATTCTTCCACATGCTGTTGTCATCGTTGAATTCATTGCGATGGTTCGGTTGTAGTTTGGCTGGTAAAAAGGATGATCAAATCACAGCCATCGGAAATGCGGTGCTCGATATTCGTGGCAATGAAATCGATATCCGGTAAGTGTTATCACTTTTAAGACATTAAGACGGTTAATATCCAGAGCTTTAAAGATCGTTAAATCTGTCTCTCGTTGTGTTGACATTTTTCTCAAAATGTTTCTTTTATTTGTATTTCGATTTATGGCACAGATTAAGCGAATCAACCATTGATGGAGCGCGTTTAATGGCTCAAGCAATCAGTTTGGATGTGAAATTTGATGTGCGAGTATCAACATTTGGTACGTCAAGCGGAATTCTCATTCATGCAGAAAAAATGAGCAACAAAAGTTTAAATCGTAAGAACTAAAACGGCGACGATTTCCTTCGTCAGAGAGAAACAAAAAATCAGCATCGTCCTCATATCCCTCTACACTCACACCTAATTGACACATACCAGGATCGAAGGTTTATTTATTCAAATCAAAACAATAAAATCGATATATTTACATGATAAACACATTTCACAATTTATATTGCCCTCGTATTTATATTGATGCCAATTTCGCTGGTGGAATATGCAAGTGAAATATCGTGCACCGGCGATGGCAACATGTAGAAATATATTTATTATTGATCGATTAAATTATTTATGAAATTTTCAAAACACACGTACACAGAGCGAGAGATAGAGAGGCACAGAGTTGCATCTATCACGTAATTATGGTATGATATTGATAAAATAGACACAAAAACTGCAGCAACAGCAGTAGTAAAAACACAGAGATGGAGTTATTTCGCTTGTTTTTCTTCACATATTTGAAATATGGCTATTGTATTCCAAATAAGCGTATAGAAACTGAACGTTGTAAATGTATGGCGGGTTTGTATGTTTACATTTATTTTCGATAATTTACATACACAGAGACACAAAATGTTATACACTGTGGAAAGTGTGTACGCGAGTGCGCGACAACCGTTTTGAGTCAAAAACTTTTGACATTAGAATCATATTATACATGAAATATAATGAAGAAGAAGGAGTTGATAAAAAAGAAAAGAAATAAAAAACAGAACATGAATATATTTTTGTTGAAAATTTATGTATTTGTATAGTTTACAGTTTTATTTTATTCGTTCTGGGTCAGATGAACTACTATTTTATGTAAAATGGGAGAAGAAAAAAAGTTTTGAAAATTGCCGGTGCTGATTTGTGTTGGTGAACACAAGCGACCGACCACAATTAGCAGTTGGTAGTACATATTTATTACACACTACAGTTGCTGTCTGTATGTCGTCGTCTCACTTTCACTCCACTTTACAAACCTATCGAAATATTTACCCGAGATGAAACTATTTAAATTGTTCGAAAATGTTTGTCTGGCAAAGCAGAGACAAAAACAAATTACAAAACGTTGATAATGACATAAAATGTCAGTCGTCGTAGGGCACTCACATGGACAATTTTTTTTATAAGCATCAGAAGAAATAAAAGAAACTAGTGGAAATGTTATAGTTTTGTTGGTTGATGTTTAATATAAACCTATTTACAGAAGCATGTAGACACACATAGACCTAGTTATGCATAAAATAATATATTTAGACGATTCAGAGACATCATAAATAATAAATAATAATAAAAAGAAAAACCACAGAGAACAAAACCAAGAGACAACACGACATTTTATTGCCATACAAATCATACGTTGTATGCATTCTCTTTTATTCTTTTGGAATAAACGAACTAAAGTAGAACTTTTGAAATTGGTCAAATGAATATATGGGTAAGTGGAATCATTCGATTAAATATAAAACTACACAATTGAGGCCAAACGGAATTCCTTGGCATTTTTAACACTCGGATCATAAATTTTGAACTTTTGTCATATCCATTCGTTAAAGGACATTTTCAATGGCTTCGTAAATGGCAATAGAAAACACTTTTTTAGACATATATATATATATACTGAATATACCAAAAACTACCATTACACACACATTTCTACATTTATACTTCATGATACTGCAACCATAGCACTGGGGAGTGGATCTCAAATTTTAATTTTTAAAGTGATATCTGAACAACTTTGTGCACCGAAAACTGAAATGTTCAAGTATATTTGGGTTGAAGTTAAATGCGAGAAATTATTAACCATTTGAACTTTACAGTTCGGATACAGTGCTGGTAACAGTTAGCATTACAGTTATGTGCGCTATGGAGAGGAATCTAAGAATAACATTTTTGACCCGAAAGTATTTGCGAACAATCTCAAAGTAATGATGACTTTAGCAGAAATATTTCAAATCGTCCCATCCACCTCCCATCTTAATCCAAATAGCTCCTGTTCAAAATATATTGTTTCTGTTTGTAAATTTGCTCAATACAACAAAATTTCGATTAATTTCTTTGATTTGGATCAGACTTTTTTTTTATTTTGACTTTGATTGGCATTCAACTGTAAGTACAAATATGATATTAAAGCTTCTCTTGTTTTAAACATTTTTATTGGATATATTGAACCACTTTTGATGTTAAACAAAGTACCCTTACCCTTTTTCTCCTTCACAAATTTAATCTATTTCAAACTTTGTTTTCATCAAAAAAAGCATTTTTTTATGAATGTACAATAGCCATTGAGATTGTTGCGAATCTCGTGGAAGAGGATTCATAAAATGGAATGAAGTATGTAAAAAGTCGGCAGCGTCCAGTTTGACGCTATCGAGAGAATGTGAATGTATAAGCCGATGGCAAGGATGGCGCCATTATGACCCAGCCCAGCGGTGGTTCATTTAAAAACTGAAGCCCATCGGCGCATCGATCATATATATGTATAGGTACCACTGCGAATATGTAATTTTAAGCCGAGAAATAACATGTCGGGCAATAAAGATAGATAAATGTGTATTAGAGAATATATGCTACAGTTTTCTTGGTTTCTTTGGAATCTTGTGACACATAGATAGACGCAACCGATACGGGAAATAAAAACTCATCATCTGTGGAATGATGCGGTCAAACGAATGTCAATATCAAAACGACAAAAAAAGCGGCTCGATTTTTTCTATTCGATCGATTTTTTTTTTTTGTTGTTATTGTGTCGAACCAACGAGATAATGAAAAAAGCATTTTGTCAGCGCTTATTTGATGATTTATTCGCATCGATTCAAATGTGTAATCAAATTGTTGTTGAAAATTAAATCTACATAAAATGAATTCGAGCGAGAGAGAGAGAGAGAGAGAGAGAGAGAGAGAGAGGGAGGGAGTTTATTTTGTTCGTTCGGTCGAAACTCAATCGCTTAAACTCTGAACGAATTTGTATTTGAGCCATATGAACATAAAATGACATAAACGAACCATTTTTAACATGTTATTGCTAGATTTATTACATTTCGTGATCGTATCTAATCTCCCAATAACCAATATAATGGATATTAAATATAAGCAGTAAAATATGAGACGTGAGCATGATTCAGCTCCAATCCAAAGGAAAATAACATATATCTAGATAAGACGAACTCATGGAAAGCAGTAGAAGACGACGAAGAATGGAAAAACTTTTTTTTTCGGTTTTGGCGATAAAAATTTATTACATATTTGATATTGTTTCCTGTTCAGTGAAAACGTAAACAAAAATGAAACACTGTTTCCGATCAACAATTTTTATTTGACAACTGCCAGAGAATCCTCGATAAATATAGCTCTGTTTTTCTCTCTCTGCAGAACGGAAGAAAAAAATAACAGACATACGCTGAAACATTGACTAACCCAGATTTTCTGGACCAGAGATATTTTTGATTTTTTTTTCTTCAATAAAACTATACTGCTGATTCAATCACAATTTATCAATCAGCCAGTTTGAGCCATGAGGATTCAATATTTGAAATTCAATTCAAACAACATTTAACAACAATTTATTCATTATTCATGTACATTTTTTTTTTTGCACAAAGAATGTTTACTTTCGATGAGAGAGAGCAAAAAAACGTTGCATTTGAAATTGTAAATCGAAAAAGACAAATAAATATTTAATTGAAATGAATTTCACTTTGTGACTGAGTTTTTTCGTGTTTTATTTCAGTTTTTTCCTCTCAGGACAATGTGCAGAGCAAGTATTCCGTCGATAGCTGTGGGTTTTATTTAAACCATTTTATTTTATTAGATGCTTTTGAATTGACGCGATAAAAACGAAATACGAACAGTTTTAATTAAGTTTGAAAATAGCAAGCGAGTCGTTTATTGTGTGCGTTCAGAAAATAATACCATTCATTAGCTTCCGGCAGAGAAGAACATACATTCGAAAAAGAGGAACCAAGATTACAGTTAAAAATTTGTGGTTGAAAGAAAACGTACACTGAAAAAGCGCTCGAATAATTTGACCAAACAAAAATGCGTGAAAATGTTTTCTTCGAAAAGTCGAAAATTCTACAAACATATGCATGCGGTTGTTGATGTTTGTGAACATGAATTGCGTTTAACCTTTCTTTTGATTCATTTTTGCTGATCATTTCATTTGATGTGTGTGCGGGTTGTGTAGCGCACGGTGCGCTTCGAATGTTTTTCGATGGAAATACGACCAAAAAACGGAAAACTAGTTTGAAAAGCGGATAATTTATGAGTAAAAACAATTGGATTTGAAATGCTGTTTGTGCGTCAGTAACTTTGATCAAACGCAGCATGAAATTTATTCTGAGAAATGATCAAACTGTCAAACTGTTCGATTTCGGATTAGGCGTAGCATGAAATGAATCCCAACTAAACAACGTACAACATAATCAACTTGGGGTGGTTTTTTGGGCCTGCAGAGAATTGACATATTTCGTATCTTGTCATTCAATCACTATTCCATAACTAATTTGTTCAGTTGGTAAATTGAATTCTAACGAAATGAATACAGTTTGAAATGGCTCATCACAGCGGGTGAGTTTGAAACTTTAAATTAATAATTCAGTTTGCGGGCAGCACAGTTTTGCAAATATCATTGAATATTTCATTTTAATTAAAAGTATTTTTGCGTAATATTCATTACCACACACTCGCTGGTGTGTTGAAGTTTGTTGGTGCTGTCGAGTGTTCGGAGACTGTGTGTATCGCTCATGATAGCTGATGAATAGTTCATCTTTTATTCAATGACATCATCTTTTTTTAAATTAATTTTCTCTATCATTTGGGGCATATCGTTTGCCATGGCTGTTATGGTTGTTGTTCTTTTTTTGGCGAGTGTAAAATTTCGTAAATGAAACGAACATTTGTCCATCAAACAAATAATCTATGAAAAAGAACATCATCATAATAATGTTATGCATTAATCGAGCGTATAATATTATGTCTGTTGAGCAAACGTCAATAGCGTAAACTCAGTGCGTTCATCCCCGTTGCCGAAGTGGTGGCACAATGGCTGACAGCCTTCTGAAAACACATAATCATTTTGATTAAAATATGAAAGAAAAAGAGGCAGCCCAATTGCACACAAAAGCAAAAAGTATAGCATTTGCATTAATTTGCGCGCCACTGTTACGTCGTCAACACTCGACACACACACAATCCATTCGCAAACATTTCAAACGCTATATACACATTACCATCACCACGCACTCAACGGAACACACCAAAGAAAAACTGAATGCGCGTTCCACATCGTTATTGTCGTTCAAATGGAATATCATGCGACTCATCTTAGCTTTTACTTCAAGAACTTGATTACTTTTTATTTATCGATGGGAATTCACAAGTGCGACGTAAGAATGGCAAACAAAAAAGCATCCATCCCCCTCAAGAAAAACAGGCGGACGCATTTGGCAATCTCCCGAGGAATGCTGTGTTTGTCTCAAATATTACACAGTGACACCCAAAAAGACTACTATCACTTGATATGATACCGATTTGATAAGTAAGTAACAACACGCAATGATAGCATCGCTAACGAATAATCATCCAACTGAAGCCCAACTAATGAATATTATATGATGTTCAATCCCCAGTCGCGTTGCCATTGCGAATATTTGCCAAATTTTTCACAACGCGGCCATCACGCGATAACAGCAAACAGCAAAACTTGTGACATTACATTTTCCACTGACAATTATTATTTTTTTTGTTCTTCGAATTAAATTAGCGTTTCGTGCCCATTTCCGTGCAATGGAAGTATCCATTTCACTAGCAACATAACCATTTTCTTATGTGTACGGTTAAATGTGTGCAATAAAATAAAGAAGAAACTTTAAACATAACATCATTAATTAGTGAGCAATTAATCCTCCGCTTCCACGTTGGACAATCATTTTTACGACGGTTTAGTACAAACATTTTCACTGGAATTAAATTATAAATTCAGTGAACTATCTGCCGTTTGTTTAGCAGCATTAAAACTTCTAACGAAATCAAATTCATTGCTCCTGTTTCTACTGGTTTCTACTCTTCGAATTTTCACGAGTTTTCACATTGCGGCTTCATATTTGATATTCGATTTCGTCGAAATATTCTAGTCTTTTGTTTCACATTATCATTTTGAATTTAAAATTTCTCGTAAAATTTGAAATATAGGTACACATTTTGTTGTAATTTCAGCACTTGTGAAGCATTTTGTGAAGCACACCAATTTACAACTCTCGAAAGACGAACACAAACAATCTATGAAACATTTAAAAATTCTCTAGTCGTGAATCACAATTTTTGTGTTTCACCAAGGCATGAAAAAACAACGAGATTGAGCCAAACCAGACATTCCGTCTTGCTAAGTATTAAGCTCGACTCTTACAAGATACATGTATTCGCCTAGGGGAATTTATCATTCAATGCAGTTTGTATGATTGAAGTCCATTCTCGTCCAATACCATTGATTTTATATGTAAAATAACAAAAAGAAACGACAAAAGTGACCTTTCGTAGCAGCACAGTTGAAACTAACGAAACAAACACAATTGAACATGTCATTTTCATGTTCAGTGTTGGTTCTGTTGTTTACCGTATAGCCGGAGAGAGATGTCTACAGCTTAGTGGCGTTGAATGACATTCAACACCAATGTTGAAGTCTTTTTTCAAATTCAAACAATATTCTTATGTTTACACACAGATTCAAAAGATTCACTCAGATTCAACACATTACTGTGAACGAATCGTCATGAATATGATGAATCTGATGAATCTCGTGAATCCAAATTGAAAATGGCGACAGAACTGTCAGTCGCCATATTGGATTTCAGTAAACAAAAGATTAATAAGATTCGTAAGATTCACACCATTTCGAAAGTGAGTGATTCCCTTTGGTATTCGCAGCCAGCTATTTCGCAGTTTTACATTGCCAATACATTACTCACGGGGATTTTTGTTTTGTTTATTTTTTGTTGTTTATAAACGAATCTGCTCATTACTTGTGGAAACTCTCAATGAATTTCTCTTGTAGCAAGAATATCAATTGAAGATTGTGATCCGTTCTTTGATTTTGGTCCCGTGAAAATGTGCCATTCTCAGTGGAGATATCAAAGACCGTCCTCGGAATTTGAAAAGAGCAAACCAATTCCAATCGCTTAAATAGCTGATTGGTCAGAAAAGCTACCACAAAATTGCGATTCACATTTACCGATTCGCCAAGGTAGAACTTATTTCAAGTCCTAACGAAATTTATCAATTGAATAACACAACAAGGAATGCTGTCATTGTTGCGTTCAGTAACACATTATTGATCTTTTCTATTATGTTAAAATCAATTTTAATTTGATGCGAGTTCAATGTTTGTATTCATTTTTGTCCAAGGACATTACTTTTTGTTGTAGTACCCTCACATTTGTTTGCTAATTCACGCCAAAGTACAAATACAAACGATAAAAAATCCCTGATAACTTTTCCACAGTTATTCTTCTAGTCGTGACTGATATTATATTATCTTCAACAATCCCATGAAAACATTTCGAATTACTTTGCTTTTCTACTGCACTAACAACAAGGGAAAAATACATACTGTTCGTCGTAGCAATTTTCAAATTTTAACCCACATTTATTTGTAATTATTTATTTAATTTTTAACGAAAAATAAAGATCATTCCATCGTTTCCAATACTTCGTTGCACGATTTGCGTTGCACGATTTTTGCATTAATTTACGTGTTGGAACTGTGATATTCGGTGCAATTTATTGTGTCGTGGGGTTCGTATGATTCATTTCGAAATTTATACATTTCGAAGGGCCACGAGTTTGACCCTTTCACATGGTGTATAACAAAATTAATAAAAAAAAACTTGATCGAAAGCCTTTATGAAACAAAAAATCGCTAATTCAAAAACATGATTCTAGATAGAAACAATAAATGTTATAACCGTATCAACGTTATTATTCGCTGATGATTCGACTAAAGGCATCGTATTTCGTTCAGCAGCGGAAGTACACTCTCTTCATTCCATTCAAATTTCGATGAACAGAAATACGAATGTAAATATCCCGTATTTATATTATTCCGTATCTGAAGCGTTTTTCATCGATAACATAATGAAAACGGCATGTTTTTGGAAAGTTACCATTTTCTGTTTGCACTCGAACAAAGTCGAGTGTGTAAGTTGTAATCACTTGAAATTGTTTCCGCTTTTGCAACTACCGCTCCGACCAAGCGCAACATTTAAAATGTTAATCAAAATAAACATCATCAAAAAACAAGAAGTTTCTCCATGGTAATGGACTTTATAATGAAACTTGTGCGCGTGCAAAGACTTCGGGGCGACTAAGAACAATTTCTCTCTCTCTCTCTCTGCATCCGTTTGAATGGTTTGTTCGAATTGTAACTGTTGAATACATGCGTAAGTGTTTCGATGTGAAAACGATGTGGTGGAGTGGAATAAAAGTTTTTTTTTCGTTTAAGTTGCCCATGTTCTTCGGCAAGTTTACAAGGCTCATTGGGCTCCCATGCACTCGACGCACACTTTTCTCTGCTCGTTTGTTTTCTCTCTTCCTCCAATTATAAACATTAATTTTACTTTTCTGTGTGCTACAAAATACGTCTTGTAATTGCCTTATAAGGCCGTACCACTCACACAACGCACCCAATGAGATTCAATTGCTTATGCTCTTTATATGCTCTGTGCATGCTGAGTTCCTCGTATGCATTATAATTAAAGTGAGTACAAACTCAAACAGCAAGCTTTTTCCTTAAGCAAGATTTGCAGAAAAAAAGATTCATTCGCTTTGTGCCATTCGCACACATGGCAATGTGTGTGCATAATGAATTAAACACTCACACTCATACAGTTTGACGCAAAAATAATTGAACATATAAAACTTTGGAACGTCTCATTTCGATCAATCAAAGCGTACTCGTTGAAAACGACAACGACCACATACAAACCGTTCGAAGTGAAGTTACCCGACCATTCATTGGTTTTGCTGTACAGCTGTTAACAGCATAAAGTTTACGGGAAACAGTTTATTCCGCTCATTTGTTATATCATCGCAGCAACAATTGGCTGCACATATAAATGGAACTGACATTTTTACTAATGATGAAATTCGCAAAGAGAAAAACAATCGCAAAATCATCAGTGAATCATTTCGATTCGAAAGAGGTGAGTGTGTGTGTGTGTGTTTGTTGAAAATTGACGTTTGGTTTCGAAATTAAAGCCTTCGAAAGCTCGATCGTTGATCAACATTGGTGCAATTTTAATTGATATGAAAATTTTCATAACGTTTACGTTGAAATACGCTACAGCATTTTTTGATAAATGAACACAAACAAATTTTGACAACAAACATGGACATGTAAAAAGTGCATGACAATGTAGAGATGAAGGTAAAAAAATCAAGTAAAAACAACAATGTATATAAAATGTTTGATGCTTGTTGATAAAATAGCTTACGTTCTAGAAGTTAAACAGTCATTTCCGAGAAGCGACTGAAAAAGAGTTCCGATTTTCAGAGGAAATTCGACTTTTTGAACATGTGAGAAAAAAATCGTTCCATAAATGGATGCTATAAACAAAAATGCATGCAGTAAATCCTATCAAACTATTCGAAAATTTCAACGAAATTCCAATGGAGAATATCATTGTTGTGTTTTCTCTCGCTCTCTTTTTATACAGAGTCACCTTCTGTTGGTTCAAACCCAACCGCTGGCAATCATCTGTTTTTCGTCTCCTGCTGCCATATTTCAATGTGAGCACGTTTTTGTAGTAACTTGTGCATTTGAAAGTTATCTGGTTGGAAAAATCGTGGTAAACGAGCATCGCTGTGAACATTGTCATGGAAATAGCGGCATTCATAAAACATATTTTTCCACACAATACATTTTAGCGAGCGATGAAAAATAACGGTAAAAGTGCGTTGTGCACACAGAGACACACACATATCTACATACGTTACGAACAAAGTAGCATGATATTCATGGAAATCCGACGAAATAATGTTGGCATAAAAAAGACGGAGTAGAATATTCGGTTTGCTTATCTACAAAGGTATCTGTTCCAATGGGTTTACGAGTATAAAATTGTGCATGAACAAAATAGAGGCGCTGAATAAATAATTCACCGGCTCAGATTAGACAGAAATGCACAATACGCGAACCGTGTGTGTGTCTTATCATTTGCGTATTTATTACGCTCCACTCGAATTCCCATTCGATGAAACCATTTATTTTGGCTTGAAACGAATACTGCTTACGCACTCCAAGGACGAATGGTGTATTGAAGAGACTCGCAAAGAAAACAACAAGAATGTAACGAAGCTTGAATTGTTTTAATACGATGCGACGGCCAAGCAATGTAACAACCCAAAACCGACGTGACATCTAATCACACAGGGGGCGGTCGACGATTGCATCAACATTTTCTTTCACAAAATTTATGTCCAGTGTGACGTCCAACATCGAAAAATATATATATTAGGGTGGTCCAAACTGATTTATCATGGTAAGGTATATGCTCCCAATAGCCTAAAATTAAATTGAGCTTAAAACTAGCTGATTCCCATTTTCAGATAAAAAAAATGTTAAAATCTGCTAATGTTGCTTTTTAAAAAAGTTTTAGTACAAAAACATGGTTTTTTTTAACGAATTCAGCCATATAGCAAAAATGCATGGTTCTAAGCGTATTTTTAACACCAAATTTGAACTTAGCGCCTCAAATTACCTTAAGATCGACTATGCTGATGACAAAAATCGAATAATAGGATATGTCACGTCCCAAGAAATGGAATAATAGAAAAACCTGAACAAAAATTTCGACAGAAGAAAAATCTACGACTAAAGAAAGAAGAAAACCAAACTTAGAAATAGATTAAATTAAGCGCACTTACTAACTAAATCCTACAACTTGAATTCAATCAAAATTAATTCCTTAAATGGTATTTTTGCGGAGATGCATCGTGCATATCAAAATGAATGTCATGCCTTCCAGCTTCCATCTTCCAGCACAAATTCACAACTCGTTTATTTCATTTCATGAAGCATAGAAACACGATTCCTTCGAAATAATGCATAAAATTGTATCTCTAAACAATTCCGCATGTGTCTGGTATGCATTTGTAACGATGAAATGTTAATCTGAGCGCTGCCATTCTGCAATTAGTGTGATGATGGCATTGAGTGAATCATTTCATGCGATTATGATATACAGTCATAGCAATTGAATAAGAACCAGCAGTGAAATTCCAGTTTTTCCTCATTGATTCTGTTATTTTGCAATAAAAAAACCACGTTATGAGAATATTTGCAGTTTTTATAAATGGATGATATTGACAACTTCTTTAGTTTCACGAATATGAAGTTTTCGACGAAAATTGCCTTAAAGCTGCTGGAAATATCTTTACCTTAAATACCTTTCATACAATTTTTTTATTGGAAAAATTCTAAAAATATCATTTTTCGACGAAATTCATTCCTTCACCTGCTGTGAACAAATAATTTTTCTCAACATTCTAATTCAATGGAATTTACGTTTTGGACCTACGCAAAGTTACAGACCGTCACTGTGGATTGTAATTTTGATTAATAAAATATTGAATGGCAAAGGATCTGTTTGTGTTGCTAAAAGCATGGAAATCGGCTTAAGTAAAGCTGAAAATGAGAATTTGCAATGTGCATTGTGCATCTGAATATGGGTCGTCAGTTGGGTAGTGTCAAAAGCAATCATTTATAATGAAATGCTGTCTGTAAATCATACGCCAACGTCCCATATATTAGAGTGATTTAGCTGTTCAAACTGTTTCGGTTGGAATTCAGTTGCAATACCCATCTGTGCTCGAAAAACTTTGCAAAATGCATTTGTTTGACAGAGGAAAAAGCACAAATCTTTTATGCACAATCAAATTTTCTGAGCCGAAAGTGTTCAAGTTGTAATTACACGTTGTTCCGTAAATCTGGTGAGCGTCGTGTCTGCATTATGTAAGATAAGAAGTTTTTTGATTGCAATTATTATGTTTCATGTGTTTGGCTCCGGTGAAAATTGGGATTGTTCGCATTGTTGGGAATGTGTGCTTAATAAATTGCTGCAAAAGTGTCGGTGTAAACAAGGGAAAAAATGTGGCACAACGACAAAAATGAAATGCACGATTCGCATTTCGTTTGCAATAGTGTCACATACACACACACACACACACATACAGCATGCGCTCCGGAAATCACATTTAATGTGAAAAGTTAATTCAATGGTTCAGCAAGCTCACGAATGTTTGAAACGGTTCCGACGACCGAAATGCAAACATTTTTTTGAATTTGTCGGAAATACAAGCAGGAGATGAAGGGGGTGGGGGAGAAACAATTCAAAAATGGCATCATTTAAGATAATTCAAATGGATGAGAGCCAACTAATGGGAACACTATCAAAAAATACCATACACACACACACACACTCAAACACTTCCACACACAGAGATACAGAACTAATGTTGACTCGATTCGATTAAAATTGGGGCAACGAGCATGGTGTCAAACATAAAAATTGTAATTTAGATTGGCCTATAATTATGTGAGTCACGTGTTTTTCCGATTCACTCCAAACGATTGTTACGTGTCACAAGCAATTGAAAATCGTCAGATCCCAGAGGGGCAACAGAGGGAGAAACACATATATACAGAGGAAGGGGGAGAGAGAGAGAGAGAAAGAGACAGCTTTGCGATTTTGGATCGATGCATGTACGCATCATTGTGCTATATCAAAATGAGATCTATTTTGAATTCGCTACCACGTCGTGTTTCGCTTCTATTGACAAAATATTCTTGGCATATTCCTTGTGCCACACATAGTGAGCGACAGAGTGAGGAAGAGAGAGAGAGAGAGATATTGGGAGGAGAGAGACAGAGACCGACACAACGAGAGATATGATCGTCAGCTTCACTAAGCTGAACTTGCAAACGACCAAATCATATTCAGTGAGCGACGAGAATGCATAAAAAACATTCGTGACCATAATAAAATTATTTATTTTTGTCGAATACCGGAGCATGATGAAAAATATTGTGTTAGGACGGGATAATATTGGTATGTTTGCATCTGGGTGTGTGTGTGGACGTGGTTTTTCGATTGCTCATACTTAGCGGGATCAATTGAATACACAGACGACGCATTCATTCGGCAACATAATTCCATTTCATTGTGTTGAAATATGTTCAACATATGTGTGATTTCATAAATGAAAGAGGCGTAGCTTGGTAACATGTCTTCATTGACACCGTCTATTTTTATCACGTTGAAAGTGGTCTTCCTTCTCCAAACAATCGGTACGTCATGCAGTGAATATGTTTGGACTCGGTGCAAATAACCATAGCAACATTGTTTACTTTTGTCATCGCATGTGACCTTTCGTGGGCATTGATATCATCACTTTCAACTCGAAATAGACGTAAATTTGACTCATTGCCCAAAGTATCGGGCAAATAATCTATATACCACGAAATTGCTTCGCGTCGACCAGAGAAAAAAGGACAAAAATACCACATTCATTGTAACGACATGCTCAATTTTATGGCACATTTTATAGATGGAAAAAATCGTTTGCATCATTTTAATGCTATTTTTGTAGCCACTCACGGGCTGAAAAGCTTACAATTTGATATTTTTTGGTCGTGAATGTATTCCGATATAGAAGATTCAATCCACCCAATACATTGTTCGATGCTGACATCCACGTAATAAACAGAGACAATATATTCAGTTACTGGATCCAGCAGCATATGAGGCTCGAAAAACCAAGGTCCAGAAAACCATTCCATACCCAAGATAATAAAACAATAAATACTCTGACCACAATATTGCATCTTAAAAAAAAAATTATATAAACATTCCCGTTGTCTTGCTCGTTAGCTCACTTTGGTCGTGCAAAAGATCCCTCATTGTTGCACAAGCGCACAGGCGCATTCGACAGATAAAGAGATAACATTAAATTTTCCGATTGTACTGAAACATTTTCGAAAGGAAAATGCCACTCGAAACCAACAAACCCAACAAACCAATTTCAATGGAGGCAATAACGGATCCACTTCAATTGCCGATTGCTTCACATAAATTTTACTATAGATTGTTTCCCGCTGCTCGCTTTCTTGCTATTACCGCAAACTCAGTTCAAACAATTACCGTTGAGCATTATCCTCTGTCGGTGTGCACTCCTGTGTTTATGTGAAACACAATCTTGCCAAATGAAGACATCTCTAAATTAGGTTTCTCTACGATGCCAATGTCTCCAAAATGGGTTTTGCCTTTTACTTCAAACATTAAATGAAATGTGACTAAATTGCACACACACACACAACGAAAAAATGTCACAACGCCAAAGAAAATGAGAGAAGATAAGTTAAGAATTAAGCTGACATATGATGAGCTTTGCTCAACTTTTTTCTTCTGCATCTTGTATATCGGCCATGTCCTTTGCGTTGGCATTTTCATTTCATTTTCTTTCGCCGCTTCTTCTCACATTCATGCGATGAATGCTTTGCCGTATGGCCATAGTCTTAAGGCATCGTTAAAAAGAAAAATCACTCGGCGATAAATTGTTTTTTCTTCTCTATTGCTTTGGCAAAAGGTAAATTGCTGTTGGAACGTACAAATTCCATTTGGCTTCGACATTTTTCGACTTGCTGAAACATTATGAATCTTTGTGGAAATACCTTCGATAAAATGGGAAAAATCCATTGCACAAGAACCATTGACTTGTACCATATAAAGTGAAACTACGTTCTCAATCCAATTGGCTTACGAAATATAACTGCTTAAGAAACTTTGACATCATTGTCGTCGTCGGCGACGGTTTTTTGTGGCAACGCAGTTGATTTTTCGCAATTCCTTTGATAATTGCACAGAGCATAGATTCAATTTAATGGATTAAACTTCAGTTGATTATTTGGTCAATGAAATGAAACCAAGAACCAACTATTTCGATGCGAAATATTTCAATGTCCAATATTTTAATGTTGGAATAATTTTTTTTCGCCTTTTCAGTGGCAAAAAACCGGATTCTATTCAGAACAGCGGCGATAAAGTATCGTGTTGTTGGGAAGTCATTTTATTATGTACTCCGAATTGATTTAAGACAACTAAAATTAACTGAATACAATATAATTTTGTTTATTAATCATCTTCAACATTTTGCTCCTTAATTATGGCCAGTCTACAGCATGATATCATTTTAGTCACACAAAAATGTATAAACCAAATTGGTTGCTACGGCTTTTCTTCAGTTTTTGAACCAAAAACTAATAATATCTCCATCCGATGATAATTATTTTCTACATCGATTTTTTGCATTTTCGGATTCAGTTTTGTAGCGAATAAAATTCCCGACAAATACCCATCTAAAATAAACATGAACAAATCCCAAATCAGTCACTCTAATTGAACACGTGTTTTCCAAACCGTGTATTCACCTTAGAATAAAGTAAAAACCAACGAACTGTTGAGGACAGATTGGCGTGCTTATTAATGATAATACAACATGACTTATATTGAGAAAGAATCATTAGCTTTTCTGTCATTCTCCTTAACACTTTAGTAAAATGTTTAATTCCCTAATCATTTTTTAATTCGGATTATGAAATCTGAGGCGTACTTGAAACACAGACACTAATTCAAACATCAATTTACGTATCAGGAATATGTGAATATGATATATTGCGATTCAAAATACTAATGGAGCAAATGCGTGGTATTTTATTTGAACTTACAACAGTGCCGTAACTAGAAAAAAATCTTTGTTGCTATGGAAAACGATGAAACAACAACAAAAACAACGTTGTATTTTGCGTTTTTCTGTGAACTTCCTGCTTTTTGTACATATAATTATCAAAAACTTGAAACTTCTTGTCTTCTCCTTTCTGTGAGATATCTTTCGGCTTATTAATAGTTTCAGTTCTTTCGAATGTGTTTACAGATCCACTTGCAATTTCGTTTGAAACAATTATGCTTGGAACAATTTCTCTTGAATTAACTTGTTCAGGAGTAGTTGAACTTGTTGCTTTCGGTCGGCTTTTCTTGTTCCAAAAACTGTCCAATGTAGCAATATTTTGTTTTGACTTTCGTCTGTTTTGTT
>NW_022595246.1:1574324-1611661 GCF_009176505.1 Sitodiplosis mosellana
AGACATACTCAAAATCAAAGAGTATATACTCTGAGTATATACTCTCATACTCAAAGAGTATCTATGAGTATGAGAGTATGTCGAGACATACTCATTTTCAAAATGATTGAGTATGAGAGTATATACTCGCGAATTCGCCCACCTGTAAACATGACTGAATTTCATCATGAGAGAGATATTAAATTATTTTTACATTAATGAAAACCGTGCGTTTCTGTGTGATATTTAAAATGGAAACACATGTTCTTGGAAATGGTTTAACTGTTTTGTTGAACACACATTGTCCACTGTGATGATAAAATAATGGATGGAATCGAATGAAATTTTTTTTTCAATTTCGAGAACATTGATACCACATATTATGGTTCAAATTGAAATATATGTATGAGGAATCGAAGCTGAGGTATATTCGCTATGAACATTTTTTCATTATACTACCTCCTCTGTATTGGCAATGCAGTATTCCATCGATTTGAGCATTTTGCGAAACCAATGCTAAGGAATGAACATGATGGATTTGGGAGAATATTTTCGTAGTTGTTATTCCGAATTCCCGAAATGAACCTCTTGAATTGAATAAATGCTATTCTGATGTATTCTCATATTAGCAGCATCTTTTCACATGATAATCCACCCATCATTCGTTTTCATATCGTCCGAAGCATTAATAACATCATAATAGTGAAGATATTCGAAACCATAACGAAAATGTAGCCCAAAAACCGAATTCTGAAAACAAAATGTGGTGAAAAAGGTGGAAAAGGTCACTAAAAATCCCAGATAGATTTTTTTGTTGCTGACCATCATTGTTCATCATTCTTTGGGAGAATCATTCTCCAATCGGGTATGTTTGAAATTTTGTTCAGCTATGGTACTCTATTTGAAAAAAAAAAAGTTTTCATCCGCAAAAGCGGTTCATTCGAGATTTTTATATTCATACAACAAACCAAAAGCCAATCCATTAACATTTTACATTACTGACATAAAACGATGGGTGATTGAAAAAAAAATCTGAAATGTTTCATCTCGATATAATGTTCGATAAAGTGAAATGTATGTTAATCACATGGAAGAATATATAAATCTTATTCCGGGGAAAAGCGGTTTCCTTTTTCCTGCCATACTTTAAAAAAAATGTTCGCTACAACGGGTTGTTGCAACCAATTTCCATTTTAATATTCTCTCATTGCGCGCTTAAGCCAATAAAACTCGAATTTTTATCCGTTATTATTTTTAATTTACTTCATGTCTTTTTTTTGTGTTGATGGCAAATTACTTTTAAAGTCGAAACCACTGCATTTTATTGCAATTACAGTTCCATCATTTTCAGTGCTATGTAATTTAATGCTTATGATATTTGCGTCGGTTGAAAATTCTTTCGAAACTTATAATTGGTCACAAAATTCAATTTCCTCGCGTTCACATTATGACCAAAAATTCTATTTATATACTATGTATTGTGTACTGTTTGGTTTAAAAGTCAACAGAGAGAAAAATTTATAATGCGGTTATGGTGTGCCATCGTAAATACCACCAAATGGAATAAAATGAGTATCAAAATGAGAGAGTTCACAGCATGAATGGTTCATCAGCCCAAAATTCAATAGTTTTTCATTTTCCAATATGGTAAATATATATATATAATTTACTTGATTTCTATCGAGTGCTAGATGGAATTGCAATGCCATGAGATGATGCACACGGGCATTAGCATTGGCAATTTAGTTGACCAATATTTAATGTGAAAATTGTTTTTGATTGAATCCAAATTAAAACGATGTTTTTAAATTTAAAGTCAAACGTGTAGCCGATGAAAGCCTTTATGTTCGTTTCTACATTAAATTCAATTTTAAATTGTATTTTCTCCATTAAGCTTCAGTTGGATTTAATTATAATGGAATTTTCGTAGGATCAGCGTAAGCCCTTTGAATTACATCACAATTAAATATTGAAAATATGAAATTTCGTTCTATAAAAAGGATAAAAATGTTCGATACGTTGAATTCGAAGCATATAATCGACTTAAAGTAATGCTGTAATTGGCAGTTTTTTTTTCTGTGATTTAATCTATAATTAACGGGCAAAGCACACTTTTCTCGTTGGTCGGCCAATATGGTTTCATTATGTCAAGTATTTTTTTCCTCTTGAATAACAGCAACAACCACAACACACAAAAAACGCAAAATAAAACGCCACAGTATCTTTTGTCCATGAACTTTCATTTTCTATTTATTTTGCATTACATTTTGCTTAATATTTTAAAAGAAATAAAAAAAACCCACTTTTTTATATAAAAATTGATTTCCATTCAGCGATGAAGCACAAAAGAAAGGCAAATAACACAAATCGAATGGTATGTCAAAATCGTGCGGTTATTATCTGTGACAACGCAACAGAAACGTGTTGATTATTCTTTTTTTTTTTCTATTTCTCTTTCTTTCGAATGGTCCAAAAGAAGAAATGCACAATGAATGTGGCATGCGTATCTAATTGTAAATCGAGCATAAAATATTATGACATTGTGACGTTAAATCAACGGTTTCCGTCATAGAGCAGCAATCATCAATTGTGAGTAGTTGTTAACAGACGAAGGGGCAAACAGTAAACAGACACCGGTATTAAGCATTGAAAAAAGTTGTTATGCCATCACTTGTGCTCTCAATTTTCATAGACCACACTTTGGCTTATTAGGTAAAATAGAATGTAAATAGTAGTATAGAAATCCGTACACACGCGTCTCTATGTCAATTCATGTCACACATCACATATTTGCACCGATTGACGGTTTTGCATTTACGTTGCTTTTGTGTTGTTTGTACTGATATTTGGATTTAAATCTATATTTGTGTTATTGTTGTTGCTGTCGATGGTATCGAATATTGTGGGATCAGTTTGGAAAAATATTGCCAATGGTTCTGGTCCTGGTCGAGCTTTACCGTATACGATGTCCGCCACGGATGAATGGAGCGGTTGCGCTTGTGGTCGCTCTTGTTTGCCATTCTGATCAACATTCCAATCGTTCGAATTATTTGGTTGCTCTTCGTATTTGGCTAATTTCAAATCGGCACTGAAGCGCTCATCGCTGTTGCTATCACCGCCGAATTGTTCAACACTGTAATCCTTGTTTTTATTGCGTTTCCCGGAATGCGTGTTGCTGTTTTGTTCAATGTGTTTCGAATGCTTTGATACGGACGGAACGGGCAAATCAAATGCATACGGATGGTTGGTGTTGAATTTTTTCGACGTTGAATATGATTTATAGAAGTTTCCCGGCCGTTTAACATTGGCAAACATGCATTCTTTTCGTCGTTCACCCTCAACATAACACTCGAAGCACACTTGATTATTTTCCATGGTTTTTCTACACCTTGACCAATCCTTTTTCATGAAAGCCGCATACTCACGGTTACCACCATTATGCGAATGATTGGGTAAATATTCGAATTGATGCTCTTTTGTAACATTCGACAGTAGACTTTCACTGTGTGCACCGTTTATATCGCGCGGTGGTCGAAATTCTTGTGCAGCTGACACGGGACGACGATTGTTGTAGTATTGTGATGATGGTGGTTGTGGTCGATTTTGGTGGTAGTTTTGTGGTGGATACGATGACGGTGGACCATTTGGATACGTGATTAAACGAATATGCTGATTACCAAACGGAGTTTCGACAGTTCGATAGCGAATTAGAGAAAATGGTGGTCCCTGCGGTGGTACGCTTTTTATTTGAATACGAATCGGTCGGCCGTTCCCCGTTGGCAGCACTGATATTGGTTGAAAATTTTGCGGTAAAAAAGTTTGCGGACCATAATTTTGATTTTGATGTGGACGAGGTGCAAATGATGGCGGCGGTGGCGGAGGTGGTTGGTATCGTGACTCATGTTGCGACTGGGGACGATGATGTTGCGCTGGGTACTTATTTACTGGTGGACGTTTCTTTTTCCCCTCATTTTCATCAGATTCATCATTTTCATTATTACCGTCAAACTCCTCCGGTTTTTTATCCCTGGTGCTGTAGCTCGTATCTTCGGAGTATTCATAATTTTTGTTCTTTTCACTTGGATCGGAGTTGTATGAGCATGATTCGGCTTTTTCATCATTTTTCGGATTATAACAAACGCTACACAGCATATTACCACGCTTTACCGTTTTACAATGTTTCGATTTTTTCTTCGGCGCTTTTTGTTCGTCTTTTTTATTCTTATTCTTGCCATTCGCTTTGGGTTTGTATTTTTTTCGATGCTCTTCACTTTCAGCCGATTCACTTTCATCATCATCACCATCGTCTTCGTCACTTGTACTTGAACTATCAGCACTGTCACCTTCATCGCTTTCATTCACCTGGTATTTCTGGCCACGGCGATCGACACCGTTATCATTGTAGTAATTCCGTAAGAACTCATCGTATCCACGATCAAATTCACTATTGCGTCGTGTACGCTTCTCTTCGCCCAATTCCATGTGAGTTATTGGACTGACATCGTCCCGAAAGAATTCAGCATTGTTGTTGGACACTTCATTTTGAAAGTCTCGTTTTGTTCGATCCACTGCGTCGCATTCAACCGTCGATATAATCCATGTCAGCACCAATTTTAAAATCCAAACATTTATAATCTAAAGGATAAAATTGGAACATGTCACCATTAGAAAAGAAAACAAGTCGAAATAAAAACAAAAATTCAAATTGAGAAACTTTTAATTTGGATGAAACACTTCGAAAATTGTAGAATTTAACGCAAAAAAAATTCATAAATCACGTTGATGTACCTCCATTGTCACTGAACATGCGAGATTTGAAAGATTTGCGATCTTGCGATCATTTACTATTCACTTTGTTCGATAATGTTCAATCTGTTTGCATGCAAATGTCCAACTAAATTTGGTACAGCAGCTGGCCAATGCTTATATACATATTTTACCAATATTTGAGCTAGCGCCGAAGACAATTTGAGTTGAATGTTTGGTTATTCTTTCGCACATTTGCGAAATCTGATCTAGTCATTTCAGTTTGATTATTCAATCAAGCGTTGTACGCTGGTTTAACAATTGACCAAATCGGATCGATGTGCCTGTTGAGCAAATGTGCCACCGTAAAAGAAAATGTTTACTGGCCACACAATTAGGTAAGATCAAAACTAAAAAATTTATTGATTCATAATTTTATCCATACAATAGAAGCACAAACGAATCAATTTTTTTGCTTGATTCGCTTCTCAGCGTCGATGATTTGACATTCACAACAAAGAGACGAGAGCGAGAGGCGAAAATACTAAGAAAACCAACACGTCGAGTGGGAAAAACAGAAGGCTTTATATCATTGGCAATTGCAACATGAGCACACCAGCCAATTTTTCTCAAGAAGACAATTGGATATGAATCATTCAGTTTTAAGAGAATTTGCCATTTCCGTTCGAAATTGCGAGTGTTGTTTGCCAAGGAACAATTGGAAATAAAATGCGCCGCTCATTTATTCCATGACAATGCCAATGGCAATGACAACAATTATGCGTGTTGTGTGCGATTCCAAACGACAACAATACGATGTTTAAATCATTGAATATTCTGCTTTGCAAGCACAACAAATCGATTTTTCAATTGAGTCAATACAGTGTTTACGGTTCAATGTTATTATTGTTTTATCCATTATTCACCACTAATAAAACGATATCGAATGAAACGTTTATTCTGAAATTTCCCGTTCCCAAGGACCAAAGCAAAAAATAAAATTCATTTGGCTCAAAAATGCATACCTTTTCTGTGTGTGTGTGTGTGTCCCCGCAAAACCAATTTTAAATACCAAAAATAAAGTCCATTTATCAATAGAAAACATTAATTTCATGTTGTTGTTTTTTTCATCATTTTATTGATCAATAGTTCCATATTTTTAGTATAATATTACATAATTTCGGCGTGCACACTGCACACGCTGTATATAATCATTATGCCATGCTATTAAAATTACGGAAAATTAGTTTTAATTGAAACTGTGTGTGTGTGTGTGTTTGTTTGTTTGTTTGTTTGTTTTTTACAAATTAATATTTTAATGCTTATCCAATATTCATTAATACCGTTAGAGCTAATAATAAATGTCGAAGCTAGGGTTAAACTTGTTCACCAATTCGGTGAATAAATTGTCAGCACAATGTGTGATTGAAGAGCAGAACAAAAAAATGAGCCATCACTTTTGTCTGCATATATGCATGTGTGTGTATGTGTTATGTTCTCTGTATTTTTTACTTTTAATCGTATGCAATTAAAATTACACTAAAAAAACACGTCGTAGACCTTAAAATGTTTGTCAACAAATTTAATTGGTTGTAAATGAAATTGATTTTGTTTATTAACTGAATTGTGTATGTGTGTTTGCGTTTGTGTACGCTCATTTTAGTTGAGTGTAACGGAACCTTCTCTCTCATTTCCGATTGCATGGATTTATTTTTTCACTATATTTCACTGCAAGCCACACGCACAAAACAGTAGACGCTGGCATATCATGGCACATTTATCAAAATTTTGTGTCACTTTTTTGTCTTTTCTTCGTCTACTTCTTCTTCTTCTCTTTGTTTATGCATTTAAAAAATATTCATTTGCTCTTTCGATCGTTGGCCATGTTCAAGTATACAATTTATATTCTTATCAATAGTTATTATTGTGTATGATAATAAGTGCGTAACTTATTCTCTCTCTTTTTTGCTGTTGCTGTTGTTATTGTTGTTTCTTCTTTTTCGTTGACATTTTCGCAAAATGATTAACCTAATGAAGCATAGTAAGACGTAATGAGCATAAGCCCATTTTTTTTTCTCTTGTTTAAAATAGTTTATCTTAATTTCTTGGGTAATTTTGGATAAATTTACAGTAAATGAATGGATTTAATATGGTATGTGTTAAACCTAAATTCAATTCATATTTTGATCAATATAAAAAAACGATAAATGAAAAGAACCGAAAATCATACAATTTCACAAACAGTTTGAGGCAATTGCGTTTTTGGAGATTTTGACAAGGTCTTTGGGAATTGATAACCATTTCTTCTCCTTATTTCTTTCTCTTCTCTTTTTTCTTCGTCTTTTCTTTCTTCTTTTCCTGCCCGATGTCCATCCGTAGAGAATCAAAACTTATGTTCGATGTTCTCCTGTGGTTTATTCAACCCATTCACAGTTTAATCGAGAATCTTTAAATGCACAATTGTTCAAACTGTTGAAAATGGTTGTTCTAAATAGCTCTTAGAGCGAATGTGAAAATACGGCGATATTTTGTTTAAAAATCAAGCAAAATACGATGATGTTGTAAAAGACAATATTATTCGAATATAGGTAAAGAATGTTCTACATAAATTACAAATCAGCTTGTTTCTTTGTTGTTTTTTTTCTGTTAAAGAATATAAATAATATTACATTATTGCACACAAAACCAAAAAAAAAAATAGAGGAAAAAACTGTATCGTAAAACGCATAGTACAGAAAAGAAATGGAGTGCATTTTGTCGCCATGTCATTACCATAGGAAATGGATGATCGATTCAAAATGCATTCGAAATTTACAGTGCGTTTGTTCAACCTTGTTGCATGCATAAATACAATTCGTTTTTTTTCTTTTTGCTACAATTCTAATGAAACAAATTGCTGATGTTTTTGAACGACTCAAGAACTTTGTATCCGGTTTCCAGCAAAATAAAAACTTCTTCAAACAAACGAGTTTGTCGTGAAAATTGTGTGTGTGTGTCTTTTTTTCTGTGTTATCTCGAATGATAAGCATGGAATACAAATAAGATAAAAAAAATTCCAGAAATAGCAGTTGACTTAATAAACGAACGGAAACCCAGTTTTAATCTATGCTCTTCTGCTTTCATTCCACGTTTTCGCAACGTTCATACTACGCACACACACTCTTCATCCATCTTTCTCTTTTCATTTGTTTACTATTCAATTCGTTTCTATTCATTGGTTCATTTTGCTTTTGGATTGCAATTATTCTCTTTCACTTGATTCTTATCAAACTAATGAAATCGGAATTCATCACGAATACTACATGAATGTTTCTCCTTTTATATTATTATTATAGTTGTTGTTGTGCTGGGAAGTGTGGTGCGAGCCGCGCCTAATCGCCATTGCTCTGAATGGTCGTTGGTTCTATGATTTCGTTGGCTTCTGTGGCAACGACGGGCGTTGAGTTGTTTTGATCCGGTACTGAATCCATGTTCGGGACATAATCCATTGCCATTAAGCACGCAAATACTGTCATCACCATTTTCGGTTTCACTTCGGTTATGTCCTCAGGCAGAGCATACACACGGGCACCGATCTTTCGAGCCATTGAAATTGCATACTTTGCATTCGCCAAATGGTCCTACAAAATAACGGATATTTGAAGTTTTTTTTAAAGATGAACGAAAAAAATCGCTTTTTAAAATGATTGGTTACCTCTTCAGAGTCACCGCTTTTGATGTTGTCGTAGTTGACTGAACCTGGTTTAATGGCATCCACCAAGTCAATGACAATTTTGCCGTCGGAAATTTTTGAGTCTTGGAAATTTCGTAGGCTACTCTTTTTGCCAGCCGCTTCCAATTTCTTATTCACCCAAGCAACAATCTCTTTTTCGATAATTGGACTGTTTGAATTGGCCAAACTCGTTAGCACCGACAATGTGTATGCACGCATAATTTGCCAAATCAAAGCTAAAATATTAAAATTCGATTAGATACGAAATGGAAATATGTTTAAATGATCATTTTGACTATAATCCAAGTGTAAATGCAGCCATACACGTTTATATCATCTCACCTAATGTCAATGTAGCATTTCCATCGCTCAAATCATGGCCAGCGATGCCGACCAATGAGAATTTCAACTGTTTTCCTAGTTCAACGGCATAATTGCAGTTCTCCAATTTCTCCATGAATTTTCGTAATGGTGAAAATTTACGATGTACACGAGTCCAATTGACTGAGCCGGGTTTAATGATATCGAACAACTGGAAGATGACTAAACCATCAGCCAGATCCGAGTACAACCAGTTTACGTGTGGTGACACACCCATCGAATTCATCCAGTTTCGGTAAGCTAAAAATAGAGCAAAAAAATACGTTTCAAGTCGACTCATGGAAAGAGTTGAAAATTGAACAAAAACAGAAGAAAGAGATGATTATTGAAATTTACTTTTTTCTTCGCGTGTTTCTTCGATGGCGTCCAATCCTTCGATTTGTTCGGGTTGATCAAGACCGGGATGGTTGTTGAAGAGATTGGCAACGAAGGCCAAATTCAATTTGTAAACACCGTTCACAACGTCTTGTGGCGTAAGGAAACTGCGACAATTCAATTTGGCCGCTTGTTGTAGCATGACTTCTGCTCGGCTGCTCATTTCATGGTCGCGCAACGCTTCCAATGTGACACCAGCATCGGCCGGAGCGATTTGTTTCAACAAATAGGTATACACTTCGGAATCGGTGATGTCACTTTGGAAATTGGTGCAACGTCTGGCAACACCGGCTCGTTCCAAGTGATAATTGACCCAACGCAACAGTATAGCTTCGGGTGACAACTTCAAAAGGTCTTCTAATCGTTCACCATCGAACAAAAGTGTGGCCAAACCCTAGATTGGTATAAATTTTGAATAAATTAAAATATTTTCAATAAATCCGAAAATGCATCAAGCAAAGAGGGTAACTTACCGGACAGCTGTCGAGCGTAATATGACTGAATAGACCGATCCGGATGATTTGCCACAGCAAACCGAGCACCAAGTGTGGTTTTCCTTTAGCCAAATCGTGAGCATCAATATTCACAATGTTGCAGCCAATTGCTTGCGATGACACCAGAGCCAATGTCAAATTCTCAAATTCCCGATAAACGGTCAGGTTTTTCTTATTAATTGCACGTTCATCGATTGTGTCCGGGCACGAATGGTTAATGATTTTACACAGCAAAATTCCATCCTTGATTTTTTGATACAGTGTTTTGCCTTCGCCATCAATTGGCAGCAAATGTTTTAGGTCTTTATCTAAAATCAAATTGGAATTGATCCAATCCGAAAAGGCTAACTGCTCTTCCATTCGCACCGAATGTGTTGTACCATCTGCTGACTGGCTTGACATACCGCCCAACGTTTCGACATTCTCCTTTTTCGATACGACCGCTTTGAATGTGCTGGCCACCTCTTTTGCCTTCAATTCCGTGCATAATGCTTCAAATTCTTCGTACGATAGCTTTCCCTGAGTGCTGACATTCTGTTTGCTGCTGTATTCGGCGATCATTTCACGTACTCGATAGCCGGGCAATTTGAAGCCGCATTGGTCTAGCGCATCTTTTAGCTCCTTCAGTTCAATAAAACCATCGTTGTTTTTATCAATCTGAAAATACACACAAAGAAAACCGAAACATTAATATCTATTAATGAAATCAGTTCGTCTACATTTTGTTGTTTTGGGTATCATTTTCGAATGCGCATTTGTCTGTATTTGGAATCCGGCGAGTCTTAACAAAAATAAATGGTATTTATATTGGGTATACTGTGTTCGTGTGGGTTTCAATCACTTTTTCCTCTCTGTGGTCTGCGACAGCAAAGCGAACGTGGGAGATATGATTCCATACAGTTGACTTAAACTGTTCGACAATGATACGCGGATCGAATGTTCTCTATCTCAAAGAATGAGATGAAATTTCATTTGAAGAAACAAGTTTTGTGTTTGGAATCGAACTAATTCGATTTCATTTCAAATCGAATGTTATTCAATATTCGAAAGTTAGGCGTGCTACTTGTTTCAATCAAATTGATTCCGATTTTATTTGCTCAACCAAATTCCAACGGCTAACAGAAAAAAAACACACGTAGAGAGACAATTTATCAACTTTTATTGACATACATTTGATCGGTTGCCAATTGATAAACACAATTAATGACGTTTGCCTTGAAATTTGAACGGGCACCGAGAGAGCACACACTTTCAGTGGAACACACCTTTAAGTAATTTAATCTTGTACAGTCAGTCGTTTATCGTTCGATATCTTGTTACGTGGTTTTTTCGGTTTTACAACCAATTTGATATGGCTACAAATATAAAAAAAACCGTTTAAACTCCCATTTTGTTCTGTTTCAATTTGTTTAGAAAAATGATTTGGTTATCTGTTGGAAAGTTTTAAACGTTTTCATACTTCAGTGTAGTACCGTTCGTAAGGATAAACACGAACTTTACGATCATCATTACGTAATTTCAATTGATTTTATTGAATGAAGTCAGCTTGATAGCTGTCAGCTATTTGCTGAACTTTGCGTGTTTACAAATGACGATTCAACGGCAATTGTCGTGATTTGCATGTTAAATGCGTGTCATCTATCGAATGCTCATTTTATTTATGCTAATACAATTAAAGGTTTTATTTTATAGATTTAATTGAACGTTGTGACATTGGCCTTTGTCTGTCACATGAAAAATGTTTTGTTTATTCTATTTGTGGCGCATGATTCGCATTATTTGCGTTTGAATCAGCTGATTCTTTGATTCGCAAAATGAGCAATAAACTTCGAGTAATTTTACTTTTCAGGAGGGGAGAGATAATAATTTCCAGAGAATTTTAATTACCCAGATAAACTGCCGGCTGTTATGTAAGTAAAATATGAAATTCAAAAAAATTTCTGATAATCGTTTGTTTAACTTTCACACGTTTGCGTACTTCTCCTGCTGTAGTGATCGTAAAAAAAACTTTTTGATATCAATAACAGAATCCTTCTATTATGATTTCGTTTTCAAGTAACTATGATCATCACCCAATGGAATTTGATCCAATAAGATATGCCTTATCATTCCGTTTGGCTGACGTCAACTTGGGTTTTTTTCTTCTTCCTTCCAAAACTTGTGAACGCTATGAATAACTTTGATTTTATTTGAAGATTTTGACAACTTGTCACTTCCTTTCTGTGAAATGAGTTACTCAACTATTTTCTATTATCAACTGCATTAACCGACTGATGACTAGGGATGACAACATTTGCACTCTTCTCGTATGAATCTTTCATAAAATTAACTGTATTCTAGTAAGAAATATAACACTATTTTGTATGTTGCTTTTACTTTGGTCTTTATTTTTTTGAAGAAAGAAAAACGAAAAAAAAGTTATTAAATATTAAATATTCAATTTATTTTACTCATTTTGCCATGAAAACTGTATTGCAATGACACAGACAGAGCAAAATCTCTTTTTTTTGGGCGGCTCTTTTGAGTGTTCATTTGAGATGAGTGCAATTGATGTTTCCTGCTAAAGACTCCATGCTACTGCGATTTCGATGAATGTTTTTCTTATCGCCACACAATTCTTTGTTTTTTGAAAAGAAATAAAATCGAAACAAATATAGTTGAAGGTCACATTCCATGCGATGAACGAACAAACTGATGTCTCATTGAAAAAAAACATTCAAAATATCATGAAAGTAGCGTGTTGACGATTCTTTATTTCGTTCTTTTAGTGTGCAAATGAGTTTTTGAAAACAATTTACTACTGCAGGAATGAATGAAGGAATGAAATTATTCTGATAAAACCATATCGTCGGATGTTTTTGAAAACTATTTTTATTTCACAGAAATGCGTAGTAAAACAGAAATTGATCGGCGGGGATTTTTTAAAGTTCTACAAAGTAAAAAAAAAAGAGGAAGCCAAACAAAGAGTTAAATCATCGCCCGGAATTTTGAATGTACTGATACATATCAGTGGAAGACAGAAGCATTTCTTTGCGACTAATTTCAATTTAAAGTCTCATTCCATTTAAATTGGTTCAGCATGGGAAAAAGGTCATGTTTGGCGCTACGGTTCGTCCGGAGCGACCTTGAGAGCATTTTTTATGCTTGTTCATATTTTCTTTCCCTTGTTCAGTCAGCTCTTCACATCTGTGCCACCGCATTTAATTGTTCGTAAATGAGCGATCATTGCGAGTGCGTATTAAATTATGCGTTTCGACCGAGGTATTCCACGTAAGCACATTCTTTTTTTTTAATTAGATGTGTATTCGCGCTTGAGATGTGAACACCAACGAGACGAGAGAAGAAGAAGTGGAAGGCGAATGAGAAAGAAAAAAAAGCGCACACATTTTAAACGGAATGAGAATGCTGATGCCCCACATCATTGTTGATCGTAATGAAGTAGTCGTTTTCGTGTGCAATTTTCAAAGCCGATGCGTTGCATCAATATATGTGGAAGATACAACGACCGCATGTTCTTCGAGATCTCAACGGTCCAACGAGTGTATTTGTGGATTTGTATGGCGTTTCTTTCTTTTCTTTTTGTTGTTTTATTGTTTTCTCATGCGTACGAAGCAAAAAAAATGATAAACATATTTAATATATGTTGCAAGTGATGTGAGCGCGAGCGCGCACACACATACAGACATATTGAAGCGGCCTCGCCGCCACGTCGCGGCTAAACTGTTACAGTTACTGTAATTAATAACAAACAATGGCCTAACCCAAATCAAAAACAATCTGCGTACGAACAACATTGTATAGAGAGACGGACTGAGAGAGAGAAACACACACACTCGAAATAGTGTCAGAGCTGTTGCATGTTTTGTGCGTGTTTCTTTCATTCGGTATGTTTGTATTTTTTTTATCGGTTTCAATCGACTTATCTTACATCTCTCTGGAATGAAAGACAAGAGACTGTCCCGCGAACGAGACAGGTCTTGTGTGATTGTAGGTAAGAAAAAATCAAAATAGAGTCACGAAGAAGAGTTAAACAGATTGATTCCGTTCAGATTATGTTGTGTCGTGTGTGTTCGAGCGAGCGCAATCGCGCATCAAAACGTTGAAAAAGGTATTTGAACCGGTCATGATATGGGTTATTCTGAAGCGCTGCGCTTTGCAATGGTAAGACGCGTTGATCTCAAATTGAATAATGTAAACCGATGAACGTATTCTTCTCATTCTTATCGGGTCTTTTTTTTCTGCTGTTTTCGAACGAGAAAAATTTCTTTTTTCGAACTCGAAAAGAATTTGAATGATGTGGAATAAAGTAATTAAGGGAACTGTGCTCAAGAGACGGGCATAGCACAATTTTCGGTGAATGTTTGACGCAAATTTCTCTCTCTATCTGATTCATAGCGTGAAAGCCGCAGCACTTTCAAGTCGTTTGTGTTTTTCAATCGATTTTCGTGACGTAACGTTATTTGGCAAGACAAGATAAATGGTCCGTCGCACTTTCCATTGTCGACCATCAACACACACACATTCATCCATTTTCAATCGCTAACGAATGCTGATAACATTCCACGATCCATCGTTACGATTAATTGAATTTTCGCTAGTGCATCCATTATTCATGACTTAACTTCAATTTTGAATGAGGCGAAAGAAATGTTTTCTATTTGAAAACAAATGAATTCGCAAAAACCCATCCAATTTGCATATGATTCACCAAAAACTCACAAACACTCACATGAGCTGATCAATTCGATTGATTCAGCACGAACCGGTATGAGTCATCGGCTAAATTGACCGCAAACAAGCATCTAACAACGATAATTTCTGAAACGCCTTTGCAAACACTGTGGTATTTGATGGATTTGGATTTTTCTAGACGTGAATAAAGTGATTATGATCATAATATCCACTCAGATGAGAAATTTGTTTTCTCTCTTAAAAAAATAAGTCCAATATTGAAAAAGCGAGCATAAACTGAAAATTACACGATATAAAAATTCCCTTCATGCCACCGCTGGGCCACTGTTGATTTTATTTCAGTTTTTTTTCATTTCTCGCTCGTGAGTAACACTAACATCGCGCGTCGCGAACACTATGCAATCAGCTCTCACTAATTAGGCAAGATTACCCAGTCGAACAATGAACAATAAAGCAATTAGGAAGCAAGGAATTGTTTTTTTAACGATTCGATCAAATATACGAGAAGAAAGCACTTCTCTTTGACCGGTGAAAAGCGGAACGGATACATTTTTATGTCAAATTTATCTCGAATACCAAAGAAAAACAAAAATAATGTGAGAAAGAAATATTTTGCAAAACCAAAATGTTCGTTTACCTCGACGAATGGTATTTCGACGACTTTATCTTGTATGTCTTGTATGCACAACATGTTTACAAGCACCGCGTAGTTTTACTTATTTCTTTTCAACTTTAGTTTCCGCTCTGGAATTGTCCTAACCACGCACCGCACAATTCTGATTCTAAAATTGAATCTTTTCAACGAAACTCAGTGCACAAAATGAACAACACTTGTGATAACTTCTTTATTTGTAATTTCAATGGCGATAAAATTTCCTTGTTTTCACTTTGCCACTGGAAGAGAGCCGTGCGATCTCTGAAAGGGTCTTCGATAAACTGAACATGATACAGTTCAGGAGAGCCGTACCAAGCGCGTTATGATGCATTGTTTTGGTCTCACACCAACATCTTGGTGTGTATGAATTCAATCGTGCAAGTCGTGTATTCCCGTTGACTTGGTTATGATGACGCATACATATTGTGTTGTTTTCACTTTACGCTTCGTGTTTTTTTTTTGTATATTTATTTTTGTTGTTGTCGTTGTTGCTTCTCTGTTCCTCATAATCGTGTTTTATATCGTTTAGCATGCTCAAAATACAAATATGATGCGTGAGTAATACGAGGTCGGAAGGGAGAACCGAAGACTATAGAAAGTGTAAAAGGAGTTGAAATGCGGCGGGTGAAAGAGGATTCGATGACAGATGCCACAAGGAACGTCGCACTTATTCTCTGCATGAATCATACGGTTATTTTTAAAACAAAATGCACTTCAACTGAAAATCACATGAACTCATCAGCATTAGTGTTGCGTTTTTTTTGTCAGCTCGTAAAATATGAGATCTAACACATATCCGAATTTTCGACATTTGCTCAATTCATCAAGTTAATTGAATTGCTCGAATTTCATGGCAAATTTAATTTTTTATATCATATTTTTACTGTTTCACTCGCCGACGAATGAAATTTAGTTGAAATTGGAAACGGTAATCAATTCGATTCAAGAATTAATTAAATCATTTTCAATCTAAATGCATCTGCTAATGTGATGAGCTGAAGTTTTGAAAGCAAGCATCAAGCATGCCAATCATAATTGAAATAACGTTCTTTTTTGCCGCGTAGCCACACACACACACACACACACACACACACACACACACACAGTATATCATCGGTTAACACTCAGCGCTTGATTCATTTTATGCGTCATCGAAAAAATCAATATGTTGACTGGCAGCGTTTGCTCAATCTCAATTTGATGCTTGGGCGGTTTTGTTGATTAATTAAAATTCTACTCAGGCTTATGGTTAGAATGGGTAATTGTCCAAAATTCAGAGCTCAAAAAAGGAGATGCTCCTCAATCAAATTCGACTAAACGACAAATTGAATTGAATAACGAATTCGACTTAAGATCGAATCTTAATGGTCTCACGCTAACTGTAAGTGTTAACACATAAAATCACATTTAAATGTGCAGTTCCAGAGCTATACTCATTGCAAATTGTAGCGCGAGAAGAATTGAATTTCCGCTGATGGTATACGGCGCGGCCATACTCTGTGTAGAATGAGTGCAATGTGCAAATAATAATGATAGGTCTCTTTCGCAGCTTCATGCACTCTTGTTATTGTTTTCTTTGCATTCAGAAAAATCAGTACGTTTTTTTCAGCGCTTTGCATCTCACAGTTGGAACGCATACATATATCTATATATGCTCATATGAGACTAACGGAAAAACGGTTCCTAAATTGCATTCCAGCTCATCATCATCATCTCGTCGTCGTCGT
Organism: Sitodiplosis mosellana; assembly: GCF_009176505.1. Lineage (NCBI taxonomy): Eukaryota > Metazoa > Arthropoda > Insecta > Diptera > Cecidomyiidae > Sitodiplosis > Sitodiplosis mosellana. Next base: position 1,591,086 of record NW_022595246.1, read on the forward strand.
CGTCGTCTAGTGGAACAGATGTGTGTAGCGCGTGCATGATGAGCAATGCAATTAAATCAACTGACGATGGCAAAGTGAGTGTCTACATACGAAGAATATGTCATAACGTAATTTGTAATGCTGCGATTTTTGTAATAAATCGTTTTTAATGAACGATGGAAATGTTTTGCATTGAATATGTGGCCTGACGACCATCATTTTGCTGGTTTGGGAATTTATTGATTTTTGTATGTTGAACAAGTGATCTGACGTGATCGACACGACGTTCGTATTTTTCGATATTTTCTAGGAAAAAAAGTAGAATCACGTTGTTATCAGTTTGTTCCGTTTTTATCGGTTGTGCACAAAAAAAAACGACTGATTCACAATGGAAACTTGATAATTCGTCATTTTCCTGTTCAAATACTTGATTGTTATGCTATCGGTTTAGTTATGCTAAAGGTTGTTTAGTCGACACAATGGAAATGTAATGAATGAGTCATTCACTTTTTCTTCGACAGCAACAACAACAACGATAAACGTGTAACGTTTTTTTGCCACTGATGAACGTTTCCATTCATCCAGACATTAAGTGACCATCATACAGATATTCACACGACCATTCAAAACCATGATCACGACATTGTTGTTGTATGAAAATGGCTATACAAAAATTAAGCCGGTGAAATTCGTCGAAAATTTTCCGCCACGATAATGTCGGTAAATGACGTACTGTGATCATTCAAACGAAGAAAAAAAACCGATGTACCTGCGGTAAGTGGCAACGTTTGTGCCGACTAACCCATTGAGAGATTATCAACGATACTTACAACAACGTTTATACGGACGGTTTGACAATGTATCTGATAGATACACACCTATACGGTTAAGTGTAATCGGACATATTTTAACATGAATCATCATTTTTAATATGATTTTTTCATTCTGTTTGTTTGTACGTTCGTTTCATTGTTAGCGAATTGATAGTATGTGGCTATTAGCAAACGACTGTGCCTGCATACAGATTGAGTTAGAGGCAAAATTAACGCGACGATTACGTTGATATATTCATTAAGTGGTCTCAGATTGGTTGGAACAAATTAACATTGAATGCAAAATGTGTGTCACCGTCGCGTATTATTTATGTACGTACGAAATTTTATGCAGCTAAAACTATCATCTATGACACAATGAAAATATACTACATTATTATTTAGCATTACAAAAGGAAAAGTCGGAAAATCGAAGCGAATGTAGTATGAATGTTATGTTGATGACAAACATTAATTTTGTGAATTACAATCGAAGCATTTTCACATTGTGCATTCAATGCAATATTGAAATGAAACGGTTAATCGCATCACCCATTTGGGTGGCAAAATTCACATTCAAAACAGTCAGTCATCCAGTGCGCGTATTCCGACATAATCCGTATGGTGCATTACACATATGGCGATAAATATGCAAATAGATTTCCATGGAAGCGGCAAGCAACAGCGGCGGCCAAACCATGTAATTCAGCCCACCTATACTGTCGCAATGGTGCTATTAAAAAATGGCGGTATGATCTTTATGTCGACATATTATTTTCACTTTTTTTTTCTTCAACAATGTGCTATTTTTGGTCAATACCATGTTGGGTTTTGAATGCCGGTCGTGATGTTTTGGCTTGGCTTGGCTTGGCTTGGTGTTGGGTTCAGTACGATGTCATTAATTGTTTATCGCGATGAACGTGAAGGAAATATGTGTTATGTCACAACGAGGCGTTCTTCAGAATTGCGCGACAGACTACACTGATTTTCAGGCAAAATATGTGTTTTCTTGCAGTGACATTGATTAAATGGTAGAGTTATTGCAAGCAATCCCTTTGTCGACGAATACCCTGAATTATTTTTCGCGCGCGTATAAAGTTCAACTCAGTGGAATTGAAATACTTAAAAAATGGGATTGCATACACATGGGCATTGTCGCATTCTGAGAGCGACCTTCTGGAGTAAATGAACAGAAAAATTAGCATTTTGGTCGGTGTTTCACATGTGATTATATTCATAATCGAATGATCGATACTAATAATTGATTTCTTTGTACACGTTCTAAAAGCCGCATCGTAAATTTTTCTGTTTACTCTTTTTTAAATACTGTTTTTGTTGTATATAGGACGCTCAAACGTTCGTTCGTTGTTGTTATTGTTTTGCTTCGGTATATTTCTTTATTAGTTGGTTGCTGGCTTACTTGTTTACAATCTTTTGTGTGTGTATATATGTGTATACTTGACAAGCGATAAAAAAATACGTGTTAAATAACAATAAACTAGAAATGCTAGTTGGCCGAAACCAAATGCGGATACTTTTGTATTTAGACGAGCACATAATAATTTCAGTGAAAATTCTAAAACTTCAAACGATTGCGTGTTGTTATTGTTAACCGGATCCAATTTCAAGAAAACACATTTTTCTTTAATGCAGTAATGGACTTTATATAGAAAATAAGTGTTCGGTAGCCGCAAGCCCACATTAAATGATGAACAAAAGACGTTGATTGATTACGTGAGATGCGGTTGATTGTCGAATCCGATGCGAAAGTTCGTCGAAAGAACAATGCATTTTTAATGAACTCAAATGCTCACAATATATCCAGGCACACATAAACACATCTGTTGCTAATCCGAGATGTTTGTCGACAATGTGCTACAGAATTAGTTGTCTTCGCATCCAGTGAACAAATGAAATCCCATATTTTTCTATGAATTCGAGTCATGTGTGTGTTTGTGTCACATAATAGAATTTAATGTGACAACTCATATAATATCAGGTTTCATGCGCATTCACATCAATTCCATGCGCATTAATGAATCGAACGTGACATAGTGTCATGTCGTTTAGTTTTTTGCTTCGCCATTTTGCAGTTCAGCTAGCTATTTTTTGTGTTCAATTTTAATTACTTTATCGCAACGGCGGTGCGTTTTACGCTGATTTTTGCCCCACGAACCCAGCAAAAACGAGCGTTTTTTGTTTGTTCTTCTTTCGTTGTATAGAAAATCAATATTGATTATTCCGAAAAAAGCAGGAGAAAAGAGAACAAGTGACAAATCACGAGAAGCAAAACAAATGCAAATTATGAAGGTGGAACAGAAATGGTGAGGTGAAAAAGCCGGTATGTCATGGCATTTTTGAGGTTATTTTTGTTTGTTCTCTTTTTGGCATTTTCTATATTCTTAACATCGGCTTAATGTTCTGCCATAATTGTTTCTTTCCAAAAGCCCGTTGCTGGCACACTAGAACGCCATTATATAACTTTTGGATGGCATGAGCGACGGGGCAAAAAAAGTCGAAGTAATAAATCTTTAAAAAAAATAAAAGACTTGCTGTGGTATTGGGCACGTTTATTTAATTAAAAAACTTTGAGAACAACTGAATAAGAATGTGTGTGTGTGTGTGGTGGCTTTGTGAAGAACTCATAAATGATAATAGCAGTTATAGAGTGAGCATCGTTGGAGATAACAATCACAGGCTGGCAAAATCATTTTGTGTATTCATTTTAATTAAAGTGAGTGCGGAAAGGGCACACACAACTACATACATTCCGAATGTGAATGCACTTTCTGCATGACATCTCGACCGGCCGAAACAATTTAAGTCATTCATCATCGTTTTATTGGAACGTCTGCCACATGCAATAACGTGGCGACAATAACAAAAAGCAACAACAACAAGAAAATTCCATATCAACACGAAGGGAAACAATGGAGGAATACAAAAAGCGTCAAAATGTTGAATTAAAATCGATTGATAAAAGACAAACAACGCAATAGAGGCTGAATGAGTGCCACACATGTTCAATGCACTGAGTGCCAGCCAAAGTTTAACCGTTCTGTCACACAGAGACGCAGATGTCATACGATGTGCCGTTGATTGAATTTACAAAACAACAACAACAAGACATTGTTAGAAGACACGTAGGAGACAGAGAGGAAGAGAGAACACGGCGATAGATTCGTGTTCTAACTGAAATAGACAAAGTTTTTCTTCTACGAATGGTGCCATTCACGATTGTTTCGATCGAGAGAAAGATGCTCATATCAAGATGTTTTCAATAAACGAAGACGACTTAAAACTCGTTTTGCAACGTACGCTAAAAAAGAGAGCTCCGACTTAATTGATGTCATAGCGATGACATTCCACGCACAATGATCAGTACACAGTACACACTCGACTTGCTCAACAACGCCGTGCGTTGTTATTGCTGCTGATACAAGTTCAAACCAAGCCAATAACAACAACAACAACAACAAAAAAAACATATTCGTCGATATACCGGTTTAGTGAATGATCGAAATATCCAACCAGTTGGACGGTGTGTGTTGAACCGTTTTTCACAAGACGAGCTCCATTTAATTTTGTTTTATCAATAGGAATGTGTGCAGCCAATTCCATGTGGCCAAAGCAATCGGAAGTACGGATATTTACACATTATGAACGTATCATCAATGTCGAGCAAGTGTGAGTGTGCGGCTCATCATCGTCGCATGCAAAAGGAAATATATCTACCAACAAAAACATAAAAACCCTATAAAGCAAAACTCTCTCGCTCCATGTTTGTGTATGGCAATAGCATCAAAAAGGCGATTCTCAAATTGAAAGTACGAAACGAAAAATGAAAAAAAAAACAACAACATCGAGTCGGATAAATGTACAAAAAGAACAATGTTGAATGAAAGGAAGTCGCGTCTCAACACACAAGTATTGCTCTGCTACGAGCGTACACTCTTTCTTCTCTTGCTTGAGATTGGAGTTGTTTTTTCGGTGTTATGTTTTATATCATCTCATATTATCTTCTAAGTATTTTCTACCCGAAAACAATAATACACCAGTTAATATGTGGCAATTTTTGTTGAATGAACGAAATGAAACGAAATTAAAAAACACGGAGCAGGCAACGCGCGATAGAAAAATTGAATATATTCCGAAAAAAAACAAGCACCAAGAGACTACAGCTAAGAAATATGAACTAATATATATTTCCAGAGTGTGGGAAGATGAAGTGAGCAACACAATGAAATTAACGTTTCATACATATGGGCGTTGTTGTTGCTGTTAAATACATGTGAAATCTTTTGCTCGCTCGTTCGCTTGTTCATTCCATCTTTCACAACACACAAAAGTACGCGCTAGCTGCGGTTGTGGCCAATGCTTAATAAAAAATCAAATCTCAGTACATTCTCTTTTTTCCTTCTTTTCTCGTTAAGGCCGCACGAAATGCCTTTTCCCTGTTCCACGATTTCTTGCGATTCAATTGCCGCACTGCCAAACCGAATGGCGGCCCGGCAGGCAGGCAGCATGAGAGAGACATCAAGACGATCGAACAAGAAAGACATAGGGAAAAAAGAAGAAGGCAAAAAAAGAGTACGAAGTAGCGGATCACCATAAAAAATGGCAAGTGGAACAGAATTATGTGAGTGTAATTGAACATGGTTTATAAATCATAAGCATCACACATCTGCTGTTTATGTATGTTATTTACGGTAAATCGCGTTTAATGCGGATTCGAAGAGAAAGAGATGAAGAGTTCTTAAGCGCGTTCTTTGGTTTATGCCAAACAACAACTACAGCAACAGTGGCAGCAACGCAATGATGATGGTTTAAATTGCGTTTTAACTGTTCTCGCCACTGATGATAATCATGAAAGCAACCAACATTTGTAGTTGAACAAAAACGTCGACAGCTCACAGCAGCCAATCAAATCTAATGAAATTATTCCGTTTCTAAGCCTGAACTCAAAGAATATGAGTCGAATCGCAAATGAAATATGATAGTTTTCTTCTGAAACCACAACCGAATCCCCGCACAATAGAAGTACTCGCTCGGGCTCTCTCTCTCTCTCTCTCTCTCGGCAGCTCTATCACTCGGTGTACATTGGAAATGTAACATGAAAAGGTTCGTGACTTGTGAACCAATTGTTTTTCCTCGTCGCTGGAGTTCAATGGAAACAACACATAGCCAGCCAAATAAGTGTGATAATTGAAAGAAAAACATAGAGAGGTACTAGATTTGGGAAAGGCGGCAGTGGAGGCATTCAGCACTTTGCCGAAAATCACTTAATACACTTTCGACATTACGTTCGTCGATAGTGAGTGATATCATTAGGTTAATGTCGAAACATAAGCTGAATGGCAAGAATGTATCGCTATCAGCAGAAAATCCATTGAGCACAAGAAACCGCAATCGACGATAATATGCGGTGCATAAATGGAATCATATTGTCTGGATGGGTGTGTGTTTTTTTCTAGTTTTTGTTTTTAGTTTTTTTTTTCGAGAAACCGTTCATTTTTTCAATTTTCTTTCGCTATCTATCTCATGAGCTTTAACGGCGACCCGTGAATTCCCAGAATCAACAAAAAGGGCACGCTACTGTGCTAACTGTGTGGGCAAACGAATTTCATTGCATACACAATTTCATTCAAAATAGTAGAAATGTAAATGTAGAAAATCAAAAATCTGTTGTGTATGCATTTCATGAATTGCGCAGAGAGGCAGCGAGCGGCTCTTGGCCACGATTCCATGAATACATAGATTTGTAGAAAACAAGAGAAGTGAAATAACATGGCATTTGGCTTCAAGCTGGAAATTTACTTCCATAAATTACACTAATCATTGGTTGGTTTGTCTCTCTCTCGTTGCAATTATGATAAGCCCATGGTGAATCGATTTCACTTGTTATCGAGTACGGTTACAGCAATGGCAGTAGATTATATTATTTTGTGATGTGTTTTTATGTGTGTGTATGTATGTGTGTGCACTGAGTACATCTTCTGCGTTCCAGCTCTCTTCTTTCACGTACATCCATATTTTTTGGGGGGCGATATACAGGCGAAACAACAACGCACAACTACACACAACGCATCGACGCCGCAAATTCAAGGAGACACACAGAAGCACAATCACAACCGACTCGTCTGTGTACCGCCCAAAAATTACGTGAAGTTTGAATTACACAGATATTTTTCATCGCTAATTTTTATTTTAAATAAAATGTCATGCCGTCGATTTCTACAATTGCTTTGCGCGAATGAAATTATGTGCGCATTCGTCGAATCGGCATTGAACCACTTTTCGAATGAATAAAATTAAATATTCGAAATGATGAATTAATTTGCATATTGCACGAAATCGTCATTCATTTATTTGGCATTATGGCTCACGATTACCACCAAGCACCGAAGACCAACCACTCTTCGCCTTGTTCGAATATGATTATAGCGCACCAGGAAAAAAAAACCAACGATTCATATCACACTGCACACACGAAAACATCCATTTAAAAGGTCTGACAATTGGTTTTTGCAATCGGATCGGATTGCAAATGTTTTGCATACGAATTAATTTTTCGGTACACTTGATATACTTACATCAGCGAATTTTTCCTTCATTTCGGCGCGCTCGTCGTCGGTGAGCTCCTTTTTCTTATTGAGTTTTTTAAACACGTTATTTGAAGCCATTTTTTCACGTCGCACCACTTCCACCAAATCTATTTGTACTCGTTAGGATTGTGCTTTTTGTCTTTGAAAAGCAAAAATAAAGTCACACCTGAATTGAACACTGCTTCCGTCAAAAAAGAAATCACTGAGTTGGTAAGGTGTAAATCATTCACATCGATTTCCAACAGGAAAAAAAAAGAACCGGAAGAAACAGACGAAAAATTGTGCAAGACAAATTATATGTTGCAATTTCTTGGTTTTCCCTTTTGTTTAACTCTGTTATCACACATCAACGCGATGGGTCACACGATTAAACCAATTCCAAAACATCAAAGGCACACATACACGAGACTCGTGAAGAAAAACGTGAACAGAAAACACACGCTTGACAGAAAAGAAATCCCAAAATTCCGATTAATATTTGATTGGACGCATCAATAGAGTTTGCGTTTACTGTGGAGAAGACAATCGAAAATTAAAAAAAAAATTTGCTACGAGTGTATGTCTTGTTATTTTTCTTCTTTATTCTGGTGTTGTTTGTTTCTTAGCTGTCGTTGTCGTTGTTGTCGTCGTTGTCGCCGCCGCTACTAGACGTACGTTGTAACTTGGCTCTTGTTCTTGAACAATAAAGAGAGAAAAAAACGTTCCTGCGTACACTTACGGAACTAATCACTTGGCCGTGCTAACCGACATGAATTGCAATGGAATACTAAGCATTGTTCAGTGAATCTTTCTCACTCTCCTGTCGGTCTTCGTTTACCATTCTTTACTATCTCTCTGTATGTGTGTATCTATCTTTTTGCATGTGTGTATGCGTGTGTGTACGTTTTGTATCAATGGCATTGCCGATGCCTGCTCGTTTCGAGCTGGTATGAGGCAGCAACACACAATTTTAACAGCCAACCAACACAAACAATGGCGATAGTAAGCAAAACGTACTCATGCCGCTTCTTCGTAAACATACTACGACCAATGCAAAGCAAACACACAAATTACGTCGTACATGTTTATTGCGATATCAAAGTAACGCTGCGTCAAGTGGCTGCGTTACGACCATCATTTGCTAAGAATCACATGAAATTTTTATGCATTTTTACGAGGAAAATGATCGAAATTTTTTTTCCGATGAACTATTGTCTGATTGGCAAGAATATCCATTGATTCAACTTAATCGGAAAGCGCTCAAAATCGAAATCACATTCGCAAGCGATACAAAAGTCAGATGGCGCTTTCGAGTTGTAAACGAGCCACCATGTTTTCAACTCATTCACGAATACACACGCCTGATGCGTAGTAATCAGTCAGTTCGCACACCATTGCATTTGCGTGAGCTCTATTGGAACAGAGAATGCTGCTGATCGGCTGGGGTTTGTGTGTTAGTATATTGTGATTTTTTTTTTGAGCAACATACAAAATAATAAAGACTCATAGTGTTAAACATTCGGTCGAGCAACAGACAAAAATTCATTCTCTCTCTCGCCTCAAATATTTCCGCGACTTGAAAAATTTCTACCTATTTCTGGTGCTAAAAATGTTGTGCGTTTGTTTAGAAAAAAAATATAATAAATTAATTGTCCACTAAATAGCTTCCAATTTCGATTATCGTGGATTTCGAATTTTAGAGCTCACATCGTTCATACCGAAGCGCGCTCGGTAAATATTTTGGTTTTAATTTAATTGAATGTGCTCTGCTCTGTTGTGTGTGACAAAATAAAAGGCCATTTCAGTTTGGATGGAAAAAAAATTCAATCGGCATAATCAGTGTGTGGGGCAGCAAAAAGGCGACCGCAAATCAGTAAAATATCGTCGGTGATTTGTGTTTTAAGTTGGAAATTGTATTTTCCAAATGAGCAAATATAATATTGTTGCATTCATGCTAATTATGTCCCGGAGATTTCAAGCGTTTCGTATACGTTTTCGGTAGAGAGAAAGTGAAAATAGTCGTCAAGTGATTGTTTTTTTTTCTTCTCTCGTCTTCTTCTTTTGTTGAGTGAAATAAAATAAACACTGAACAGAAGTATCGGCGATTTTGGACGGTAGCAGAAAACTGTTGTGTTTGAATGAACAAATAATAGAAGAACAATAAGCAATTTTTTTTTATTTCGCCCTGGATACGATATGATATAATCGGGACTAATTTAAAAGTGAAACACGTGTCATATTATATTAAGAGAGTGCGAGCAGAAAAAAAAAGTAGTCGGCATAGACGCCATATAAACGTATGATAAAACAAAACACAGAGAAAATGAATGGTTTTAGTACGGGTGAAGAGGACTCGCGCGGTCCAACAGATCAAATTTGTTGTTTAATCGATGAAAATGAGCGGTGCCGAAATGCTGCCGGGAATGCATCGTACAGTAAACGCGTACAAAAAACTGTGACATCAAGACGCCTTAAACTCAGCATCGACCCGCAGGTATGTATTATCAGTGGTATTTTGTGTTTGTGTGCTTCACACACAAATGTTTCACGTATTTCCTTTGCTCGTCTATTCTCGTCGTTGTTTGTGCGCGCAGTTTGTTTCGCAATTTTGACGTACGTGTGAAAGCAATTACTAATTGGGAGAGCTAATGTGACTTGTTTTTTCTTCTTCTTCTCTATTTCGTTGTTTATTGTCATTTTTGCGGTGATACAGGCGCAACATATATACATCTGTGACTATCATAAGGGTCGAATTCAATGTGCCCGTTCGAAGCGTCGCCGAAAGGAGTCCGAAGATGACAGCAATGAAACAGACACCGATTTACCAGAAGTTGATCTCTATCAATTGCAGGTGAATACGCTGCGTCGCTACAAAAAACACTACAAAGTAGCCACACGGCCCGGCATGAACAAGGCACAACTGTCTGATGTAAGTTTTCAACCATTACACTTGTTTTGACACACTTTTGTTTGTATCACTTGATTTGATTGACATTTTAACTGAATTTTTCTTTTCGCTCTCTCTCTCTCTCTCTCTCTCTCTCTCTCTCTCTCTCTCTCTCTCCTTCTCTCGAACAGACAATCATGAAGCATTTCAAAACAATACCGATCAAAGAGAAAGAGACTCTTACCTACTTTATTTACATGGTGAAATCAAATTCGAATAAGCTCGACCAGAAGAACGGCATCGGAGGGAATGATGGCACCTAAAAATCCACACACGCACCACATGCACATGGGATAAACACCGTTTCAATGTTGATTTCTATTTGATTTTATAAGTTTATTAGCCGCTTAAAACCATCTTTTTCCCTTTATATTGTATATTGTTTGATCGATTTCATTTGTAACCATATATAAGAGAGAGAGAAAGAAACAAACACAATAACATCGCAATTGATGAAGCTCAAATCTTCTCCTACGTGTAAGCATTACATCGAATTAATTGTGTAATTTTTGTTTAAATTTTTTTTTGTTTGAACATTTGAGATTCTTCAATTAAGCGTAATTCGTGCATTACACGCGTCAAATCTCAAAACTACACTTACAAATCATGTCGACAACGCTATCAATTCCATAACTATATTCTTTAAATCGTATATCCTCCCCAAAAAAAAACCTCTATCCGTAGAGACAGGACATTTTTTTTCTTCGGGAAATAATTTTTTTTTCAATTTTCAGTTAAGTTTAAATGATTAGTGCGAGGCAAAAACGAATTAATGAAAGTAAAGAAAAAATAACTGAACGATTGAATAGATTTACCAAAATGCAGAAAGAATTGTAATATCAAAATTACTCATAAAATGAACTCAACTTGAATTACGTTTCGGATTGTAATTTATTGAAGATGAAAAAAACAAACAAACAACGGATGAATTTTATCTTAACGAATTAAAAACAAAACCACTGGCCTTTTTATTTATGTGATTTGTTCCATGACAACCGTTTCTTCTTCTTCGCTGTCCTCAGACATGGCAGCATCGTCGTCATCGACGGCGGCGGCGGCAGCGGTGGGTGGTTGTTTGGATTTTTTCTTGTTTTTCTTTTTCTTCTTCTTTTGCTCTTCTTTTGGTTTTGGCGACACAGGCTTTTCAACTTCATTCGATTCAAAGTCAACATCACCATCCATTTCGGGAATCCAATGGTCAGCAAAATCATCGTCGCTGGACAATTCTTCGGCTGGCATCAGAACGGCGGAATGATTTCCAAGCGATTTTATTTTCGCTTGCTCCTTTTTCATCTCTACAAGTTCAACTTCCATTTCCTCGGTGGTATTCAGGTGAAATTTCGGCAATCTCAACAGCAACCGGCCTTCTTTGTATGAATCGAAACGATTCGATTGCAGGCACTGCATAAAACCAACTTGTTCACCATTTGCACGACGTTTTTCATCGGCTTCCAAGGCTACTTTGATTAATTTAACAACCGCATTTGCTCGTTTCGCCCCTTGATTCGCACATTTGATCAACAACTCCAAACTAGCCAATGTGATGCCGCCGAAATGCAGGCCACACAATTCACGATATGAATTTATGCCAAATACAACGGTCGCTTCTGAGCGACGCTCTTCCAACAACGACGGATCAGCGATGACAATTTCTCTGTGAAAATGAAAATTCGAATATCAGTTCATATCTTTAGATAATAGATAATTCAACCGATGTATTTCGTTGTTTTGTCTTACCCATTCTCATAAATCGAATATGATACGCAGACCGGGTAGTGGTGAAGGACAATCGGAATTGGATCTCGTTCGTTGTGTGAATGAATTTGAATTTCGTCACCGGTAATGGTAACATCTGGTCTTTTGAAATGTGCCAAAGCGGCGAGCGCAGCAACTGAAGCACAGTCTATTGAAAATGGAGAATGAAAGATATCGTTTCTTTAAATGGTATTCCCAAAATACAATGAAAACCGTTTGTAAATAAAAAGTTACCAATCAAATTTCCTTCATGGTTCAGAATATTCAAGTCGACTCGAATTCGCCACACCTTTTCCTCTGCTTTGATACACAACGATTCGAGATCAACGCATCTTGACTCCTTTAGAGCTCGTTCCAGGTTTCTTGTCAACAGAACAATATGTTCAGCTGATCGTTTGTCTTGGCCACTGTTTACGTTGATATACAAAATACCTTCGGCGGGGCGTGTTGCACGCGGTTGTGCAATTTCACATGATACTTGAGCCAATACTTTGGTTTCTCCCAGTGTCACCAGTGCACATCCCCATTCGACACCAAAGTGTATGTTGATATTACGAAATTCGGTAAAACTACGACCGTCCAAGCGCTGCAATAGACAAAGACAATTGGTTAACCTGAAATCATAGTCACCCCAAAACTCGTACTCACTTTGTTTTCCTTCAAGCATTTTATTATGAAATTCTTCTCACACGTTGATAATGGTTGATCGTTCATATTTTCCGTTTCATCGATGTGTTAGCGGTGTTTTATCTCAATTTATTTTGATTGTTTGGTTCACGTGTTGACACAGAAGAATCAGGTTAGACGTTGACATTTCGATTTTGTCAATAGGGACACGGATTTCGAAAACGTATTTTACGAAGTGTTTGACGTTTGAGTCTGGCGGCGAATGACAATCAACATTAATGCTAACACACACCGACACCGGTACCGATAGTCATTTTATAAGCGCCCAATCGAATGTATAAAACAATTAATTCCGTGCTGAATTTAACGTAAAAAAATCGATCCGATTTTGAAATGGATCCCAAGTCGGAGCTTACCAAACCGGTGGATTTGGAGTGCATTGATTTGCAACGATATCTCAAGAGCAAACCGGCAAATGTGATCGAGTCATTGTACAATCATCCGAGTATTTGTTTGGCTGTTTATCGAGAGTTGCCCGAAATTTCACGTCAATTTGTGATACGAATCCTGTTTGTTGAACAACCAGTGCCACAGGCTGTGATCACATCATGGACCTCACAGTTGCATTCAAAAGACCACGCGACGGCAACGAGTGCGCTGAGCGAATTGGTGATATGGCGTTCGGTGGCCATTCCAGGTGGTTTGCCAGCCTGGGAGTTGATGCCGACGTTCAAGAAAAATTTGAAAATTGCTTTACTAGGTGGTGGCCGACCATGGACAATGTCAAATACTCTGGATCCAGATTCGAAAGCACGTGATATTCAATTTTTGGACAATTATGCGATGGGCCGATGGCGATGCGTACTGCATTATATGGTCGGTGCGAGTGGTGCACTCAGAGAAACAGAAAGTGAAGGCATTTCACCGGATGCCGTGCGCATTTTGCTGAGTGCAAATCTGATGAAACGTGATGATAACGACAATGTGCCAGTGATTACACGACAAGGTTTTCAGTTTTTGTTGCTCGATACCCAGTCGCAAGTGTGGCATTTTATGCAACAATATTTGGATACGTGTGAACAGAGAGGACTCAATTTGTCGGAATGCTTGTCAATGCTATTTCAACTGAGCTTCTCAACACTCGGCCGTGATTACAGTACGGAAGGATTAACGCCGAGTTTATTGACATTTCTGCAACATTTGCGCGAATTTGGACTAGTTTACCAGCGCAAACGAAAGGCTGGACGATTTTATCCGACACGTTTGGCATTGAATATATCCAGCAAACGGTCAGCGGTGGCCGCTATTACATCGGAAAATGAATGTGCTCAAGACAGATGCAACATTATTGTTGAAACCAATTACCGAGTCTACGCATACACCGATTCAAATCTTCAAGTTGCACTGCTCGGTCTGTTCACCGAATTACTCTATCGATTCCCGAATTTGATTGTCGGTGTTTTGACACGAGACTCAATTCGGCAGGTAATCATTTAAATGGTTTGATAAAATTAACGATGACTAAATTCGAAATTTGTTGCAGGCATTCCGAGGCGGTATTACAGCCGATCAAATAATCAGCTATTTGGAGCAACATGCGCATCCAACGATGCTTACAAAGGAGAATACCAGCATAAACACAACATCACTGCTACCACCAACTGTTGTCGATCAAATAAAACTGTGGGAAAATGAACGCAATCGTTTCACGTACACCGAAGGCGTCGCCTACAATCAATTCCTATCGCAAAGTGATTTCATCTCGCTACGCGACTATGCACAATCAATCAACGTATTAATTTGGCATAACGAACGAACGCGCACAATGATCGTTACGACTCGCGGACATGAAGATGTGAAAAAATTCTGGAAACGCTATCAAAAAGGCAGTTCTTAAGTTAAAATTTAGTCGACTTGTGACGCATTTAGATTTTAAGGCTCATTCTTTTTTCACATTTTATCTTCTTCTGAAATTTACACTTATTGTTAATAGTTTGAAAACCAAATTCGAACATTGAATTGTTACGGTGGCATAGTAAATTAAGGAATAAAATGGCATCGATTATTCAAACAAAAAATTATTTGTCATTATGTTTTTGACAGTAAGGGCAAACATATCCGTGCGAACATATATACAAACAAGGTGAACATATCCGTGTAGCCGTGCTGAACAATAAATCGGGAAAGCGATTGCTAGTGGAGCTAAAGACGATACAGATTTGTACCAATTTCAATTATTTCTGATCATAAGCAGCGACCAATGTTACATTGATTGCGTTGCCTGATTCTCACGCTGTCCATAACTTCTATACAATATACTTAACGACCCTAATTGAAACGAACGAATACGTGGCCAGAACATTTCAATCACGAAAATGATAGTGATGCTTGTCAATACACATGCATAAATAACCAAAGGAAAGTGGAATTCTTCTAGGGTAATCGCTTCAACATCAAATTGGTCCATATATCGATCATTACTAGACTCTGCTCGGAGGTACCACTGACCTATGCCAAAAATCAAATAAACCATTTTCATCTAATGACGTTGTCACCTTAACAACTCTATCAATTGTTTCTTCGGGTATATAGCCATCGCATATTAAGTAGAAATAGACAGGCACCGTACCTGAAATGAGCAGTTGGACATTTGAAAATTCATAGTTATTATGGAAAAGTATGTATTTACCTAAGGGCTCTTTAATGAGATCATAGTCCTTATTTTTGTTGCTAAGCATTCTCATAAAGTATTCAGCGTTAGCAAACTCTAAAATGAGTGCCACTGCTCTATTTGTGTCGATCTGAGTTGTCAATTCTTGGCCACAATTGTCGTCAAACGTAATACTTGGCTTCTTATTAAGCTTCTGACTACAAACATAAGACTCATCAATCATTCATATCGTTACTCCAACAATGAAATTCATTGAATGAATTACCCAAGCATATCGGTGACGTAGTCCATATGATCTGCAAAAATGCCATCTATAGAAAATGGAACATCGCACTTAGCCAACTCCTCAAGTGAATCCATTTTATAGCGTGTGTTCAGAAGCGAATTCATTGAAAAATCAGTCAAATAAATTGCAACAAACAAGAATACAGTGGCCAATGCGGCAGAAAAGAACAATTTCTCCAATCCGCTTCGAATTCGAACGTTTCCATTGCCAATGACGGTGCAATACATTTCAAAAAGGCAGTGCAAAAAGCTTTCTCTTCTAGGACGAGTTTTATGTTTCAATAAGAACAAAATGATTGCCCCCACAAAAAAATGCGATGAGTAAAATCCAAAAGCTTGGGCTCTTCCAAAAGGGAGATGCGATGAAACTGTTACTAGGCCTCGGGAAATCGTCGCCATACACGAAAATTACTGCGATTTCAATTTGCATATAAGTACTGAATGTTTTAATTTGTTGGACTGATTTGTTCCATAATTCCGGTTCTATAGTCTTTGAAAATGGATCCGGATGGAGAATGACCGTAGATCCAAAAGCGGTTCTGCGAATATTCATAATGTGAAGAATGAAATCTGGTTGGAAACTCGTCAAATATTTTCTCGTCACACTCACTTTTCGGCATCGGAAACTGGCTCATATTTAAAATAGTAATCACTGTAAAATGAACGGTTCACTATTGGTCGAACTGCTTGATGCCGCACAGAATCATTGTCGCAAACCCATAAAATAGCATCAACGAAACTTGCTTTCAATTGAATGAAATATAAATTAGCTAATGACATATCCTGTTTCAAGTATTGATCAGGTTCTATTTCCTTCATTTCGTCCCCACCGCGGTCTGTTTCATTAATTAAAGCAACTGCCAAAAATTTACCGGACACCCTGTCACCAAACACCGAATCGAATATCTCATTTGAATTCAATCGACCGTTGTTAAGTTCCACTGATTGTTTTGAGCTCTTCGATAAAATGAATTCACTTAACGTTCCACTTGAAGTATTATAAACCAAAAGCAATGCACTTGAACTTGGGTTTGCACTTGCAATAAATTCAATTTGCTCAAAATCCAGTTGGACAGGTGTTGTAAATATGAAAATACGATAAAATGCGAGCAGTTTCTCAATTCGATTGAACTGTTCAATCAGTTGAGCTGGTTGAAGGTATATCAATTGAAGAATGCTGTCGGTTCGTTGGTTTCGACGATCAATTTGCTTCATTTCGTCGGTGGAGATATCTTGCGTGGTCATGGGCACGTCGAATGGACAAGCCGAGTCGATTGAAACCAAAAGATGATCTTCGATTGCACTGGGATGGTATAGGATATTGGCCAATTTGAAATTGCCATCGACAAACAATTGACATATCAGTAGTGATAAGTTTAAGAAATTGGTTTGCAGTTCGAGAGAACCAAATGATTCCAAATTCATTTCAGAGATTTTCTTTATATTTCATCCATCGTGAATAGTTGCCAACTACAAACTAATTTTGATGAAGCTTTGCTACTTTCGATTACAGCTCTGGTAGCGCCAATGTCATTGTAAAAAGGCGTCCAATAAATATTCCAATTCCAGCAATGCCATTACAATATTTCCGTGAAGTATTTTCCGGAAATAAGCAAAGTGAATTAATGTTATAATTTCAAACCAACACGTGTGTGTTACATTGTGTAACATAGAAATATATGATTTTTAGACGATATCATAAGTTTCTGGTGGTTGCTATTTGCATATACATATATCAGAGCATTTTATGACCCATAACTTATGTGCTGACTTCAGCGGTGCTAACTGAGCTCAGTAGCTGACATCAATTGCTGACGCGTTTAAACACTACTGTCTTCTCTTTCTGTTGCATTCATAACTCATTATTATTTGCATTCTTTCTCTTCGCCTATTTCCGAATACAGTCCGTTTTTGCGATCAGTTTTACATTGCTAATACATTTTCTTATGGACATTTTTGTTTTGTTTATTTTTTCTTGTTTGTCAACAAATCTGCCTATACTTTAGGATGTCTCTGTATATTTCGTATGGAATATATACTAAGTACAGAGGAATGAATATATGCATATGCAAATAACAGCCACCAGCCTATGTTATCGCCCAAAAATCGGATAGATCGTTCCTATATTTATATATTACACAGTGTAACCCACACCAAAGGCGTTTGAATCCCAATTCAGCATATTCTTCGAAAAATACGCCTGATCAGGCTTGTATTGATAATATCAAACCACTTGCTCATTTCATTTTATTATATTGAATTTATTTTATTATCATAAATTATTATCTAGATTACATGCAAGTACTGATTTGACTTCGTATCTCTATTTGATTCTTGTAGGCGAAAAAGATTCCACGAAAGATTATAATGGCATTGCTGCTACCAGTGTAATCAAAAGTAGCAAAGCTTTATCAAAATTAGTTTGTAGGCTAGCAATTGTTCACGACTTACTTTATAGTTTTGGATGAAACGCTTGGCCAAAATATCGATAACATAAAAAAAATTCGTTCAATGTTACTTCATATGGATTTTCACCCACGTCATTGGAAAATAGCCTCTCATTTTGCCTACATGATTTCCATGTATTACAATGCTTTTATGAATTCCATTAGGTGGATATTTAAAGTGGATTCAGCATATTCAATTGATGTTACCAAATCACTTTCCCATTTCATTTTATTGCATTGGATGTATTTTATGATTACTATAAAAGAATATATGGACTACACTTGACCGATAGTAGCTACGATGTACTATATCTTCATTGTATTCTTGTTGACAAAACATATTCCAGGAAAGCACTTGTATTTGAAATTTTTCTTCAAACAACACATAACATAATCATTATTTAGATTAACATGCAAATACCTCCTTATCCCAATTTTGTTTTTGAAGCCGAAAAATATTCCATGAAAGATTATAATGGCATTGCTGCTACCAGAGGTGTAATCAAAAGTAGCGAAGCTTCATCAAAATTAGTTTGTAGGCTAGCAATTGTTCACGGTGGATAAAGAATAGAAAAATCTCTGAAATGAATTTGGAATCACTTAGTTCTCTCGAACCTTATCTTTAGTGATATGTCACTTGTTTGTGGGTGGAAATTTCAAATTGGCCAATATCCTATACCATCCCGATGCTCTTGATGATCGTCTTATAATTTCAATCGACTCGGCTTGTCCTTTCCAAGTGCCCATGACCACGCAAGATATCTCCACCGACGAAATGAAGCAAATTGATCGTCGAAACCAACGAACCGACAGCATTCTACAATTGATATTCCTACCACCTGGTCAAGTGATTGAACAGTTCAATCGAATTGAAAAACTGCTCGCATTTTATCGCATTTTGATATTTACAACATCTGTCCAACTGGATTTTGAGCAAATTGAATTTATTGCAAGTGCAAACCCAAGTTCAAGTGCATTGCTTTTGGTTTATAATACTTCAAGTGGAACGTTAAGTGAATTCATTTTATCAAAGAGCTCAATACAATCGGTGGAACTGAACAACGGTCGATTGAATTCAAATGAGATATTTGATTCAGTGTTTGGTGACAGGGCAGCTGGTAGAGTTTTGACAGTTTCTGTGATGTATAAAACGATATGTGAATCGCAGCAACCAGAACTATATGATATCGTCCAAAAAACGGAAAGGTCGTTTGGTAGTTTATATTTCACGCAATTGAATTTAAGTTTCGTTGATGGTTTTGTATTCAATTGCAACACCAGTTCAACACCAAAACATCAGAGAGTTCGACCATAGACCGATCATTTTACAGTGATTACTATTTCAAATATGAATCAGTTTCCGATGCCGAAAAGTGAGTGTGATAAGAACATTTTCGATGAGTTTTTAGGTCGACTCCATTTTTTTGACTGAGAATAATTTCAGAGTTCCTTCATTGCCACTCGAGATTACACTTCATCGGCACTCATATACGAGGTCTATAGAACCAGGATTATGGAACAAATCAGTTCAACCGATTAAAAGATTCAGTGCATATCTGCAATTTGAAATCGGAGTGATTTTTGTGTATGGCACCGATTTCCCTCGTCCACTTAACAGTTTCATTGCATCTAGCTTTTGAAAAAGCTTTAGCTTTTGGATTTTACTCATCACATTTCTTGTGGACGCATTCGTTTTGTTCTTCTTCCGACGACAAATTGATCTTACAAGAGAAAGCTTTTTGCACTGCCTTTTTGAAATTTATTGCACCGTCATTGGTAATGGAAATGTTCGAATTCGAAGCGGATTGGAGAAATTGTTCTTTTCTGCCGCATTGACCGCTGCATTCTTGTTTGTTGCAATTTATTTGACCGATTTTTCAATGAATTCGCTTCTGAACACACGCTTTAAAATGGATTCACTTGAGGAGTTGGCCAAGCGCGATGTTCCATTTTACATAAATGCATATTTTGCAAATGACAAGGATTACATAACGGATGTGCTTAGGTAATAATTTTTTGGTTGAATAATGACATAAATGTGTCCAATGATGACAAGTCTAGTGTCATTCAATCGAATACCAGGTTTGACTTATCTTCATATTTCTAGTGCCAAACTTAAAAGGAACGTAACGATTGAGTTTGAAAACCAAGATGGCGGAAGAATGGAACACGAGAGCTACAGAGATAAACATAAAGCAATGGCAATCATTTCAGATGTTGATGACACTGTGCCTATGAGCATAGTACTTAGCAATATAAACAAGGACTATGATCTCATTCCAGAGAGCTTGGGTAAACGCCTATTTTTCATACAAACTATTATCATCTATAAAACTGCTCATTTTAAGTAAAGTGTACCGCCGTTTTTACTTAGTAAGTGATGGTTACATACCCGACCAAACGATTGACAAATTTGATAAGATGACAACGTCATTTGATGAAAATTGTTTTAGTGTATTTTGGCTTATA
>NW_022595246.1:1621661-1911112 GCF_009176505.1 Sitodiplosis mosellana
CACACTTTTGCATGCGCATTTTGCATGCAGGTGTACGACGGCCAATTCTACATTGATTTTTTTTACAAGGCATTTTTAACCACTACACATCTTCTAAGGACATATACTTCATATCTTTCGATGCAAAACTTGCCTTAAATAATCTCGTCAGAATCTGAGTAAGTCATACTATTTTATAAGTGGAACTAATCCAAGCTGTGATATTGACCAAAATATCGATAACTAAAAAAAACTCGTTCAATATCATTTCATGTGTGGAATTTTCACCCACTTCATGGGCTAAGTGCCTCTTTTTTCCCAAATGATAATAATTTCCATGTATTACAATGCTTTTATGAATTCCGTAGGTGCATGCAATATATTCAATTGATATTATCGAATCACTTGCTCCATTTCATTTTATTGCATTAGGCGTTCTTTATGACTATTATAAAAGATTATTTGGACTACACTTGACCGATAATAACGACGATGTGTATCTTCATTTTATTCTTATTGACAAAACATATTCCAGGAAATTATTTTCAATGTCAACGTTCGAATATAATAATTGGATAGCCAATAATAAATGTCATCGATTCTAGAGAGGCGGAATTGTCTCGGATTTTTAGCAAATTAAATCCATTGCAAGTGCAAATACAACTTCAACTTTTGGGTTATAATACTTCAAGTGCCACGTCAAGTGGATTCACTTTATCAAAAGTTTAATATCGGTGGAGCTAAAGAACAGTCGATTAAATTCAAATAAAATATTCGACTCGGTGTTTGATGATATAGAGTCCGGTAGATTTCTAGCTGTTCATAATTATGATGTATTTTAGCGCTTTAAACTAAATATACATAAATAAAATTGACATTCTAATTGAAAATAAGTGTAAACGTTATATTTCAAGTTCATCACATTTTTGTTGTATGCAAAATGGCCAAGAAAAAAATTCATTTTTGATGGAATTTGGAAATAGAAGCTTCCATTTTTCGCCCATTTTGCATTTTTTTTTATCAATGATTTGACCGCTTTTGGAACCTTTTCAATTGTGAACTTTGTTGTTGATAAAAAACATTCATGTTCTTTCTATTCATTGTTGTGAGATTGTTATGTTTTGGATTATATGGCAAGGTCTATCAAGGTATTTTTAGCCAATGATAAAGAAAATTTATAAACACTTATCATTTTCTCATCTTGCACTAAAATTTGAATGATAAAAAAATTATCAGCAACATTCGGGCGAATTTATTGAAGGAGTTGGGTTTGAATTTATATGAATTAACATTCATTTGGCTCTGATAAGTGACGATACGATTTAACGACAGTTCCAGCAAAATAAAAAATGTTTACAATAAGCTGAGAAATTGAGATCGATACAAAACGAAACATACCTTCTTGAGGTTTTAATAAAAATAGCTCACATTTATCGCTCGAGAGAGATGTTGGCGAAACATCACCGAACATGCTCCGAGCGGTAAAAAAAATTATTCGATCACCACAATATTATGATATTTGATGTGCGATGCACGAGAGCCCGCTACGAATACGATGCGGATTTGTTGAAACTAGAGAAAGAGAAAAAGGCAATTTTCATTTATTTTTAGCCTGTGTGTGAAGTGGTAACAGTTGCTGCTCTCCAACATACATTCGAATCAATAGAGAAATGTAAATACGCCCGTTATTTTTCTTTTGCTTCATGCATAAAAATATGTATATATAGTATACTGTGTGATCTGTTTTTTTTTATTTCTCTCTTGTTCGATGCGACCAATTTTCCGAGGAAATTCTAAACTTGTTTTCCAACTCAACGTTTTTTTCTCTCGTTGTGTGTTCAAGATTTTATTTTTGCTTATCTATTTCAAATGGTGCGAACATAATTTAGTAACATTTAGTGTCTGACCGTAATGCCAATCGATACAATTCTTTTCTAGGGCAGCTCATGAAAAATTGGTACAGACAAGAACTTGTTGAGCGACCGAGAGAAAAGGAAAACAATGCCAAACTGTAACAACTTGGGAAAAAAGAGACATTATTTCAGTTCAGTAGTTCGGCATTGAAAATGAAACATAACAAACAGATTCAGAGAAGAAAAAAACAATTACGTCGTCATCGAATGTAAAGCGCGTCCGGAAATATTTTCACGTCTACTGACGTCCGTAGTTTTTTTTTCTTTTTTTCTCTTGCTTTTGCTCGCCTCCTTTCTGTTAACTGTCTTATTTGTGAATCAAATTAGTGCGATATTCTTCTTCGGCTGCTTAGAAAATAGTATATTTTTAAAAGGAATGCTAAATGAATATTCAACACAAAACGTACAACCGACATATTAATCTGTCTCGCTGATTAGATATTATCTTGCAAATCATCAATCACGTATGTTTTAGATCGATTGCCAACGCGGTGCACAACTACGACAATTTTTGGGCGATTCACTTTTTTATTTTTTTTTTTTTGCTGTTCTTCATCTTCGAAAAATCGTCGCGCATCATTTAATTGATTCACATTCTTACAAGCGCCGCTCACAAAACTCTTCGCTCGCTTCTTTTTCTAGGTCACACATTTTCGCTCGGAATTAATTAGTCAATTTTTGAAACGAGCTATTGATTTGTACATTTTCGTTGGCTTTCTGCAAATTTTTCTCATCTCTTTTGTGGGATGAAAGTGGTTTTTTCGAGCATGTGAACGACTTGTTTCTGATTCAATTTTTGAAATTGCATTCATTTATTTGGATTGATAATGAATTTCTGTCTGGGATTTGTGGAAAATTGAATTCTTCGCTCTCATTCATAATAATTTGAATTGATGAAAAAAAGCGATTGAACATGACGAAAATTAATCGAAGATTTTTCTCATGTAGGTGACGAAGCGTTGTATAACACCGGAAAATATGAAAATAGAATATATACGAAATGTATCTATCTTTCGGACACTTAAAACACCGTCGATTCTGGATTTAAGCATCAGATAAACACGGAAAATACGATTCCCGTGGAGATATTCCGATCATGTTATGAATGAGGTGCCTGTGAATATGACTTGAATATGTGAGTAGTATTGAGCAGTAATACTGCCGCAGAATACTATTGATAAGGAAATTTTTTCGATTAATTTTATTTTGAAACGGTGATAACGACAAGTCAATGAATTGTTTTCTTGCATTTTTCCAATACACCAAATGTTCAACTTGAACTAAGAGCCGACCAAAGTTGTAGATTAAATAAATCAATGTTTTCAAGATCAGATTTTCGGCAATTTTCAAGTATTCGATGAAAATTTCACCCAACGAAACGATTGAAAATATTTCTTGTATTTATTTTAAGTGCTATGCTTTTTTTTCGTCATCGAGAAGAGAAAAAAAAATTATTGAAATAATTTTTTGCTCAATTTAGTGGGATGTATGTATGTTTCACGGATTTTCGACGTTTTAATGTATTTTGATTCGGGTTTGGCTGATGTGGAATCATGGAAAATTATATATATATTTTTTGGTTTTTTCTTAAACAACACCGCCTACAAACAACTGCTCAATGGAACAACGATACAGTTTTTTTTTCTCTTCTTCTTTCCGATTTTAATGTAAACCACGTAAAAAAACGGCAAAATCAAATGAAGAAATATGCGCGCTTTCGCCTAAATAAATATCGTCGGTGTTTAAATATAGCCGGATCGAAGTATGTAAGCACCGTGCAATCCGGTGTATGTATATATTCTCTCTCTCTCTCTTGCTCTCATGACATATGAGTGCAGGCCCGTTTTTGTTGTTGTTTGCTCTTTCGTTTTTCAACATAGTACAAAAGCATCTGGCTGATGATATGAGGTAATATCGCATTCGCATATATTTAGGGAAAAAAAATAGATGATAGCAGGCACTGAATGGATTTCTTGTAGTGCGAATGATACAGAAATAGCCGAAAATAATAAATGATCAGGCGAGAGAGATCTGTAGATGTGTAACGTATCATCAACGATTGGATTGAAAACGTTGGCGATTTTTGCGACGGTGTGCGTGAATCCGATTTTTCCGAGCCGAGCTCAGCTCAACGACTAGGTGTTGCTCTAGCTTCTGTTAGTTTTAGTTCACTCGCAGCATCGGTTCGACGACGTCTGCTGACCGTTTTCTTTTATTTTTCTGAATTTGTAAAGTAAGTTCCAATTTCATCCAAAGTCAGCAAAATACTTGCAATTTTTTTTTCGATTCTTCATCACTTCCAATGAGCACCAAAAAAAGGATTCATTTTCTCTGATCAATTTGGAATTCGCATTTTCGAGAAGAATTAAAAAAAAATGTGGAAAAATTGGTCAAAAGTTTTCTAAAAATGAAGTTTCATTTTATTGAATTTTTTGTCTGAATAAAAATTGTCTGTGGCGAGAGTGAAAATCTGTGTAAAGTGTGTGTGAAAAATCAGCATAAAAGTTTTCAAGTGAACAACTTGGGATTTTCAAGGATCAAGTGACATGGTCAACGATTTTTTTCTCGTCAATCGAAAACACCTTTTTTTTATCTCATACTACGAAAATTCATAAATTTTCTTGCAGCTTTGCGAATTTTAATTAAAAACGAACCAAAAGTATTGTGTTGATTAATGTGTGTATGGAAGATGTGATAAATTTCAACATTGTTAATGGAATAGTGGAATTCATTCGATACGTCATTACTCCCGACACACCGAGATTTCCTCGGGTTGTACATTGAGAACAGAAAAAAAAAACAAATTCCAAAAGAATAAAAATATTTTTTTTTCCTTCCATCAAAGCAAATATTCATCTAGTCAATCACACAAATTCACATGCACATATATACACATTCACACGCCTCGACTCATTCAATTCGTGCGCTTGGTGGCGAGCACATTTTCTATTTTTGCGATGTAGCCAAATTATTTTGTTGTTGCTTTACTTTTATTTTGCCTATGCGCCTCGGTCCTGTTTTGGTGCGATCTTCGCTGAATGTGTGACCATCTCACACATTTACGTTTCGAAAACATAAACGGCAAATGAATGATGAAAGAAAGAAAAAAAGAAAACGTTAACGGTTCACATTTTCGCTTTTGTGTGTCTCGTCCATATTCGCTTCAATCGAAATGTGAACAACAAAAACATACACACACGGTTAAAAATATTTTTCGATCTTCGTACCAATCGTCGTATTGTATTCGCATTGAGTGTGCGCAATGCCAACTTCCTTTCGTATAAAAAATTCAATTCGATTCGATCGAAGCCGATTTCGCAGAAAGTGGCCAAATATTTGAACAAATGCCCAACATTTTATCAATTTCTCCCTGCGAACCACAAATGGAATTGGCCAATAGCGCCCTTGCACATACCATAATTACGATCATACCTTTGCTTGTGCGCACAGAACAAATGACAGTAAATTCCATTTCAAGTTATTTTCAACCGCCTTCAAAGACACGCATCCGTTTCCCACAAACTAGGCCCGTGCAGTGGAAATGTCGAAATATGGAGCACAACGTATGGAGCGAAGAGAATATTTCGACGTGGGCGCCGTGCGATTAGTTCATTTTCAACTTCAATAACAACAGAAAAAAAAATCGAAATATAATTCACCGACAAACACTTACTAAATATGTGACACGATAGGCGCATTCTAAATATAGCCACCGTGTCGGCACAGTGTGAAAACTTCCCACAAAAAGCCAAGTGGCTTTTCTATATCTACGGACGGCGAAATTATTAGAAAAGGATGTTGGTGTTATATAAAAGAGTATGTGCAAATGATGACTACGACGACGGCCAGAGAGAGAGAAATGGTGGCCGCTCCCAAAATGATTGCATAAAAATCAACAGGCGAACGTAAAAAAAACACACACACATACTTCGTGATTATTATCGCACGAGACACACAAACAAACATGTTTCACATTTTCACTTTTTAGTTCTATTTTTTTTCTCTGCTCATTTCACTCTCTCTCTCTCTCTCTCTCTCTCTCACGGGCGAGTGACGCGCGCGCGCGTACACACACACGGTGTTGCTTTGTGTCGATCTCACACTCGATTACAGAACGCATTCCTTTTTGAACAGTCAGCAGCATATGTGGGTGTTTTTCTATAATAAAAATGTATGCTCCGTTGCCTGCGATGAAAATAGCCATTGTGAAATGGCAACACGAATCTATTTCTTTTTTGGCCGATTGAACTGTTGTCGTCGTCGTCGTCGACATCGAATTTTGCGTTTTTATTCATTCCAAATCGTTGGGCTACAAATTCCCAATCATCAGAAGAGAAAAACGAAATTCGCTCATATATTTTGTTCGCATATTTTAGGTTTTAAAAAACCCCTTTCACCATGTCTGATGAAGAAGAATACTCGTAAGTATCCCGTTTACCTTCACCGTCGATTAAATGTTATTTTTATCATTTTCTTATTGTTTTTCTCTCTCTATTCTTTCGTTAATTTTGTTGAATAATTCTTTTTTTATGTTGGGGCTATGATCCCTCTTTGTAGACGTGACTTTTTTTTCATTCTCTTTCAATGTTTCCGTTCCTCTGTTTTTGGAAACTAACTCTCTTTTTTTTTGTTCAAAAATAAATTGATGACTAATTTTTACAAATTTTCTCCCCCCACCAAAAAAAAACCAATTCATATCAAAAGATCCGAAGAGGAGGTCGTCGAGGAAGTTCACGAAACGTAAGTGGTTCACAATTAGTCAGCGTTTGAGCCTATATCGCATTTGAAGTAAAAAAAAAACAGCACAATTAAAAAGCAAATAGCAAATCTAACCAGTTTAATTTGATTTTGTTGGTATTTAGTCGACAGAGAATTTTCTCTCGCTCACACAAACACACACACTCTCTCTCTATCTCTCTTTCGCTAACACTTCGGAATGGTACAGAGTTGATTTCTTGTAAATATTGACTATTTTGTGCCGAATGTAGTAGTAATTCATCGTCTATTCTCGATCTCATTTCACATTGTAATGTAAATATTGTTGTACATATCATTTAGAATTCGAATCCTTTTCTTTCTTCTCTCTCTCTCTACCTCTCTCTCTCTCACTATATTTATCTCTGATGCGGCGTCTGACTTTTCGCTTGGGCGATTTTCTTGATTATTTTCTCAATGTTTTTTTCTCTAATTCTCTGCCGTCGTCGTCGTCGTTGTCGTTGTCTATTTGCAACGTAAAGCTTCTGTTACATTTCTTTCAATCACGCGAATCATGAACAAGGCCAAGTCGATGCTCACAACTCAAAATAAATTATGATGATTTCAAGAACTTGACACTAATTTATAAACATAAAAAAAATAATGCAAATCCGTCATGTCGTGTGACAGGATAACACAACTAAAAATGTTTTACTTTGCGATCGCTTTAAAATATAATTCAACTCAATTGAAATTGTGTACGCACACACACAACACGGCTATTGTCAAGAGATGCATGACAATTTAAAAAAAATTACTAAGCCTAACTGCAATATATATACTCAAGGCAAACTAACGGCGTTCTTACAACAGCAACAATAAAAAAACGCTCGAAATCTAACTCAAAACCAAGTTGACAATCGATACTAAATCTGGTTATTTTCTATTTCTTTTTGTTTTACAGGAAGTAAGTGTGCTATTGTCCAGTCACTGATAAATGAGCTGCGTTGAATAAAACAAAATGATTTCCAATTGATTTGTGTTTGCGTCATAGAAATTGAAATTGAATCGACGAAGGGGTTTTCTGAGGAAAAATAATACTTTTAGATTGTAGTCAGTTTTCGTAATGTCGTGCTTTGCACCTGTAGAATTTTTCTTCTTCTTCTTCTTCTTCTTCTTCTGTTTCATTCAAACCAAAGAAAAGCAAATTATTTTTGGACAATTCGTTTCACTTGTAGACTCTTTTGAAGAAGAGGTTTTGTATCGGTGTAGTTAAAATTAGTTTCAAGGTAAAGACTAAATCAGTATCAGAGCGAGACGCGTAGCCTAATGTAGAAATCAATTTCATTTTTCGAGCATTTTTCTTTCTCGTTAGTTTAACTCAAACTCGATCACATGCATTTAGACAGTGTTTTTTTAAAAACAGTAGCAAACAATTTAGAAGGTAGTTTGTAATGAATCTGATCACATAAAGGTTTGTTAATTTCTTATTGCATAATGTTTTTTTTCTATTTTCTTTTTTTTTTGGTTTGGTTCCCGGTCACCTTTTTTTGCTGTTTTGTTTAAAACTATGTTTTCCCTCCCCGTACAAATCAATCAAACCAACCAACCACAAAACAAAAACAATACAAACACCAAATCAATGTTTTTGTCCAATGCGACGTCGTCTAAAAACATTACCACATTTATTTTGTGTTTTTCCAAACAAAAAACAAACAAATACACATTGATTCATTCGATCGTATCCTGCAAATAAATACGTATATACGAATACTTCAAATCCACCACCACCACCAAAACCACCACCACCACCACCACCACCATACATATATACAAATCAATCAAATCATGTCATATCCTGTGAACACACACTTTGTATTTGGCGATGCCGTTGTTTTCTTGCAGGACTGTGACAAAAACCGAGTAAGTTTTTGGTGCTCACAAACACGTGTTTTTTTTCTCTCTCTCAGATTGCATTTTGCTGAACAAATAACGTTATAATCAATTCAAAATTTACATAAGCAAAACCGTCCATTTTTTTCTCATTTCGGCAAATAATTGTTTTTTAAGTCAAAATTTAGTTTAACTTTTTTTTGATCGGTTTTTTTTTTTGGCCGAATTCAGCTTTTAACTCGGGATCATTTTTTTCTGTTACATTTTCTTTTTTTTCTCAATTGAAAATCGTACACTCGCATTGACTCGCATTGACTCGCATATACACCGTTTACATCTGTGACTACGCCAAAAAATAACGACCGAAAAGTAAAAGAATATTCCAGTTCTTAAGAGCACACGTTTTAACCAAATCCCACACGCACACACAGAATTCCCTTTATGGACAAATACAAAAAAAAAATTACTACCACAACAAAAGCACTCTTTGGATTCAAACAAAAACCTTTTATTCGCCCGAACAAATTAACACTTTAACACCATTGTGATCAACAAAATCTTTTTTTAGCGTATAATTCGCCCTTTTTGTTCGATTTGATGAAAAAATGTTTAATGAACGAGTTTGATGATCTCAATGCACAGGCACAAACATGAAAGCACAAGCAAACAAGCACAAACAGAACTTGATAACCTTATAGCGAAAAAAATGTCTGCATGTTTAAACCCTTCAGTAAATGAATGTACTTTAGTGTTTAAATTATTGCATTTTGACGTAAAAGCTTTCAATTCAAAATGATTTAAATTTTTTCTATTAAATTACAACTTTTCTGGGTACAAAGTAAGGGTGAGCTAAAATCAAATCTAAACCAAATTTTGTCCACTAAAGAAAAATAGCTCACCCGAACTTTACCATGAAACAAAATCCGTAATGGTTAAGAAAGCAACGCATTTCAACGGGCAAACCATAACCGGTTGACCGTTTGAGCAACGCATAAGACTTAAACGAAAATTGTGTATTCCGATTATGACCGTATCATTTGTGTGTCATTGATTGAACAGAGACTCGGGAGATCCAGAGTTCGTCAAGCGTCAAGACCAAAAACGTTGCGATCTCGATGATCAGTTGAAGGATTACATTTCCGAATGGCGTAAACAACGTGCCAAGGAAGAAGATGAGTTGAAAAAGCTCAAGGAGAAGCAAGCCAAACGTAAGGTCACCCGTGCCGAAGAAGAACAACGTATGGCTCAACGCAAGAAGGAAGAAGAAGAGCGTCGCGTTCGTGAAATCGAAGAGAAGAAACAACGCGATATAGAAGAAAAGCGTCAACGTTTGGAAGAAGCCGAAAAGAAACGCCAGGCTATGCTCCAAGCCATGAAAGACAAGGACAAGAAGGGGCCAAATTTCACCATCCAAAAGAAAGAGGGCGCACTCGGTTTGTCGGGCAGTGCCATCGAGCGCAACAAGACCAAAGAACAATTGGAAGAAGAAAAGAAAATCTCATTGTCGTTCCGTATCAAGCCATTGGAAGTCGAAGGTTTGGGTGAGGATGTACTTCGCAAGAAGGCCACCGAATTGTGGGAATTGATCGTTAAATTGGAAACGGAAAAATACGATTTGGAAGAACGGCAAAAGCGTCAGGACTACGACTTGAAGGAATTGAAAGAAAGACAAAAGCAACAACTCCGGCACAAGGCTTTGAAGAAGGGTCTAGATCCAGAAGCTTTGACAGGCAAATACCCAGTACGTGGACCCCTAAATGTGATGCAATCCCACTTTTATTCATCACACCAGACAATGTCTAACTAATGCATTTCTCTCTTGTTTTCTCTTTCTTGTTTTCATCAAACAGCCAAAGATCCAAGTCGCCTCCAAATATGAACGACGTGTCGACACCCGCTCATACGACGACAAGAAGAAACTCTTCGAAGGTGTAAGTATTCACGTTTCCATTTCCTCTGTCTTTTCTTTTTACCTTTGGCACTTGTTTACTTATCGAAATTTATCCCCATTTTCTTTGCATTTGAAATGAAATGAGATTAAATCGCGTCATTAAATTTTAAAAGGGATACACAACGATCTGCTGTGAATTGGCTAATAAACGGTGGCAAGAAAAGAATGAATTTTTCATGAAACGTACAAAAAGTGAGTGGGCAAAGACTCGAATTTAAATGTTTACGTGTTATATGTGTACATGACGCGATCCCCGACTGTTTTCTCTCTCTCTCTCTCTCTTGATTTTCTGTGTGCCCATTTGTTCGTTTATGTCAATCACCCGTTTCAAAACTCGCTGAAATTTCTGATGATGTATATCACTTTCCAATGAAGAAGAAAGTATCCACAAGCGGCTAAAACGACCATTCCACCGATTCGATCGTTCGATTAGATAAACAAATGTGCATGACTCTCTACATGTTAAACAAATCACACATCCAAATTCACAATGTTCCAATTTCCATTTGTTTTTGTTTTATGTCTGTCCATAACAGGGTATAATGGAGAACTACAAAGAACACCTGGAAAAGAACTGGGCCGAAAAGAAAGATTCACACCAAGGCCGCCAAAGAGGTAAACGTTCTCATCTCGGTGCATTTTTTCTTTCTCTTAACAAAAACCATCAACATCCAAATATCCATTCCAACAAATCGTTTTGGTGAACATAACACAACATTTTTTTTTAATCATTCATTTGTATATGATCACGTTGAGATCAGTGAAAAGTGAGAAGATCAAATTCTAAAATGCATTATATTTTGTAGCCCGTCTTCCAAAATGGTTCGGTGAACGACCAGGCAAGAAAACCGGCGATCCAGAAACACCAGAAGGTTTGTGTTGCATTTTTACTTTGGAAACTTTCAGGGAAAATTATACCATTTTAAAGTTTTTTGAATTAATTTGTCAAAATGAATAACTTTGAATTGATAAAAATAACCAAATTGATGCTTCGTTGTGCAGGTGAAGAAGATGCCAAGGCCGAAGATGCTGAAGTCGATGATGAAGCCGAGGAAGTCGAAGAAGTAGAGGAAGTTGAAGGTAAGTGGCGTGTGTGACTGACAGCTTGT
This sequence comes from Sitodiplosis mosellana, assembly GCF_009176505.1. Lineage (NCBI taxonomy): Eukaryota > Metazoa > Arthropoda > Insecta > Diptera > Cecidomyiidae > Sitodiplosis > Sitodiplosis mosellana. Next base: position 1,633,202 of record NW_022595246.1, read on the forward strand.
GTCAAACATTGCAATACATCGCTGCTACCATGGCACATACATTCAAGCTCAGCAGAATATTTTATTTTTTTTTGCTTTTCTTTAAAACGCATTCATTTCAAATTATGCTTTCTTTTTATTTTTTTTGCTATTCGAAATTTGTTCATTGCTCAGGTGAACAAGATGAAGAGGAAGAAGAGGGTAAGATGCTTATTAATTGCCGCTATTTCATTTGACGATTGCGAACTAACTTTTCTCCAAACGCTTAATTAAATGCTAAAAAACATTTTTAAAAGCACAAACAAAAATTGAGAAAATTTAGATCACATTCACACACAATTCGAAATTGGATATTTTTTTTTTATTTAAAATTTTTAATTCACACTTTTTTCATTTCCAATCGTTTCGGTCAAATTCATCAAATTAGAAGAAGACGAAGAAGAAGAAGGTAATAATCGGCGCTAAATTCATTGCTTTTGCGCACTTTTTTTACACATTCCATTGAGATTTGCATTTTTATATAAACAATTTACATTGAATCTATATCAGATTTTATTAGAATTCACATAAATTTCATGAAACAAAAATGACTAATGCATTCGTTTTCTCTATCAATTCCATGTACCATTTTCACCCTAAAGAAGAGGAAGAAGAAGAGGAAGGTAAGTGATCGAGTTGAAGAGAAAAAATGAATCGTTTGCTATTGTGACACAATCTAAATTGTTTACTCTTCTTTCTTTTCCATATACTCAATTCAAACCAACAGAAGAAGAAGAAGAGGAAGAGGAAGAAGGTAGGTCACCCCCAAAAAAGTTGCAATTTTAAAAATTCCAATAAGTTCAAAGCTAATTAAATTTTTTCATCTCTTTATTCCATGTACACCACTTTTCCACCCAAAACAGAAGAAGAAGAGGAAGAATAAACACCATAATCACAAATGTATAGCATTTTGCCAAACTCTTTTTACATCATTCAAAATCAAAGAAAATAAACAATGGAAATCTAACCAAATCATGAACTCTGTTTTTCGTTTCTCGTTCTATTCTTTCTCTTTTCCCGATATTCATACGTACATGTCGTCAATTATTTCCATGGCCTACCACAGAATTCCTTTTTACACAAGAATAATTCAAACCGTGTCATCATCCTTCAACAAACTCTGCCTAAATATAGACTCAGACAACCGAGATTCAAGAAAAATCAATCATTGATGATGTAAATAAACACTTGTATGAACGAAAATCAAAATGTCAAGCAAAAGTTTAACTCTGTGTTTGTTTCCAAAATAAAAAAGCAAGCTTAAATTTATTTCATTCATTACGTTTTATTTTATTTGTATAAGCAACTTTTGATGCAATGATGTAAATCTACAGATTTTTTGTTTCTTTTTCTTTATAAAAATGGAAATAAAACGGATATTTATTTAAAATTCATACAAAACAATCAAAAATCTGGTATTTGATTTTATTTCGTCCATTAAAATTGTTGTACCTGGTTAATGTGTGGCAGAATACACTTGATTGCCGGCGATCCATGTGGATCGAACGCTTAAGTCATCGTTGAGCATAACAAAGTCAGCATCAGCATCAAAATCTAAGGTTCCTTTAGATTTCTCGATGCCTAAACACTTGGCCGGGTGCAAAGTGGCCGCCTCAATTGCGAACACAGTCGAACAACCTACATTGAGATTGATTGAGAAAACCAAAATATTGAGATGGGCCTTACAATTGGTCGAGTAAAACCAAAATTGTTTGGAGAAAATTATCATTAAAACCAATTAAGAATCAGGCCCATTGTAAAGAATAATAATAATGAATACAAAATACTAAATTGATGCTGTTTACCTGTGGATCTCTTAAAAATCCGTATGCATTCATCCATTGAAGCAATGCTACCGCACAATGTGTTTGTTTCGGCAATTTGAGCCATGCCATTTTTTATTCGTATACGCATTTGGCCGATATGATGTTCACCATCTTTCAAGCCGAAAGGTGAAATGGCATCAGTTACTAAGATTAAACCTTCCTTATTGGCACGATATGCGATTCTCAATGCCGCTGGATGCGTATGTATTCCATCTGCAATGATTCCATAGTAAACCGTTTCCGATTCGGAAAGTTGATCAGATGTCAATAGCCCGACTAGACCTGGATCGCGATGATGAAACTGGAGTAAAATTATGAGAAACGTAAGAAGAGGTGGAAGTTTCGAAATGAAAATGACATAAAATAGTTTAAATCTGTTGAACAAATCTGAAGCTGCCGAAGAATATGTAACTAATTCATTTTTACCGGTAACATTGCATTGAACAGATGTGTTATCAATTTCGATCCATGTTTAATGGCAGCTTCACCTTCCTCCAAATTGGCCATAGAGTGTCCAACAGACACTGTAATATTTCTGGCAGTTAATTCTTCAATCACTTTCAATGCATTTTCTTTTTCTGGCGCTAATGTTATTATGGCAACATTATCCAGCGTTCCATATGTTTCAAGTACAGTGGAAAATCCCTATTGAAACGATGACAGAAGATCACAAAAAAATAACGAATTAAAAAGAGAAATCTTCAGCTGGGATTCTTCACACGAAATGCACATACATTATCAAAATCGCGAATGCATTTCGGTTCATGTGCGCCTTTTTTCTCCAGATTAATGAACGGCCCTTCTAAATGAACTCCAAGAATATTTGCACCTTTTGCTCCTCCGTTCGTCTTTTTGATACGTGGAAGAATATCATGGTAGATTTTAGGTAACGAGGTCACTAGTGTTGGACAAAATGATGTAACACCATGGGCTAATAAACCTTTTGCGACCGTTTCAATGCCTTCTTCTATATTTGCTGTGTTATTGGCGAAATCGATACCGAATCCACCTGTTTCAAATTGAAAATACGAACAAATTACTGATAAAAACTTTCAACGCGAAATGTATCCAATGCACAAAATTTGCGATAAGCAAACACCGCGAAAGAGTTCAGAAAAAAACCGGAATGACACGAACCGTTTATTTGGATGTCAATGAACCCGGCCGCGATTAACGCTCCACTGCAGTCAATTTGTCGATGTGAGCAGATTTTTTTTTCGAAGAATATAGGCTCTGGATTGATAATTTTACCATTTTGTATCCACAAATCGTCGACAATGATTTGATGATTGCGAATTAGTCGACAATTTCGAAATTGAATAATTTCGTCACGCGAATACACAGCGGCCGTCATTGTGAGACGAACTACTGAACTGACTGGAAATGAATGCTCCGAATGAACAATGCATCAATCATTTGATTGATCACAAAGACAAGTTTCACAGAACAAAAGACGATGTCATCGTTTTTGTGTCTGTGTTTCTTATCATTTACAACGATAACCGCATTTATTTGCTAGCCTTGTAAATGTAGTGTAGTGTGAATTCTCTTTTTTTCCTGTGTCTCTCTATGGAATTAAGCACAAAACTTAAACTGATGACCTGAACATTGAATTCATTTACAAATTTTGTTTACGTAATTTTCAAGAGTTGACAGTAAACAAACAACGAATGTGTGTTCACATTCGGAAAGAACTGTCGACTCTGACGTATGCTAACCCGCTTTATGACAGCAGAAATAAATACACACGCATGCACACATACACACAACCGGTTTTTATATATTCGGAACTGGCATTCAGTTATCACTTGATAACAAACATTGCTACTACCGCCAGTTCAAATAGCACGAGGGAACAACTCAAGTGGACCATGTTTTTTATTTAGTTTGCTGCAATACAATGTTTATGCGATAAGACAGGCGCTTCGAAAATATAGAGCATCACACAGCCTTTTTTTAAATCTTCATTTATTTTTTAATCATTTTTTTAAAATCTTATTCTTCGTCTTAAATCAATTTTCAGCCCATCTGTCGAGCCTTTCTTATTTTTTTATCCTAAAAATCGGAAAAAAGAAAAAAGGTTAGATTCTTTCGGATAATAATGGAAACAAAGTCTTTTTTCTGAATGAGTCATAGCTTAAAAGCTTCTACTAAATAAATTCACTGTGAATCTGTTACAAATCCTTTCCGCTAGTAAAATATTGGTCGCCCACGGGCATTGTGCCACTTCAAGAATATATAGAGGTTATCGAAAATGAACTTGTTCATTTTGATTGCCGCACATCGAAATTCAACCACGACCGAATTGTTAACTATCGAAACAAATGGAGCGTTATTCATGAATAATGAACTGCATTGTGTATGAAGCAAAAATTGAGGACAAAAGCCAATAAATTATTGTTTTTAACAAGCTGTTCAGCATTCGATATGAGATTTCAATGACTTTTACGATATGAATGTTTATGATGGTGATATTTATAAATTGTATACTCCAACTAGTGTTTTAAAAATAAATAAACGGCAATTTTCGTTCAGAACCATTGAATTTATTCATCACGTCTACATCGACTTTTGAGAAAATTTCTTTCATCATTTAAATAGTTTATCACTCGATTGTGTTGTTCAGTCCCATGCCATCGTTTTCATTTTCGCCGTTTTCATTATCGCTGCCTTCGTTATCTTCGTCATCGTAATCACCTTCGTCCACCTCCATTTCGAAGTGATAAAACTTCTTCCGTGATGCCGAAATGATGGTAGCAATTTTGCGTCCACCCGAAACGGCCAAGCTGTTTCCATCGCTGATATCAAGCGGTCGCACCAAATCGATATCCAATAGATCGCGTAGATTTACGGCAGCCAGTGCCGGATCAATAGCAATGCGTCGTTGAATCCGTGCACTAGTCAATCGTGATAGCAACGGTTGAATTGGGAATTGGACGAAACAATTCGCTGTGGGCTTATTCTTTTTGTATGCAAACAACATTGAAATGGCTTTATCGTTGTAGAATTGCGTATGAAGCATTTTCATTCGAGGGAACTTTTGGCTGAGCTCCGTAGTATTCTCGTTCGATGTATCAACACCTTCGGTTTCTTCTTCTTCTTCGGTAAATTCAAACTTTGCAAATTTCACACACTCAGATCGTGGTGAAAATTCTTTGAGATACATCTGATTGCTGTTGATGGTGAAAGAGAATAGTGTCGAGCCCTTTTCATCCAAATCGAATTGATGCCAGTTGAATGTCGTTCGATTCGTCACCTCACATATATCCACCGTGTAAACCAATTGTAATTTCAAACTGATCAACGTGTCTGGCTTCTCGAACAGCTTGCGAATGCTCTCTTTCAAATTGTTGTGCTCCTGAACCAAAGACAATTCCTTGTGATGCGGATAAATGAAATTGGAATTTTTCAAACATTCATTTTGCTCAAGTAACTTATTCCAATCGGATGAAACACTGATTCGAGACAATTTTTGGAGGTTTTGATTCTGCAGATATTGACCAACTCGCTCGAGATTGAATTTACGTTTCTTGCGATCGTCTGGATGAAAAAGAATGGAGTTGAATTAGAACATTGAACTTGGAGTGGAGTGATTTGAACTGCTCACCGTTATCAATTTCACAATATTCATCGAACGTGTTGAGAAATTCGGCCAAGTAAATTGTATCTTGTTGAGAAACGGCGGCAATATCTTCCGGCACCGATTCATCCATTAGACGAACAATCACACCGTACAGCCAACCCCAGAATATTTTGAAATCACGATTCGACTGCTCAATTACCTGCTGTAGCTCCAGTGACTTGATGAGGAAGGCTCCAGCATTCAAACTTGCATCGCTCGTTATGGTGCCTAGTAGATCCTGCGATTTTGAAATAAAGTTTGGATCAAATTCCAATAGTAATTCATATAAGTAATCAATAAATAACTAAAATTTACCTTATAATAATACGTATTCTTGGACATTCCTTTCAAATAGTTCAAATGATACGAAAGATTCAAAATTGCGGTGTGCAGTGGCCGAATGACCAATTGTTGAATGGTTGAGTAGGTGATTTCGATGGAATTGCCGAGTTTTTTCATTCCTTTATCAGTGAGATCTCGTGTTAAGAACTTAACTAATGGATCTGGAGCGTATCCAAATATGAGTAGCTCAAGAAAATCCGCCGAGACAACACCGTCCGGCCGAGAATTTACGTAATTTGTTAGTTTTCGGTCCATTTCCAAAAGTGCTGTTTCCCAGGCTTCGATTATACACTGAACAATCTCTTCAATATAAGCCAATGTGTTTACAATGTACCCATACTGAGTGGCTAATTTCAACAATGAAACAGTTGACTCTGAGTAAATTGTATTCTGAAAGGCCAAGTGTCGAAGTTTCCGTTTGTGTCGAACCAAAACAAAGACCGTATTAAAATCGCTGCTCATTTTCATGTCGAATAGTTGAAAATCTTCGTTGCCCTTAACTCCCAGTGAGGATTTCACATTGATCTGGCCACACGGCAACATTCCAAAGACAAACATTCGCACCACACCCGATTTCAATGCGATCATCAACATATTGAAAACACGAGTGGCGTACGGAGTGTGAGAATTGTAATCATGCTTCCGTGTGTTCGATGTTAGCGAATTAAAATTCGGCAATGGAGGCAAATACACTTTGTGACCATTGGCAAACTGAAAATACGGATTTTTTTTTACTGAACTGTTCTTATTTCGAAATGCATGGCAATGTCTTACCAATTTCGTATTGCCTTGCAAATCATCAAAATCGTCGTATGACTCTTTGGTATTTTGCGTCCAATTGAGCGAAACAATTTCGCTTTTTAATTCAAGCGTATGAAGAGTTTGATGATTTTCCACATCGACCAAAATCACTTTTCCACTGTTGTAACCTTTGGAACGGAAATGAAATTTAAATGAATGAAAAAAAAATGATAAAAACATTCTGTCAAAACGGAATATATTTTGATATGAGCAAAGAATCGTCTATCCAAAAAGTAAGAAGAAGAAGGATTTTTTTTTACCAATAGCCAATATACGTTCATCGGGTCGCCAGCCAATTCCACACACTTTAGCATCTTCAAACGGTGCCGGTTGTGTCCAAAGCACTTGTAAATTCAATCGCTGTACAATAACTTCGCCTAGAAAAACAACATCAAAATACATGACAATTGGCCGCCGGTCATTGAAATCTACTTTATTCATTCACCTTTGTCATTGCTCATGGCAATTAAATCCATTTTATGGCTCCATGTTAGCAATTCGATATTATAACGAACTCCTTTGGAGTTATGCAATCGCATTAAACTTGACTGCATTTTAGAATTAAATTCCTTGCTCAGTCAGAAAAAATATATATCTAAAACTACAAGTTTATTACGCTGTTCAATTCAAAGTTACCGTTTGCATTGTTCAAATGTCAGTGTATATACTGGCACAACATAGCGGAGTATTCAATGTCAGAATATCGCGCCGAACTGTCAACAACAGTGTCAATGTGTCAAAATATCCCAATTCGATTTCATTTCATAGTATCGCTGCAGTAACAGCACAACGTGCTAACCACATTGTTCGTGTTTAAAAAAGCGTCATTTGCTGTAAAAAAAGTGATTATTGTTGGTGAAAACGTTTTCCAAGTGTTGCATTTTCTCGCCCAAACGTTTCGAATCATATGAAATGTTGTAAATTATTTAGTGTTTATCATAAACACGAGAAAAATGGCATCAAATCGGCTGGATTCCTAGGTAAGAGATATTCTTTTCCATTTGTTCAACAAAGAAACGTTCTAAATGTCATTGAACGCATCCGATGCGTGGCAATGTGCGTGTGTTGTGTAATAGAGAGTTTTGCCGGCTTTTTTTCCCTTGTAGTCTATGTCTATTGTGTTTCGTATTGTGTGTTTCTTCTGGTGCGGTCCATTGGCTCATGGCGTTTACATATGCGTATGTATGTGTTACTTGCTGGGTACCGTGTGCTTGTCTCTGTCTCTCTATCTCTCTGTCTCTTTTTCTCCCCCTGTGTATAAGAGAGCGTGTCGCATCTGTATTAGTGTGAGCGCTCACGTTTTTGTTCTTCTTTTTTTTGACATCGTCGTCGTTCGATTGTCTGAGTGCGCGATATTTTTCTCTGCGCATTACCAAACACACATCGAGCAATGTGTAGCATTTGATTTTGGCTCAGTATTCGAGTTGACTCTTTTTAGTCTACGCCATTTTTTTCGCTTCAAAACTTTTAAAGTAATGGCAAAGGTGAGTGATTTTCTCGCAAATTTTCCATTATTTTTATTAATCATTTCGATCAGTTTCATCAATATTTCCATTGAAATTGTGACACATTTACACACTGACATTCGATATAAGTGCGGCAAAACAGTAAAGTGATAAAAAAAATTGTTTTAAACTGAGTGCAAAAAACAAAACGAATAGATTAGTTTTAACAGCAAAAAAGCAACAACAATTACCACATAAAGTATTGATGGCGGAGACCGCGACAGAAAAAAAAATCGTTCATTGTTCTAGAATGTTTTCAAATCTCGTTGAATTTTTATTTTAACTGTTGTTGATTCATTGGATGTCGAAAGAAATTCCCGAGAAAAATGAGAAAGAGAGATGTTTAATGCATACTGAACAAAAAAAAAATTGGCTTTATCGTGTGAAATTATTTTCGGCTGTGGCGGTGATAAAGTTCGAATGGTGATATGAAATATCAGAAAACGTTGTGCGAAATGTGGAAGGGAAAGAGAGAAATAAATGATGGAAACAAGGGAATTCGTGTCAAAAAAGTCATAAAACATGGGCATTACAGTGTGATGAGCATCAATTCCAATCTACAAATTGGCCAAATCATGTTCTAGATGTGTACTTGACTTTTCACACCATTTTTTTCATGCTCTCTTTCTCTTTCGTTCTCTCCCTCTGTGCTGCTACTGTTGCCTCTACTGCTTGCTCTCACTCTCACGCGTTTCGCTCATCATCTTCGATTCTAGCTCAAGGACACATTGGCTTTCAGTATCGTGTGGCGCGCAACATTCTGTCTGCATCTACATTGCCAATGGTGTGTGTCTGACATAGAAAAAGAATTTCATTTTAGAAGGAAAGAAAGAAAGAAAAAAGCCACACGAACGAATTGAACCTAACCATCGTCATAGAGCATATCTATAGACATATGGCCATTTGTATACGTATGTCATTTTCCATGATGTGATCTACTCTCTTTCAGTGTATCACTGCATTGCGCACTTCAATAAAAAAAAATTACAATACGCTTCATATATGTATCCATATATATCAAGTAGAATGACATAGAACCAGCGCGCGCGACAGCAGCAGCATACAGCCACCGAATATGGAAAATTATAGGCTGGCAAATTCTGTCGAGTAGCCAGCATATCCAAGTATTTTCATACAATTGCAAAACTCGAACATTCTCTCTCTTGTCCTTTTTGATTGCGCCACATTTATGACATTCGGCCACATCGAATTATTCCATATATTATGGAATCGGTGGTTTGCAGTGAAAATGCCAAAAAAAACAGGCAATACATACAAGACACCGAATATAGAGAAGAGACAAAAGTGAAGAAATGACACGAAGAACGAAAGAAAAAAAAGAACCACTTCAGAAGGACAAGAAAAAAAATTAATAAACGCCATTAGAAATAAATGTATTACATCGAGGTGAGAATGCCATGCAGTTGCAATTGCGCGCGCGATCTTACAAATGCACACACAAATGTCAAAAACAACCACTAAGCAGTTAGCACACAGAAGTCGCCCTGTTTTTTTTTCCACATTTCTCTTATATATTCTCCTTTTCGGCCATGAAATTCATTGTTTGTCATAGAGAGAAAAATGTGTATGTGTGTAAGTGTGTGCATTAGTGTGTATAGGTAAGACGGAGAACGACAGTCTTAGCGCAAACACAGCCCGAAACCAAAAGAAAATTATTCTTCTAAGGAATTGTATTTGATTCGCCACGAAAGAATTGTGTTGATAGAAGAAAGAAAAAGACCAGTTGTTCTTCGATAGATAAGCTGACTACACTAAAAATAGCAACACATAAAAACAATTGAATATATAAATTTCCGTAGTCACAGTGAATTGAGTGGATTACACGACGGTACATGTTGAGTGCTTTGCTAGATTATTTGTTCTAATATCATCGTCAGTAGTTTATGAGTTATTTCCGCTTTGGTATCACCATCATTTTTTTTCTCTTTCTCTCTCCCCCCCCCCCTCTCTCTCTCTCTCTCTCTCGATATTTATCTTGATTTTCTTTGTGATTCTATTTGACGTGCAGCAGCCGAGAGCAAACGTTGAATTCACTCGGTATAGTAAAGTGTGCTGGAAAAAATTGGTTTTTGCGCGAGCGAGCGAGCGCACGTTTACGTTTGGCGTGCATTGGAAATCAAATTACATCGTTGTCTCGAGCGATTTTTTTTCTTCTCGTCTCTCCGTACATCTTCGTTCTATTCGAACGCAATTGAATGCAGCTTTTCGTGCAATGGGCAGTGACATTGAAAAAAAAGTTGTGTACAGCATAGAACTACAATTGTCTTCGCATTCTCTATCCGTTTTTGGTTTCGCGTTCCCGTTACTCTCACATTCAGTTTGCACAACAGCACCGAGATAGTACACGTCACACAATTACTGATATACTATATTCCATCCATATTTAATGCCGCCCAAGTTATCGTATTCGTCTAATTGAACCACACCATACACGATACTATATCGTACGTCACACACACTCGCCGTTTCCAAATGTATTCATTTTTCAAACGAATTTAATTATACGCGGCTACTCGAACGCTTCGATTGGTTTGCATAAATCGTGTGATTTTTTTTTTTGCTGGTTCGGTTTTTCGTGTAGGGACTTTAATGAGCACAATATTTCTAAAAAAAGATTGTAATAGAACCCCCAATATACTCTATTTAATTTGGCGTGCAAAAAACAACAACGCATAAGCTCAACACTTAACGATGATAGCTCAAGTTTTCATCATTCGACCAGAGCGCAATTTATTTTGATTCGATCTTATCGAAACCAGCAAGCATCAAACTATCAATTAAAAAAAAACATATATATATAATTCGCAATTGTATATTTTCTCTGCATAAATTTGAATATTTCGTGAAATTAAAAGTGAACCGAACGAAAGAGAAGAAATGAAAATCAGCGAGAGACGGCAATTTGAGGTTAGACTCATGGTAACACACAGGGCGCATATGTGTTGTTCCGATATAATTGGCGCTGTTCTCTTAGATATACACAGTATAGGACCATCTGTGTGTGCACGCAGCGAACACCCATACACACACGCACGCACACATACGGACACCTATACACACTCACTCAACAAATGAATTGTGGTTCATTTTTATGCTGTTTGTTTTCGTTGTTGATCGATCGAAAGCGTGTTTCAATTGGCGTCACTCTTTGATTTTGTTGTTGCTTACCATTTTGATATTGTAAGGGCAGAGTGCCAATATTCCCACGTGTTTTTTTTTCTCTCGCCGTCTATCTATATCTAAGTCAATCAATTACCAAATAATGAATTACTTATCGCATGAATTTTATCGTTTCATTTCTTTTCCTTTGATTTTCATATTGAAATATTAATGAGTTTTTTCTTCTCTTCTTTGTTCATTTTCAGACTTTGGGCAAGACTGTACACTAAATATATTTACATTTATTAAAGGCCTAAACAAAAAAAAAGATCTAATTTAAAAACAAAAACCAAAATCAGCAACAACACCTACTAAATAAAAAAAAAACGAATCAACTTTTTGACATTTAAACACAACAACTAAAAAAAATCGCTTACGAAATTTTTTCTTTTGAAAAAAATTCATCAAGTTAAATAAAAACGTTAAATAAAACTAAAAAAAAGAATTATAATCAACAACAACAACAAAAACCAAAATCAGTTACTGTGTGCAAATTTACAAAAAAAAAGATAACGAAAGAGATTAAAATTGACAAATTGTTTTAGTTTTATATATATATACATTGATTTTAATTTTTTTGTTCGTTCGTTCATTCTTGGCAACAGGGAAATTCTAACGCAATTATTTTACAAATTTTATTAGATTACATAGCAACTAAAAGAAAAGTTAAAAAATACACACACACACACAAGTTAAAAGCAAAGGAGAAAGCAACCAACCAATAAATATTTTTAATTGATAATAACTAGTTAAAACATTTAAAACAAATAAACTGCAACAGCAACAACGTATTAAGTGGAGAAAGAACGGAGACGGAGTTACACTACTAATAAATACAACATCCTAATATCGTATCAGACATCTACTCTGAACACAAACACAAAACAAAAAAACTATACTATTTTTTATGATTTTTATTTTTTGGTCGTAAATTGTTGGACTTGTATAGTATTTAGTCATTTATTGATATACAAACATTAAACACAACAACAAATCCTACAAAAAAGCATTCAAACCAAGACACAATAGACTTTTGACAAAACAACATTAAAAAAAACTCACGGGATAAATTCAACTAAATCTGTAAAGTTAAATCTAATAAACAAAATAATCACGCGTGCACGCGGTATTTTTTCCTCTTCGATTGAAAGTTGCTTGATAAGTTTCGCGGTACAATTCGTTGATTGCGTTAATCGTGTGATTCGAACAACAACAACAACAACCACACACATTACCTTTCGGGACGAGACTGTATCTGTCTGAAACATTGGATTGAGCAATGGCATCGGCTGATATTTTTAGCAGTGTCGCAGCAACGGCAGTGCCACCAGCTACAATTACAACCACTGAAGCAACGCTGACCGCACTCATCGAAACCACCGTTGAACCGTTGACCATCAACGATATCAAGATGTTTGAATCGTTGGATCTGGACTCGTCGGGCAGCAGTGGCATTGGCAACAGTAACGAAGCCATCATCGAAGGTTCATTGGATGAAACCGATTCGTTGCTGGAAGAGCCCAATCAATGCTGCAAGATTTGCAAGTAAGTGCTCACTAACCTTTATTTGAACAATTTTTATTCGGTGCCAAATTCAATTACTCACACATGTCAATGTGCTTTGCAAACAGGGAGAAGTTTCGTTCGCCACGTGTTTTGTCATGCTTGCACGTGTTCTGCGAAGAATGCATCGACGGTTTGATCGAGGAGAACGAGGATCCATTGACATCCAACACCTCAATCGAATGTCCGGAATGTAATCAAACGATGGTCGTAAGTATCTTTGTGGAATTTTGGTTTTAATAAAAAAAGGGAAAAAAAATTATCATAAAATGATGAAAAAAAAAAACATTTTTTTTCATGATTTAAAATTTATGCGTCAATATCTAGGTCACCGGAAAGGCTGCAACTCTTTCGCCGGACTATGTGTTGACCAACATTTTGGATTTGTCATCGATGGAACCGGGCGCATTGCAATGTACATCATGCAAAAGCGCTGAAACGGCCATCTCGCGTTGCAATGATTGTGCAAATTTCCTGTGCGCCAGCTGTGACAACGCCCATAAGTACATGCGCTGCTTTGAAAACCATCATGTTGTCATCTTGGACAAGCTACGCAGTTCCGATGAAAAGGTTGCAATCCACAAACCAATCTTCTGTGCCACGCACAACAGCGAAAATCTCAAGTATTATTGCTTCAAATGTCAAGTGCCCGTTTGTAATGATTGTGTGGTGGGCGAGCACAAGGGTGCCGAACATCACTATGAATTGATTGGCGAAGCGGAAAAACTCATGCGCACCGACATTGAAGAGCTTATGACTAAGGCCAAAAGTAAAATTAATTACTGTGATGATGCATCGACCAGCCTGGGAAATGCATTGACTGAACTACAAAATCAACATGACACCGCTCATTCAACGATCACCGACACGTACAAACGTTGCAAGAAAATCTTGGACGAATGTCGTGACCAATCGCTCAAAGATTTGGATCGATTGCATTCCGAACGTGAGCTTAAAATCATGGATTTGATGCACAACGTGGAAAAAAGTGTGGAAAAAACGGAGGCCGCCTGTAAATTTACCAACAAATTATTGCAGGCGTCCAATGCGACCGAATTTTTGTGCATGAAAAAAATGATTGGCGCCCAATTTTTGCAATTGATTTCGGACACACCAAAAGCCGATGTTCATTTCTCATTGGAATTCGACTCGAAAGTGGAGAAATTCGAGCAATTGGCATCGGATGCTTTTGGCAAGTTTCGCACTGAATCGACACCACCAAGTCCCAAAGAAAGTACACCGCCGCCAACGCTTCCAGGTCTACCACCGACATTGAATAAGTCAAACATTCCTTGCAATAGCTCGCAGAGCGCTCTAACCGGTTCGGTTACGGCCAGCAGCCCAATTTCGATGCCAACATCGATGCAGTCATCGTTCGATGGTGATATGTCGACCATGGGCGCCAGTTTCTTGATTCCACCGAGCGCACTCACACCGGACACCATTGCCGTACAACCGCCAACGGCCGCCAGCAATCACGTTCAATCGAACGGTGCGATCGCTTCGTCGGCTGTCAATCAAAATGGCGGCTCAGTATTGTTGAACACAAGTATTGCCGAATACAATTTGCACCGTTTGGCTAATTTAGCCGAATCAACTGACATTCCCGATGGTATCGCGCCACCGTCTCAACCTAGTCCAGCTCCACAATTCACTTTGGCAGATCTCATCTCAAATGAACGAGCATTTAACAATAACTTACAAGCATTGTGCAAACTTGGCAACTTCAACAACAACGGTACGTTCGCTGGATCGATCAATCGATTGCATTTTCATACCTTTTTTTTTAAATTCTTATTTTGATTTATCTCAATTTTTCGTGATCTTTTCTCATAAAAAATTTGCTTCTTTATTTTCCAAATCCACAGAAATGAGTACAAACGCCATACCAAACCATCGACCAGATAGCGTGTCTTTGCTAACGGATTATTCGATGCCATCGTCAACATCACCAGTTGGTACGATTGCTTCGCTCAACGAAAATATGAACGGTTTGAATGGCCTGAATGGAATCAACGGAATCAACGGCATGAACGGCATTAATGGCATCAACGGTCATGGTCTGAACTTACACGGAAACAACGTAACGATTAATGGACGCATTAAGGCAACGCCGATGCACATTCGATACAAGTTCGGTAGCCTGGGACCATCACGCGTTCAATTCAATTCACCGCATGGTTTTTGCTTGGGCGTCGACGAAGAAATCATTGTTGCCGACACAAACAATCATCGCATCGAAATCTTCGAAAAGGACGGCACATTCAAGATGCAATTCGGTGTGCCAGGCAAAGAAGAAGGTCAATTATGGTATCCAAGAAAAGTTGCCGTGATGCGATCGAACAGCAAATTTGTGGTCTGCGACCGGGGCAATGAACGATCACGCATGCAAATCTTCACCAAAAATGGTCATTTCATCAAGAAAATTGCCATACGGTAAGTTGAACTTTTTGGTTTTGGATCAATTTTGGGAATAGTTGCTTAGAGTCAATTTTGGTGTTAAACAGTTTTAAGGACTTGTTTTTTTTTTGGTTTTGGTGATGGAAAATTACAATTTCTTTTCAACTCAATATTGAATCATTGATTTCCAGTTATATTGATATTGTTGCTGGTTTGGCCGTATCAAACGAGGGCCATATTGTTGCTGTTGACAGTGTATCTCCGACTGTCTTTGTCATCTCTGAAGATGGAGATTTGGTTCACTGGTTTGATTGCAGTGATCACATGC
Source organism: Sitodiplosis mosellana (assembly GCF_009176505.1). Taxonomy (NCBI): domain Eukaryota; kingdom Metazoa; phylum Arthropoda; class Insecta; order Diptera; family Cecidomyiidae; genus Sitodiplosis; species Sitodiplosis mosellana. The sequence goes on from NW_022595246.1 coordinate 1,648,787, forward strand.
GTGAACCATCTGATATTGCTATCAGTGGTAAGAATTGGATTTTCTAATCAATTACTGACTACTGGTCCCAGTTATGCCCAGTTAGATTGAGAATTAATCACATTTTCGTTGACATTTAATAGGTACTGATTTCTACGTGTGCGACTTCAAAGGGCATTGTGTCGCTGTTTTCGGACAGGATGGTTCGTTCAAGTATCGCATTGGCAATGAAAAGATAACATGCTTTCCAAATGGCATCGACATTTCTGACGCTGGTGACATTTTGATCGGTGATTCACACGGTAACCGCTTCCATGTAGCTTGCTTCTCGCGCGAAGGTGTTCTGCAGTCAGAGTTCGAATGTCCACATGTTAAGGTTAGTTGGAAACCAAACTAATTTCTCATTCAATTGACTCTTTTTTTTATTTTTTATTTGCTTGATTTTAAATTGCTTCTGAGCATATGTATAGCTTTACACAATTGATACAAACTCGACCATTTTTATCCTTCATAAAATTTTTGGCCAATAATTAATTTGCTTCTCAAACTAACGGAAATGCAAATTTCGTTGTATTTTTTCTCCCGGTGTCCAGGTTTCACGTTGCTGCGGCTTAAAAATCACATCCGAAGGCTATGTGGTCACTTTGGCCAAGAATAATCATCATGTTTTAGTGTTGAACACCCTCTATATCCAGTGATTCGACGAGTCAAACACAAGCACACACACGCATCGACAATAAGTCGCTGATAAGGAATACGCTAAAACCAAACTGATTTAACTGATCTCTTAGTTAATTTTAACAATTTTACGTTTTTTTTTTCTCTCTCAAACCAGGAAGAAAATATCAATTAAGTGAAAAAGAAAGAAAGTAAAAAGTAACAGTAGTAATTTTACAAAAACAACACTCATCCACTCACAAACACATACACACATGAAAAGAAAGAAGAAAAAAAAATGAAATAGTCAAAACAAAGAGAGCAAGAACACTAATTCAAGCAAAATGAAAACGAAAACGAAAAAGAAATCCAAAATGAACATCAGTTGCAAAATGGTAAAAGCAAAAGCCAAGCACGCTAACTCAGTATCAAGCGATAGATTAATTTTGTTCAAGACAAAGAAGCAAATCTCCATCGATTAATGTGTTCGTCAGAAGAAGAAAATAGAAGAAAAAAAAAGAATTTTTTTTTGTTGTTGTTGCATGGCGACATCATTTTTATCCAACTCTATTATTATTATTATTATTATTTTTTTAGGGATTTAAAAAACAGAAAAACCACAAAAAAAACATTTTACGAAGATTTATTTTTTTGTACTAGTTACATTAGTGTGCACCCGACCTTTGAATTTCACTCTGCATTTGTTATAAATCTATCTAATCATATACATCTATATATCTCGTCTTTAAGTAGGGAAACAAAGAAAATAACACATCCACACAGCAACAAGTGAAATGAATTTCTCGTGCATCGCCAAAATCGAATTCAGTTGATCGACAGATCGATATATATACTTGCGTTCAATGTATTTTTTCTTAAACTTAAGATATTTTTTTTTTAATGTTTTCTGTTTACTATTTTTTTTATTTTGTTTTTCTTAACAATGTTCACGTATTTTTCTTTAAATAGTGAGTTTTTGTTTGTTTTTCCACCCAGCCCCCCATTTATATATTTTTAATAATTTTTTTTTTTGTGTGTCTATTTAATAATGAAACACTTTTCATGAAACCGCATTCGGGAGAAGAAAAGATAGGTCACAAAATGTGGCTAACGAAAACAAAACCAAGCGAAAACATGAAATTCGACAACTATTTTTACATGTGTATTTTTAAAATGCTGCAAATGAAACATGAAGAAATGAATGTTACTAATCAATAATGATTTCTCTTTTTTTCGTTAATTCTAAGTACTTTTTTGGATTCCTCGGTTTCTCGGGTATTTTTCCATTTGTTTGTTTGCGCCACCGTGCCACACACAAATAACAAACACAGCAAATTGACAAACACTCGCTAAGAAACATAAAATTAGAACAAAAAAAAATAATGATAAGAAATGTATTTAAATTCAACGCTTCGTACAATGATTCATCCCTTTGGAATTTATTGTTCACCTAAATTTTTTTTCGATTTTACATTATCATTTTGGTTTGTTTCGAGGTTAATTTAAGCGAGATGAAATACTATTTTATCCAAAAAGAAAACACAAAGATTTATTTTGAGGCCATTTTCAAAGGTCTTGTTTTAAACTTTCTATACGAAATGACAAGAAAAAAAAACATGCAAACAAAGAATTTGATGATTTCAAGAGACACAAAGAATGATAAAAACCAAAAAAATCAAATCTTATACATTTGTTTGTTTTCGTTTTGCTCTTTCTTTGTTGCCTGGCATTTGCAAACGATGGCATTTTTTCATCGTTGAAATGTTGAAAATGAAACGAAAACAAAAAAAAAATGCTCAAAAATATTTAGGAAAAAAAAAATGAACCGTTTACTTATAACGATGTAAAGCAAACAGAATGAAGGGCAAAGACGATGATGAAGTGGAGAAGCGCATTGATGTATATTTATACATATACAGCAACAAGAAAATATACGAATTTTTTCGGTGTTTAAGGGACATATGTTATTTTTAAACGCATTCACTCGCCTCCTTTTAGCGCAGTGGATCTGTGTTTAGTTTTATTCGTGGAAGAAAAAATTTACCTTTTCGTTTTTTTTTTTTCAAATATCAAACAAATAAAAAAAATGAATTGTGCTGAATATAAATTAGGAATTATTGCATCAAATGCCAAATTTGATGTGCATGAACCTGAAAAGCAAAGAAAAAAACTAAAAAATGAACTCTTGAGAGAGGAAAAATAGCCAATAATGATAAAAAAAGACCATTTTTTTCAATTTAGTTGTTGAAATTTTAATTTTAGATGAACCTTAAAAAAACTATTTAGAAAGAAAAAAAAACACAAAAAATTACAAAAAAAAACCATGAAAATCGTTGATTCAAAAAAAAACTATGAAAGCAAGAGGTTATAACAACAAGAATAATTCGATTGAAATTCCGCGCAAAAACCAAATTCAAATGTGTAAAAAAGCAACATCAATAATCAATTCGGTAGAGCAAGAGGAAATTTAGCTTTCCTTTTTTTACTAAATGTCCATTTTTTGAATCTTTTTTTCGCCAATTTTCATTCAATTCTTCTCGCGACAGCCAAAGAATGGCTGAATTAGACTTCTCACGGACACTTTTTACACAGGACTAATGAAAGATTGAAAAAAAAACTAAACTAAACTACAAAAGATGATGAAAACAAAACGCTGTTATTCGAACGCTTAGGATATTGTTAATTAATGACTAAATTATTCCCTCTAGTAGGCTATATATATTTTTTCTTTTTATCCATTTTATTATTTTTTTTTGTCTAATTTTTAGCTTTAATCTAAACAACAACAACAAAAAACACACATTTTTGCCAGTGTAATTTAAAATTGGTAGTTTATTCGAATGATGAACTTTTTTTTATTTCGAAAATGGATTATTTTGTAATTTATTGGCTAAGTAAGAAAAAAAAAATGGAAAAAATGCAAACAAAATTCAGAAAACAAAATGAAAAATGATATTTTTATCACTAAAAAAAAGAGGAAGAAGATCGTTTGGGCTCCTTTATTATGACCGATGTCATTTTTATCGGTATTGAGTCATGTGAACGATGCAAAATGTTAATTACTACGACAACAACAGCAACAACAAAACATCTACCCTTTAAGCATTATATTAAGGCGAGCAAGAGGAGGGTTAAAAGGCCGAGAGATTGGAGGAAGAAAACCCTTTATTATGTTACATATACACCTGTATTTAGGATTTAGAAGATGAGACATGAAATCCAACACGCTTTTAGTTGATACTTTACAAAACACAAAGAGCATAACAAACCCACACGGAGAATACCGGTGTCGATAGAATCCTTTGATAGAATTCCTTTTTTTATTTAGATTTTTTTTCTCATGCGTTTATTTTTTTTATTCCAATCATAACAATTTTTTTGTTGTTTTTTTTTTTTTTAATTTTCTTCTCCAACATTTTTTTTTCGTTTTATTTATGCGTGGAAGAAAAAAAAACTTGTGATTAATTCTTTTACGCTTGTTTTGAAATCTAAATAAAGTCAAATTACGTTTCTTTTTTTTTTGCAAATAAAATCAGACATAAACAAAAACAAATGTTGTTGTATAAAACATAAAGAAAAGAGAAAAAAGAAAATGTGCACGCGACAAAGCAAGCAGACCAGTGAAAAAAAGAGAAAATGAGCCACACATAGTGAAGTGTGAATGAAAATGAAAAGGAATACAAAATGAAAACTAAAAACGCAATCGCATTTTTAAATTAGAAAAACAAAAACATACCAAAATTCAATTGAACTTTTGCGGCTGCCAAAATCCCATATTGAAATTCTATATGTGAAGCAATAACAAAAATAAATGAAGAAGTTGAAACAAAACAAAAAAAATCTCCTAAAATCTACATGTACCATTAAACTGGAACAAATTAATCAGATCGTCGCTAGTATTTTTTTTTTAATGTCTATACATATATTGTTCATTCACACCTTAGTGACCGAGTTGCACCTAGCAAATGCTCTCTCGCCGAAATGCTTTTCTAGTTCTGTTTTTTTTTTGTTTTCTGTTTATAAAATACAGGATTGACCATTAGCTTTCAGTTGTCGTTGCAATGTTTTATATTATTACTATTCATCGAAACCAATAGGCTGTGTGTTGATGAAAACAAACATATACGAATTGCCACTCAGAAACACGTGTTTTTGTTTCCTCGTTTCATTCACGCCGATCACTAATACCTTTTGGCGGTTTCAATATGCCCGCAATCTGTGTGATTTCATGCAAAATGAAGAAGAAGGAATAATCAATATATTGGAATAGGGGAGATTAGTTGATGATAATGACAAGGACCGGCACAATTTTTTCAAGTAACTCAGAGCAACAAATCGAAATCAATTTCCTGTACTGATAGTTTTTACCTTATATTCAATGTCAGTTATTATCTTTATATACAAACAAATCTATTTCTTATTTTTAGAGCCTTAATAAATAGAATGAAAAAAAATGAAGAAAAAATGAAGAAAAAATAACAACTAACAACAATAAAGAAAAATCCCAAAGTGGAGAAATTACGACGTATAAATGACGTGTAGATGAGTTTTTATGAGTGAAAAAGAAAATGATTTGAAATTATGTGGGGGTGTGTATGTAAGAGACAGACAGAAAGAATGGACGCAAACAGAGCTGAGAGAAACGTTTTTAAGATAGAATATTATTATTCATTTATTTAGGTTATTTTTGATCGTTTTTGGTCCTTCTTAGCTGTGTACTCCCAATCGTGCTTCGTGAACATTGATTTTTTTTGTGATCGATAAATTATTATTCACTAACCAAATTAGAATCCCAATTTCCTTTTGTAATACAAAAAAAAAGTGCCAGCGCCAAACAGAAAATTTAACACTTTAAGATTTATGATATATTCAATGAAATGCAAAGAGGAAAAAAGAAATCAACAAAATCAATTTCGAATATGAGCGGCGAGCAAGTGAAGGAGATGATTGTGAGAGAAAAGAAGATGATAAATTCGTTTATTGTCATTATTATATAAATAGAAATGTTTAAAATAATATTTTGAATATCACACTCTTTCACACATACACATACACTGTCAAGGCAATTCATGATATCACAAAATATTTAAATGAAAAAAAAAATGAAAAAAATAATAATAAAAAAATGCCCTTTTTTCCTATTTGGCCAGTTACTGCAAACTGATCAACCTAATAAGTCAAATCAACTGTAAATTAGTGTTTGTTTTTTTCTTGAGAGAGAGACAAAGAAATAATAATCGTAATAATTAAGCGCATATATACAATTATTTTTAAAATCATATTACTTGTAATTTTTATGTATGTTTAGGACAACAACAACACAACAAACAGCAGGCAAAAGAAAAACAAAATAAAACGAAGTCATTTGAACTGAGGAAAGACGACGAGTGTATTGCATTTAAATTCCCAAATTAAAACACACCAAACCAAGTTGAATTATAAAAATTGATTGAAATTAAATGAAATGGACATGACTTTGTCTGCATGGAACGAATAAAAACCAAACAAAATGTGTAAAGCTAAACAAATGATCAAAACAAGTATCTCGGCCTATGGCCTGAGACAAGATGGTTTTGTTACGCTTTGCCAGCATCGCTCCATGAGATTCACGCCGCAAATTCATTGTGAAATGCCATTCAATGGACATATTCACCTCGATTACACACTTACTCACAATTTTAATAATATTTATATATACACACATTGACTCCCATCGCAAGTGTTCTGCACGGGATTTTTTTTTCTGTTTCAAGTCATTTTGTCAGCCATTCACTCTGCAAAGAGATTTCATCCTATTATAATCAAAGAAAATCCAAAGTTTTCATAAGTCTATGTGAGATCAAAGAGAATTATTCATCTCTATATTCTATCGATTCTATTCGAAATCATGACAGATGCGAATCAAAAATCAAATCCACGAAAAATGATCAGAACACTTGCGATTGGAGTGAGAGAAAAAAAGGAAAAAAAAACAATCCGAAGGTATATTTGATGATATTTTTGCCTTAAATTTACATATAAAATATCTATATTGAAAGTAGTGTTTATCATATATACAAGAAAGAAGCGAAAAATGATGAGAGAAATGAAGAGACAAAGGGAAATGGAATTTCATACTTTGGTTCATTGCGAATACTATATCGAAAGAAGATCCATTTGTTTTGTTTTTCTCGGCTGAATGTCACAAGAAATCGATTTTTTTCGAAAACGAAAATTAGATTTATCAAATACATTCAGGTTTTACTTTACCTATATATATACGTTGCTCAAAAATGCAGCCCGTGTAATTTATTTTCTGTTCGTCGTCGCCGTCGTCGTCAAAATTCCTAGTGTTTTTCAGACCAAAATAAAATAGAGATAGATAGAGTTTGGATGGCATGGGCCATATGTGTTCCTCTTAGGGTAATACGCAGAATTCCTCTTATATAAACAAACAAAAATATATACATATTTACTTTTTTCCGTGGTTCGCACCAAACAAAACAGAAACAAATATACACAAGCTGAGAAAGAGACAGTTAGAAGAGTACTTACCCCAAAACAAATTTAAAAAAAACAAGCAAAGAATCATAAGCAATTTTTTCCACTAGAATTACTAATTTTAAAACACACACACACTTTGTAATCAATTCAAATGAGAAAAGAAAGCAACCTTTTTGTTCAGTGAATAATACCGTCATTCGGTGGGATGTTTGACCATAATCAAAATAGAGAAATAAACAACCGATATGGCTCAAAATCTTGACACTTTAACACTTTTTGACATCACCAATAATGAAACGAACCGTTTATCTAGCGATAAATGGCTTGCAACAAATGGTTGACTATCTTAACTGATAGAGTATTCATTTTAGTTTTAACCGAGTATTCATCATTGGATGAATGGAATGACAAACAATTACGGGCGAGAGAAGTGTTGAAGCGTAACAACACAAATGAAAGAAAAAAACAAACAAAGTCATATGAATAGATATATTTTAATAAGTGTTTCATTTAAATCATTTTGTTTTCTGTTCGTGGTTTAGAATAATTTGTCTCACACAACCTAAACATGGGAAATCAAGTCAAATGCAAAAAGAATGAAAAACAAATAACGTACGATTTAATAGGAACAATTCATCTTATAGAGTGATCATCGAAAATTGAAAAGAGAGAATGACAAAAAGTAAATAGAAAAAAAACTATCAGAGATGATGACTGAAATGGAAAACAGAGAAATCATTTTTTTTCCACACAACACTTATTACAGCTCAGGATCGATTTCATTTTTATCCTCAAGAAAGTTTAGAGAAGAAAAAAAAACACACAAAAAATAGAATCACATCACTGTATGTGATGATTTAGAGAGGCGATTTAACACGTGAAAAAAAACAAATACAAACGAAAAAAGAGATCAAGATTTTTGTTTTCTATCAAACTGTAACAATAAAACAGATACAATACAACAAATCCTAATTTCATTGTCATTGCGCTTATTTAAAACAAAACAAAAACAAATCACACGATTCTTATTTATACAGAGAGAAGCAAATGAAGATATAGAATATATTTTCCAATAATATCCAATTGTATAGTCGATTTTATTATACATAATTCAATTTATTTGCCCCCCCCCATGAGAAAAAAAAAATATCGAACCCTCCAAATTTTATTATTGACCGCCCCGCCCCCTCTTTAACTGATTTGATTAAATTTATATTTTAAAAGCAAATTTTGATTGTTTGTTCATTTTGTCTCTCTTTTGTTGCTTTTTTTCAACATCGACAATGAAGATATTGATGAGGTGGCGCTTTTTTCAGGCTGAACCACAAAATGTACAAAAAGATTCACCATTTTTCGTCTTTCATCTCACATATCATAAGCATGAACGAGACAGCACTGCGATACAATGGAACGTGTAGTTTTTTTCATCGAATTGATTTTCTTTTTTCTTTCATTTTTGGTTCAATTTTTTTCTGCATTCATTATCGGTTCCATAGTTGAATGTAATTGAAAAATGTATTTTTTGTTCCATGACCTACTATTATTCTTCTGTTGTTCCGTTGACCGTACTTTTGCATTTGGGCTCATTTCATGTCCAGACTATAATTTTCCATCTAAAATCTACATCGAACACACAAACAACAACAACAAAAATCAACCACATACGTACGATTAATTGAATCACATGAAAATTCGTGAATGGGAGCAATAAAGTTAAAATTCCAGACTAATTGCAATTAACTTTATATATACACATATAGTCCCCCGCAATGTTATTTATTACCTTTCAAAAGATAAATTTAAAACAAAAAAATATGAAAAGTCCTCAAAACAGAAATGGAATGTAAAAAACAAAATCTAAACACACACACAAACACACACAAAAATGAACGGTTCAGAAGAATACCCAATTCTTATTTAGCTTTGCAATTGAAATCGTAAATGATATACAAAATAGCCTTAACATTATTTTCTTAGTTTGTATTGCCGCATTTTGGCAAGTAAAAAAGTGACAGAGGATGTGTGAGAGTGAGAGAGAGAGAGAGAGAGAGAGCGTATGGCCGAATAGAAAGGGAGAACTAACCAAAATCATAGACAGATACACACAAACATACTGGATGCTATGAAAAAACGGGCATTTTAAACACATAACAAATTCTTCAGAAAATCGTTGTAAACCAAATCCTCGTTCTATTGATATAAATATTGATATTTTATGTAAGAATCCACAACAAATCTACATATATGGAAATCTCTCTTGTATACACGTAATTCTAGCGCAAAACAATTGCAATTATTTACACGTATGAGGGGGGAAATGACACAGCGAATGAAAACAGACAAACACACGACAGTGGAAATGTGAGAATGACGAGAAAGTTCAAGACAAAACAAATGGAATGTTATTACTGACTGCACTAGAGCCAAAACACACACTATACTGCGTCGAGTAAAACAATACATTTTACGTGTAAATATAATAACAGTGCCATCAGACTCCACTATATTTTATTTCCTTCTCTAAACTTTTTCTTTCTTCATTTTATTTATGAAAGAATCGAGAGAAAAAACTCTATTTACGAAGTATTTTAACGCAATCAAGCAATTCAAAGCTTTTCGTTTACATATACCACAAATCACACACACAAACCCACACACATATTTACGTCTATCAATTATGGTTGTCTATTGACTATTGCTTATGATTACGTGTAAACGATGATATAGTGATTTATTCACGGATTAACTATCCTGGCTGGCCAGTGGCCACACATCACACTGGTGTCCATAGAGTCATATTGGTGTGAATTGAACTGTTGTCAGTAGTCAACATTCTCACTTATCCTAAATAAATTAGTTTATTGATCGAATGTGGTCAGCCGAAATCGGCTTTAATTTATTCAAATTGATTGAAATTTGACCATAAGTTGAATTACCTTCTATTTACTCGGCATATTTGTTTGTTGTTTACAAGCGTTTAGGGTTTTAATGTGAGCTGTTAGAAACAGCCTGTTTCATCTCTCTCTAATTTTTTTTCTGAGTAGTATTGATTTCGAAGCATTATCTCCTGATTTTATATGCAAAACCAAAAATGGACAGTGGCTATATAGACATACGCATGATTCTAAAAACTAAATAAACCAAAACGATGTTGACAATGACCTTTTTGTTTGTGTAACATGAAAACCAAATATGAATTCCGAATGAGAATGAGTAGAAAAAAGCAATATTTTTAGCCTCTTTTTATGTGTTGTGAATGGGGATCGATGGAAAAATGCTTGATTGAAGTGGCCACTGTTCGCAAGACATACACAACAAACACACAGATGGAACAAAAAAAATGGTTTAATCCACATTTCAAAACTGTTCAAATTGCTTCAGACAAACAAGACATTTATTTAGGCCGTAGTTCACACTGGCTTCCATTTTATAAATCGCAGAAACAAAAAACAAAAACCAAACAAATTGCTATCGACAAAAGACAAAGAGATATAAAGAATGAGGTTTGGAGAGTGTGAAATGAATTTTCACCATGAGTAAAGGGAAATTACAAGAAAAGATGAGAGGATTCATTGCTTGAAACTTTTTTAAACCATAAACTTTAAGTATGAGAAAAAGAAAAAATTTTCCAGGGAAATTTCATCACCAATTTCAAAACGAATTTCCGGTTTTACTAGATGACAACACAAATTATTACATGAACAACTGCACAAAAACACTTGGCACACATGTTGAGTCGGAATTACATTCCGAATAGTACAGGCAGACAAATGACCACTGACATAAAAATACCACTCTTTGAATGGTGGAACAAGAACGAAACTCCTCGATTATGTAGTCAGAGAGGATAATCGCTATACACTGAAAACGTAACATAGACAGAACCATTCGCCGAATAAACGTATCCCAGTGCTAATTAGCTGTAAATGAACACTATATATAAAATCTAAATTATGATAATGCAAACATATATATGCAAGTACATAGGAACAGATCAAACTATTTATTAAGCAGTATTTACATTTAACCATTCAATAAAGAGGAGTTGGTTATCGGAGACGGAGGGGCCGATACGATATGATTCACAAAAATCAATTACAAATTACCATTGAATAATGTTTAGTGACATGGTGAATGTTAAGGAAGTAGTGGTTCTTCTTCTCTCTATAGAAAAGAACCTAGGGGGTAGGAACATAAGCGCTTGAGACGAATTCGTACGAATACTCGTGAATTCTTGTGATTGTGTATACGAGACATTCGCAGCGCAGTGAGTGTACAACAACAATAACAAAGTCACGAACGCATGAATATATGCGAATACATACGAATGACACAACTTGTTCCTAGCCCCTAGAAAAGAACCCATTTTGAATTCAAGAAAAATTGATGATTCAATACAAAACAAAGGAAATTCACCGAAACAGAAGAAAAAATCTCAATATATCCTATTTACAGTATTCAAGTTTATATATTTACCTTTCTGAAATTTAAGAGAAGCTCCAGACACACACACACACATCCACATCCACATAATTTTCAGTATACATTTGGATATGGGTTCGTTGTCATAAATGCTTGAGCATTGATCAAGTGGAAAATGAAGTGAAATCCGGCAATAATGAAAGGTTTAACGACAAATTTACGTCGACAATTGATACAAGCTATAAGGGTGAATCGTTGCTTTAACACATATATTGTCTAATTGAAAATTATCGTCATTCATTTTGAAAAACTAGAGCAAACCACAAAGAAAACGCATTTACACACGTTGATCATATTTTATTCATTCACGACGACAACAACACAAAATTACAATCATTCCATCCATCAATTTAATTAAAATATACACATATTTATCTATGATAATAATAGTTCTAAAAAAGATGCAGACAATTTACATTAAATGAGGAATTCCTAAGAGAGAAAAAAACAAGAGAAAGAGATAGATAGAGGACACAGTCACTGTGTTACATAGTGCGACTCATACTGTGGTCTTGTTGCAGTGAACTAAACGAGGGGGTTTTGCAATCAAAATCTACAATTAGCCATTTTTTTAGATAGAGACGGCCACAGGATTTACTTCATTTTAAGGATTTTGACGCTGTTGCGCACCTTTTTACCACATTTATCAAAAACTAAACAAAAATACGGCGTGCTTGCATGTGTTAATTACACACCTGAACTCACTCAGTGGGAGAAACCCAATTTTGGTGCCAACACATTTCATAATGTATTCGGTCTGAGTAAGAGACGCTGCAACATTGGAAGAAATAAAAAACACTCTACCACTTTCAACAAGCACAAACGAACATTTCTCATGTGTCTTCCTGATTATAAATATCAATTGCGTGATTTAAAACAATTTGTTTTTCTCTCCATTCGGCTTTGCCAACATTTGGTTGGCGGAATACCTGAACAATGTTTCTCTAGTAGACAATTTTTTCTCCATTTATTACACATTCACACACATTCACCTCAAAATATCAACGACTTTAAAAAAAAATATCATTATATAGTATCAAGAGCAACACAAATCGATTCACTCAATACTCTTTTTAAATATGGCTTCGAACAAATAGAAGAAAAAAATATGGAAGGAATACACGTAGAACTTGAAAATCAACACAGAACAAAAAATGCAATTTGTCATTTTGTAGAAATGTTTGGCGTTTAAACTGTAAAACAACTCACACTTTAAATCAGGTTTCATGTATTCAAATGTAACAACTATTGGATTTCTGAGTAAATTTGTCCTATTTTTTTAATGAAAACAATTTGGTCGATTTGTATCACTTGAATTGAATGAAACATAAAATAAAACAACTCACGAGCTTTAAACTAATTCGCATTATTCAAAAAACCAAAAAGCAATTCAAAATTAGTGACAAAAAAAACTGAAAAATGTTATGGAATGAGATGTAGAATGGTTGTGATTACACACGAAATAAAAGCACACACACACTCCCAGTTGATATTCTAAGATCGAAAATGCAATGTTTTTTCCTCTCAATTTTTGATCATTTGTCCATTTTTCCAATTGTCACTCTCATTTTACTCTTCCAAATCTGTCTCTATTTTTTTAACGCTCTCAATCTTATGTTACTAATTGATGGTATGTTATTAATTGATAAGCATCGTTGATCTGAAAATTCCGTGTCTAAATTATTTCATTTAATGAATTGAAGGAGAAGGGAAATGTTTATCGAAAGAACAAAAAAAACAAACAAACAAGTGAAACACACTCAAAATTAAGAATGCCAAATTCGATTAAGTAAATTTCTTATGCCGTGTTTTGATTTTATATAAACACACGAAAAAAAAACAAAAACAAAATTCGGCGTGGTCAACACTCGCATTTATTGCCATACAACGCAAGTGAAACGAACATGACTCCAAACTAAACGAATGGAAAGAAATCGAAACGTGGATAATCATTAGAATGAACGGCTTTATGTTTAGATGTTAGGATATTATATATTGTGCCACAAGTTTTCAATGTTGTTACATACCAGACAAAACAAAAATCCATACACACAAACACAAACAGTTGAAACGAATGTTTGTTGAAAATCGAAACGCCACAGATACAAGCATGCGTCTCAAATCCAATGCAATGTAATGAAATAGCAATTTTTCCGTTAAAAAAAAGCCTTGTAGGTTGGGTGCTTTGCACATATCAGATCGAAAAAAAGCATGTAAAACACCCGAATCTTGACTCCACGGGCACGCGTCAATGCGCCGAATGAAAAGCAAATAAGCGATTTTGTTTTTTGTTCCTTTTCTGAAATCAGTCCCAACACCTAACACAACCTCTAATCTAATAACTTTCACATCAAATGGAATGTATTTTTTTAACACTTATTAAGTCTATCGAACAAACAACAACAACAAAAACACTAAAAACAATTTTACTGAATGAAACGATTATTTATTATACTTTGTGTCTTAGGACTTCCTTGTGTCGTAACGAATTTAACAAAAAAAAAACACTGAAAAAAGAGAGAAAAAAAAATTATTCTTACATATTAATAAATTCCAAAGCAAAAAAAGAAGAAAACACGAGAAAAAAAAATCAAGCAAAATGCCATCATATGAATCATGACACTTTGCTTATGTTTTTAAGTTATCTTGGGACAACTCTTGCAAATGAATGAATCAAAATGCTACAAACTCTTGCAAATGAATACAACTCTTTCGACTTCATTTTCAAAAATGTAGACTAAGGCGAAGTGACAAACTCAAATGAACAAAAGAATTATTATAACAACAACAACAAAAAAACAACAAAAATCACCATTTTGATATAAGTACTTTAATACTAGACTTTTGAACTTATTCCATGCATTTGTTGAAGTGCGGCAATTTTATCCCTTTGTTTTAAGCCAAAAATTGGCTTGAACGAAGACAAATGGAAAATTTCAAATCAAAACTGCTTTAAAAACCAAATAAAAAGAAAAAAAAAAGACGGACAAATTGGTTGTTGAACTTTTTAGAAATCAAAAGCAAAAAAAAAAATGGATGCTTTTGTGGTTTCGAATCAAATTTTGAGTTTTCTTTTTTTTTCTAATAAATTGATTGTCACACGTGTTAGATATTTTAAACAAAGAAATGACTAAAAAAAACTATACGTGCAGCAAAAAAATGCACTCAAAATTAGCAACAGAACAATAACATTCAATTTATTTTTATTTACATTTTAAGCACCCAGACCAACGGCATAATCGATACGGGTGCGTGTGTGTGTGTACAGCGGTCAGCTGATGTGACAATTTCTAGTGCTCTTCGATATGGTGTTCGTTGTTTCTTTTTCGCACGCTATTTTGCTAAATGTGTGATGGTGGCCTAGAAAAGCGTTAGAAATTGTCACACCATCGATTTGGCGCATCGCACACACAAACACACCCTTTTTACCGTACGTATCTGTTGCCAATTGGGCTCTTTTCGGGCAATTGTTTCATCCACTTGTTCCGGGTCTTGTTGTTATGTATATTTAATGAAAATGAAAAAAAAAAACCAAATGAGAAGAATAACTAGTGAATAAATTTAATGTGTGTGCCTCCATTTGTAATAAAAAAAACAACCTCTGAATACATTAAATTTATGGATTAAACAGCAACAACAACACAAAAATGGCAGAGAAACAATAATTTAAAGCAGAAAAAAATGAAACAGATTAAGATTGATGTAACGAATGTTTTTTCTCTAGCTTTCGAAGACATTCAAAACTATCAAACTCTTTTCAGCAGCAGCAGCAGTTAATGCGCAATGAAAAATCCAACAACAAAAAAAATAATATGAGAAGAGAAATAATAACACACGAGGTCACAAATTCACATTTTTTGAATTTTGCCTGTTTTTTCCTTTTTTTTCCTTATCGAAAACATGTAACAACACCATTGTAGTATTTTGTGATAGGTGACCAATCCCAATTGAACGCTACATTTGAAGTAGAGGAATTTTTTAGAATGTAAAACTCAGAGCCTCATTTGTTCACACATGAAAAAAAAAATCTTTTTTATATCGTCATGTACTCTATTACTTTGAATGAGACAAACAACATCAAAGAATGTGTCATATTAGAGACCATTCAAGTGTTACTTACTATAAAATCACTCAACTCAAATTGCCACATTTACAATGTTTATTGATTTTAAACAACAAACAGAAGAAAATACAAAATGCGAAATTCCTCTATCTAATTTATACTCGGAGTTGTTCACATGAAAACACTGAATTAACTCGAATTGGATCATGTCAATGCTGAATATTGTATTCATTGGGACAAAAATCCCGGTGGAGACAAAATATATTTGAAACGGGCAAATAAAGAGAAAATGAAAACAGAAAAAAACAGAAACGACAAAACAGTGGCACTTTGATCTAAACACAAATTAAATAATCTTAATCTGAGGGAGAAACACATCAGAAAATTTCAATGATACTTAAAATTTACAACAACAACAACAACAACAACAAAAAATGAAGAATGAATGAAAAATTATTATATACATACACCATCATATATTTTACATTTTACATATTTAACGGTTAACGGTTACATATATTATACAAACGAAAAAAAAAATGAAGCAAAAAAAAGCAACAAAAAACCTAAAAAAATTTAAACGGTTTTCTCTTTTTTCAAAACATTTCCAAACCAGACAAAAAAAATGCATTAGTTTACATCATTTAGACATATTTTTGTGTGTTTTTGTGAGCGCATATTTATCAAAAACCAAAACAAATATGATAAAAAGTGAAGTATGGAGACGAAGAAGAAAACAAAAAATACACGACCCAACCATGCAACATCAAAACGATGTCGAATAATAATCAATTCATAATTCTAGTATTGGAATGGAAATGGAATAAGAGACAACAACAAAAAATATGTATTATTCTTATTGATTATGATTATACTAAATAAACTTATAAACACATCTTGAAAATGGTGCCCTTTTAATTGCATTGATTCATCATCTCCTTTTTTGTGTGTGGCAAAAATCAGAGGTGATTCATATGAATCCTCTTGAAATTTGAATGGGTTTGCAAGAGAAATAAATGAATTATTTTTATCGCTTCTGTCATGAATTAAGTGTAATTGTTCAACCTGCATTACTTCATTACTAAAGCGAAGAGTCCTAGGCGAACAGTATACGCGTTGTGTGTATGCATGCATGAAAGGTATTCGAATTGAAGGGTTTTTCTTTCTGTTTCTTGGTATTTATCGTTAATCGCGGTCAGTAGCAAGCCTTGTGAACGCTATTCATTACAGCGATGGAAACGAATGAAAGAAAGCAACGAACGAACCAAAGAAAAAATACGCCAGTTATTCAATAGGTTAATGTTTATAAACGATGCCACTTTGTCTGTATGGCTGTCGCCACTGGATATGTATCACATATGGTGCAATATCTCGCATAAACACGCACACATCCACATCTATACACATACTACATACAAATGGTATTTTTCTCCAATATTTCTGCACCGTAAAATACAAATGGTTCCAATGTATTGGCGCATTTTGTATTTTATGCCAATACAAATTTCTTGTGCTCCGTTCTTTTGTTGTGTGTTCATTTTCATTGGTGCTTCGAAAAACTCGGTACAACAGACATAATAAACAAACCGCACGAACATTCAATATGTAATATGCGCACACGCCACCATTTCCGACCCAACACCGTCAACGTATAGACTGGGCAACAGTACGAGAACAAGAGCTAGAGTGAGAAGCACACGGTACGTGTATTGTTGCTGCTGCTGTTGTTTCTCTTCATCGCATCGTATACGTCCATATGAGCGACGCAAAATAGTCATATCGTCGTATAGAGCGACACAGAGTGTGTTGTAGAGCATAAATATATAGATATAATATATATATATGTGGGAATTGCGACACGAACGGCAATGGTTCTACTTCAACTACAAAACGACAGTCAAAAACTCAGCAGTAGCGATAGTACGGTCAAAATCGTAACATAATCAATATGGCGGCAGATAGTGATAAAAATAATAAAATGTCAAGACTATTAAATTTAGCACGGAAATTCAATTGTTTCTATTTATCAGGTAAAATTGGTGTGAAATGAATTTGTGAAATTGAAAAAAAGAAATGGCGGATGCGTGTAGACGAGCGTAGTGAAAATGAAAACACTGTAGTTTAAATGAATGTGTCATAAAGTGGTATGAAATTATTTGTGTCGTGTGTTCACGGAAAAGACGTCTTCTGTGCCCAATTCATTCGTTCAGCATTTTCAATTGCTGCTTGACTGCAGCTGTTCAGATCGATTTCATTAATAAGAGAGAGAGAGAGAAAAATGTTTGAAAATATTTTTTTTTTGCATTGGGATTTGTCACACCAAATTCGAGACATATTTCATTCATTCATTGATCCGAAACAGTTTGCCATTTGTAAAGACTACCGAATGTGTGACAACTTCAATCGACTGATTGAAATCATCATGTTTGCCAATTTTTTTTCTTCTTCTTCTTCTTCTTCTTTTCTTCGCTTCCACCCAATTTCTTAACGAATATTTTTCAAGTGGTTTCGTTTCATATACAACATTCAATCCAATTAAATCAATTCAAGTCATCAGTTTGTTTTTTCGACTGAATGATACATACTTTTTTTTCTAGAGATTTTGTTTCGGTTGTTTGATAATATTTGCTATATACGTTTTGATAACGTAAACATTTCGCACAACAACAAATATGCACGACAAATGACATTTACAGCGCATATTTTTCATTGTATACTGTGTGATGATGGTTGTGAAAGTGGTTCTTTTCCTTTGCTCTTTTTCTTCTTTTCTGTGTTCTCTGCTCGGCTGTGTGTAGTTGTTGCACACATATACGGTCCACTCGGCAGAGTGAAAAATGACGTTTTGTGTCACAACAAAATTTCTATTTGGCTTAGGACATATTTGGTGAAAACAAGCCCAACTGCGGCATGGCCTAGTAATTTTCGCTTCTCTCCATTCTGGGTTAATGTATGATTCAATGTTCTTTCTTTCTTTCATTTTTTTTGTTGTCGCGTGTGTGACGCATTTTGTGCTGTTGTTTCTCTTCTTATTCTTCTGTTTCTGAACCAGCGCAAAACAGCAATAGATGAAGATAGAGCATATTAAAAAAAGAACAAGACAAAATTCAAATGGAAAACATACAAAAATGCCAAGTGGGTTTGCTGGCTATCGCAAATAATCGATCGTGCGCTGACATTGTGAAACGTTTTATTTATGCAAACAAATCCTCTTCACTCCCATGTCCACTTGATAATTCAATAAATAACTCATATTTCATCATAATAAATTAATGGTGTTGATTTACGTATACGTTTACCTCAGTTTGATTTGTTTTGTTTTTTCTTCTGTAGGTCTGTATAATGGCGAGTGTCGACCATTTGTTGTGGATGGTTTACAAGTTGGTGTTATACGACCGGATGTATTGAAAGAATTATTCAAATATCCTGAAGTGTTTGTGATTAAAGACAATGCAAAGTCCAAAGTGGTTGAATTGAATCCAGCGTTTCGTGACTACGAATCACGAACTGAGTCAGTCGATCGGGTGTTGCGGCAATTTCGACAGGAGGACGTATTTGTCGCACTCAAAGGATGGCGAGATGAGGTAAACCGTTTTTCTTCTTCTTCTTTTTCTTTCATGGAATTAATTTTTATTTACTCATTGAAATCGAAACTAATGGGCTTCTTCTGTTTTTTTTTGCACCGCTATAGTTTTACGATGTGAAAGCTGGTCACAAGGCATTATTGAAAATGGATCGATCGGCCACATGCTTGTTTGGTATTCGCAATTATGGTGTCGACATAAATGGCTATGTACGGCACCCAACGTTAGGTTTGTGTATTTGGTTACAACAACGATCTGACACCAAACAAACATGGCCGGGTAAATGGGATAATATGGTGGGTGGCGGTTTATCCGTTGGATACGGTATTGAAGAGACCGCAATTAAAGAGGCCGCCGAAGAGGCATCCATTCCAAGCGATTTAGTCAAAAATATTGTGTCTGCCGGTTGTGTATCGTTCCTATTCGAAAGTAATCGCGGCATCTTTCCAAACACCGAATTCGTATTCGATTTAGAATTACCGGTCGATTTTGAACCAACGAACGCTGACGGCGAAGTTCAAGCATTCCAACTGCTGCCGGCCAAAGATTGCTTAGAAAAACTGTTTGCACCCGATTTTAAAACAACTAGCTGCCCAGTTGTCATCGATTTTCTGATCCGGCACGGCGTCATTACACCGGAAAATGGTAAGCAAACGGAATTCATTCCGTGAAGCAGGCTCCCTACATCGATTACTTATGCAATTCGTCATAGATTAATCCTTGTTACTGTCAAAATCTTTACTGAATCCGTTTTTACACTCATTTTTTTTTTCAGAGAAAAACTTCACTGAATTGGTTGAACTGCTTCATGTTCCATTGCAGACGTTGTACACTCATGGATCGACCAATAACGGTCGAGAACTCTACGGAAACATCGAAAATGGCCACAACAATAAAGTCTAAAAAAAAACAACAACAACAACAACAACACATGACGCATCATTAGTTTGCCTACATTTTCATTTGCTGTTGTTCGTTACAATTACCATGTGGTATTTTACTTTTAATCAAAAGGATCATATCCAACTATTTTTTAAAGAAATAATAATGTGTAATAAACGGAAACTAGGCATTCAATGAGACACAACTACTTTTTATTTTGGGTTTTCGTTGTTGTCGTAGCAAACGGTTTCGCGAATTAATGACAATGTTTTTTTTTAATCATTTATTTTTCTATTATTTATTATACGCAATTGAGACAATGAAGCGGCCAAAACAGTATGTTATGGCAGAAAAAAAAACAATGAAACACCATAAACCGAAATACTCGGCATAATTGTTTAAATCACTTCTATTTAAATATGCATGATTGAAGTATATATATTAATAATAGCAAAGGCGAGTTCAGTTAGCAAACATTCGTTCTTTTTTTTTCATCGAATTTTCCGTTTTCTCCAAAGTGAATGCTGACCGTTTTCCATGCGCAAATTTTTAAATGACACTTTTTTAATTGTTTGTTGATGCTTACTTGTTGTGAAATCCAAGTTTTGAAACAGAGAAGAAAAAAACACACACACAGACACACTTTGAATCTAATTCTTAATTGACAATTTAAGGCAAATGACCCTTCAAAGAGCAAAATGTGTATTTATTCAAATAAAAGATAAAGAGAAGCAAAAAATAAACACACACACAATCCGTAGCTGTACGAAATCGCATATAATCTGAGCAATAAATAGATTTTGAATGGGTAGTCAAACAGCAGCAACAACAAAAAAAGTTTAATCACACTGAAGATAGAGCAAAAACAAAAATTGTATAATCGACCATTACAAACTCGTAGAGCATGTAGCATCAAAATGTTTGTCAACACAGTCGAATTTTTAGGGAGAAATTGCGATGATTGTTTTGTGTGTAAGAGATTAAATAAACTCAACACATTCAGAGACAGAGCAAGGAAAAAAAAATTGTATTGTGATTGGTTGTATAATGATACGGATTAATAGAAGACAGAAAAATGGGGACGTAATCATCCAAGAAAAAGAAACTTGAAAAAATATTTGAAAAACTGAAATATTTCACAAATATGGGCCTTTCTTCTCTATTTCCACGAGATATCGATTTGTTTAGGTAGAAATTTAACAAAAAAAACGAGTAGTTTTTCATATGAACATTTTTTGTTCTGTTCTTTGTACGGAAATCTTGCGACAATGATTTTTTTTTATATACGTATATATTTAACGAATTGTAGATGTTTGCTGATGATCAATTAGTGATTCATATAGCACTTTGATATAATGAATCTTTTTCCCTCATTTCTGTTTTCCAAATTAGTTGCTTGAATGATTTCCGACGCACAATATTCAAGCCACACACAAACACACAATTTCCGATCGATTCAATTTCTCCTCGAACTTCAAACTGGACTAGAAAATAGCAAAAAAAATCGATAGTTCTGACTTTGAATTAGCTAAGACATAATATTTATTAAATAAAGTATTACATTACAATACGACTTCAAATTCGCTGGACTTTCTCTGTTAAAAATACTTGAACTTTTAAATGTTAAGAGAGCTCCCGAAATATAATTTCAAAATACTAAAACAAACAAAAATTTGGTGTGCGTTTTTTTGCCGTCTTATCAATTTTGCAGCAGTTTATAAACTGGCTAGTGAATCAGCAGTTTTACATAGGTTAGCATTTTTCATTCTATGAAACATTTCCCGCAATTTTTCGCAATCATTGCACATTTGTATGCGTTGGTACGCGTATCGCGTCTGCGTATCCAAATTAGAACAAAAAAATAAGTGATAACTTCGTTTGGGGAATGTGCATTTGAGCGTCTGAATTCTGCATACTCTGAGTAATACAACACCAAACTGAACTCAGAATCTTCGTTCTAGAGGTTTTTAGGCAAATAGTTTCAATTCAAACCATGTTTTTTTTATGCAGTGTAATTCTATATGAATCGAAAATTCAATTATTACCTGCGAAACAAATTCAAAATAATAACGAACTAATCCACAAAGATTATACAAATGTTCCACATACGTTCATCTGTAGTACCCAACGTCTCAAAAGTAGTCGCAATAGTCGTCAACAGTTTTGACACTTATTCAAATACATGCGATCCACACAAACGCTTCATTTTGCATCACCTTTTTGCTTGCGATGGTATTCCGCTTGCGCGAACCACCATATGTGCTATGTTTCATATGGCATTTCTATTGTGGTGTATGAGCGCGTCTTATTTTTATGCGCACCAATAACAAAGAACCGATCACTACACACCGATGCGTCAACCGTCTGGCTCTAAGTGTCAAATTAAGATAAATATCAACCGAATCGGTGCGTTTTTGATACATTTGGAATATTAGTTTAATTTAACAAATTTGCAATTTTCAATCCATAGACCAGAATCTATGCGCAAATTGCCAGTTTTTCTTCTAAGTCTAGCTTATAGAGCAAAGACTGGGTGTTCGCGTTTGAATGAGATCCTTATGAAATATTCATTGATTGATCTTCCATCTTTTTTTGCTAGCTCAAGTGTAGATGAACAAAGAGTTAAAGTTACAGAAAAAATCAAAATATTTTCGCATTTAAAAATGAAAAACATGTCACGGAAATTGGTTTTGCTCATTTTAATATCAATTGGTAAGATATTCATCATCTTGAAATAATGACAACAATTTACAATCAATAAATGTGAGTGAATAGATTCTGAATTAAAATGTATTTTTCAACCAAAATGAATACACCAGTAAATACATCGGTACACCCAGCTGCAAATGCCGCCCATTTCCAATTCGATTGTCTTGACGTGAATTTTACGGCTCGATTTGTTATCCCTGTTGAAAGAGGTATTTTTTTTTTCTTCAAAATTCCAAGTTCTCTGAAGTGATGCCTTCATGGATTCGATTTGAAAATTCCCAGGGGAAAATGTCAATACAGAATATTACGCATATGATTTACCTCTGAATGATTCCAAGGTGGTATTCGGCAGCTGTGGCTACCACATGGACGCGATTGTTGTCAATTGGGTGGATAAGAACAAAAGCGGTGGCATGAAATTGTCGTTTTCATTTGATCGTTCAAAAAAAGTTTATAAATTGAGCGAAATTGCTTTCTACCTTTCGGCTGCAATGTTGTTCCATAATGACAATAGAACATTGAACCTATTTTATCGTGGTGACATTTTGAAAAGCCCAATGGGCCGTTCATATTGCCCCAAAGCAAACTATTCACTACCGTTGACAAATGAATATGGAAATCGTTCTATGGGCATGGGCACACTCGAACTATTTAGCCTATGCTTTGAAGCACATAGCTTATGTGAAGATCAACTATTTTGCGACTACAATGCTAAAACCATAAGTATGCTTCAAACCCTTGATTTTTCTTCTAGTACTAGCACAAACTAATTTGTTTGATTACTTTTTTCCAGTCATTGTTTCGAGCATCATTGGATCCGTAGTACTTGCACCTGTTTTGATTGGTTTATTATGCATTTGTCGTTGTCTTAGACGCTGCTGCAAAGGATACACACCAATTTGAATTTTTATCAATATTCCAATTTTTCATATTCATTTTAACTGCATTTAACCATTAAGTGAATACGATTTATATCTCTATATCATGCATGTATAATGTACTTATTCCATACCACTACAATCAACAACGTATTATATACAATAACGACTATTTGATGCCAAAAGGAAGCTCAGTATTCGCACCGAACATTTACAATCCCTTGATGTAGCACAAAATATATTATCAAAATAGTAACAAAAACAAAAACGAATTTGTTATTTCTCATTTGTTATCTTAGGATTCACTAACACGAACTTGTCTGTACATTTCATGTGTGAGAAATGAAAAAATGATTTAATTGCAATCGAAGTAAAAAGAAAAAGTAGATTTTTTCTTCATTTCATTATTTAACACATTTTGTGGCACATTTTTAGTTTCTGAATATTTCAATGGTTACGAATTGGCCCATATCAAGTCTTGCTACGTCATTATGGCGGATTTCGTAGCACTCACAATCTTGGCATGAAAATCATTTAAAAATTAATTTTTTCATCTGATAACATTGAATTCAGCTGCAAGTGTGGACGGGTAAAAGGCAACAAGTGAAGTATTTGCTTTTTGCTTTTCAAAATGAAAAACATATTACAGCAATTCATTCTCTGTATATTCAGTTGTTTTGGTAAGTAGTTTCTCATTTAAAATACCGGAAAATACTACAATCAGTAAATGAAGCCCGTTGATCGTTATTTTTCAATAAAATTTGTATAATAGTAGCTACAAATGCCATGCAATGGGACAGCGCCGTAGCCAGAAAAAAAAATTGGAGGGTGCAAAATCGAAATTTTTCTTTTGTTGCACCTTTGAAACCCGATTTTGCACCCGACTTTGCACCCGATTTTGTTGCACCTTTGAAATTTTTGGAGGGTGCAATGCACCCATTGCGCTGGCCTGGCTACGGCGCTGCAATGGGAGGACTGCATTTCAATTAATTTCACTGCTCGATTGTGTATTTCTGACAAAGGTGACCATCTATTTTACGTACTATAAATATTTATAAATATTAAGAAAAATTTATCCGAGAAACATTTCTTTTAGTGGAAAACATCAGTGCATCATATGATTTACCGCTGTATGATTCCAACGTTGTATCCGGAAGCTGTGGCAATGCCACCGACCCTATTTCAATCAATTGGATGGATACAAATCATACTGACAGCTATATGAAGCTATCTTTTACATTAAATCATCGCGAGAAAAATTATACATTGAATGAAATCGCTTTGAATTTTTCCGCAATTTTGGACATTAAAAACAACAAATCTATGGAGATGTTTTATCATGGTGATAATTTGACGACCATAATGGGCCATTCATATGGCTTCAAAGCAAATCAATCGTTGCCTTTAAAAAATGAATATCGAAATCAGTCCATGGGAACACTCGAACTATTCAGCCTATGTTTTAAACCACACAGCGCATCTGAAAAATATATGCGTATATTTAACGCCAAAATGATGGGTACGCTCTCGAATAGTTTTCCAAAGAAAAATCTTGGAACTAATCATTTGAAATTATTGCTTTCAGGCATAATCTTTTTATGCATACCACTTGCATTCGCACTATTTGGACTTTATTTATCGTAACAAACATAACTGACTTTATGGATAGGAAAGAATTGGAGAAATCCTGCTGATATTTCCATCGCTTGTGGCTTATCGAAAATGTATAACAAAATCATTTCACTTAAAACAGAGATGACAGAGATGACAGCGCACCCGAGTATTTTTGTTGTTTTTTCGTTCTACTTTAGCTTTTTGGCCAGGATTTTCTTTAAATAATATTTTGTGTAACATAACGAAGAAGAGAAGACTTACATTTTCTGCCCCCGGTATTCGCATTGTGTGGTCATATGCACCTAGTAATTACGCACATTGAATATAGACTTGAAATGGGACAATATTCCAAAAAAGTTTTTCATTTTGAATCATTAGATGCTGTTTCGACTTCAAGAAAAGACGTACAAAAAGCTAAAATTGGATAAAAATGTGTTTTATTTTAATTGTTGTTTGAATCAAATTCACTTCTGATTGAAAAATAAAACAAACCAAATACGGAATTTAGTTGTTGTGTTTAGTTCATTTGAATGGGAACACGGTGCAATTTTTGAATGAAATTCTAGAGAATCTGGAAAGTTGTAGAATGTTGAACTCTATATATCACCTTTGAATGTGAGTATTGCAAAGAGTCTATGCAAAGAATGTACAGGTAGTATGACTCATTTTAACCAACAATATGCGCTATAAATGGAAATTATTCAGCAATGCATGCTCTAACGGCATCTATACGGTTTAGTTTGGAAGTATAAAAAATGCAGAAATATCTGTAAGAAATGACATTTCAAACGTTTTGGAATTGCTGAATATATCACCACTTCATAGCGTTGATTTTAACAATATGAAAAAGTTTTAATTTACACTCGGACGTGTGACGTAACGTTACTGACGGCTCAGAGACACATTCCAACAGAACTCCTCCAACAAAATCTATTCGATTTTAGCGGTTGAGGTGATCGAAAATGAATGGGAATGCGATAAGAATAATCGATTCGATTGTTCTTTTGTTCGAAAATGAGTCAATCGAAATTTGAAACAGATAAGATTAGAGAAAAGTACGAATGAAAATTGAACGAAAAAATACGTTTTTTCTCCTGAAATGTGTCCAATTGGACAAAAGAATATCAATACTTATCGTCGAAACTTGATTGTTCATTTTTTTTAAGCTTTCAGGCGAAGAGATATGTAAGCCATGAGCTACTTTATCGTACGCATGATTGCTCCCTTATTTCGCAGTAAAAATACCTATGAAATAATAAAAAGTATTTTTCTTAAACATACGATTGCAAATCAAAAATCATACTCGAGTGTTTTCAGTTAAAATTAGTCTGAAACAACCAGTACACTGTTAAAGCTTAACGAAGTAAACTTCAGTTTAGGAAATAAATAAAATTAACTGAGTAAATTTTATGAAAAAAGTGAATTGTAAACTTTGATTAAATCTTTACAGACTCTCCAATTTTTTATTTCAATAAATATATCTGATTAGCTGTCATTTCATTTGCACAAGATTCCTATTGGAAGTGAAAAGGTATTGTTCCATGAGAAAATGATGAATACGATGCAGAAATCCTTTTTCTTCATTTTATATTTTATCGGTAAGCGGTTTTCCCGATCAGAAAATGACCAATATTTGTTGTAATTGTTAGTGTTTTAAGTGAATAAAGTTTAGTTTTGTTTTTCTTCCCTTTAAAATGAATGGTTAAATCCCATTACAGCTGCGGATGTCATGGCATGGAATTCAACCGATTTCTGTGTCAATTTCTATTTCAATGCTCGATTGCATATTGATGATTATGGTAATTTTCTATGGTTTTTTTCTCTAGTGCAAATAAATAATTCAATCTGATTTTCAGACGGAATTCCAAAAAAGATATACGATTTACCTGTGAATGATACAAAGGTTATGGATGGAACTTGTAGCAATGACATAAGCACAATTTTAATCGATTGGACGAATGAAGACTATGTCGGCCACATGAATCTATCTTTTCCGTTTGACCGCCAATCGCATTTGTATTCATTGACTAGAATTGCATTTGATTTTCCCGCAAAAATTTTGGGCATTAATCAAGACAAAAATCTGACTATGTTTTATCATCAAGAGTCTTTTGACGTTTTGAAGACCGACATGGACAAAGAATATCAACCGGAAAATACAACAGTATCATTACGGTTAACAAATGAATATGGAAATGAATCAGTGGGAACACTTGAGCTATCAAACATATACTTCAAAGCATTTAGCTTATGTAAATTTCAGAAATATTGTGACAAAGATCTAACAAGCTCATGTAAGCATTTTGATGGTATAAGTATTTTTGATAGTTTTAATTAACCATTTTAATTTTAATTTTAATTTTTATTCTCAGACATTATGTTTTTTGTTACTGGAAGTGCAGCAGCTTTAGCTGTCGTTGCAACATTGATTTATTATCATAGAGCTCTGATATCCGCCTTTTGATAACAGTTTTGTACACTTTCTGAATATCTCCAATGGAAATATGTGCCTGATTGAACAATAAAACCAACCAAATACGGATTTTTCATTAAATGCACAGCAATTACATGTCCACAATTGATATTTCCCTTTACTATTGCAAGAGCACGCTTGGATTTTGCGACAGTAGCAATGTCAGGATATGAATCTTCAAGTCTTTGATGTAATACCATCAAAATTGGTTAAAGCTTTGCAAAATGACTCATGGTCACATGTTGAATTTATTTGAATTGTTCCGAGTATGCTCTTTCTGTTTCTCTTGGAATTTCGAAAGGGTTTTTTTTCCTTTTTCAGAGAAATCATTGAATTATGTTTCTGATAAACTGCTTAGTAATAAACACCAAAATAAACACAGTTAGTCATTTGTTTTTTTTACGATTGCAAGTAGAAATTACACTTGGCTTTCAGTGTTATTATGATTTAATCAAGCATCAAAATTGGCAGTTGTGAACATTTCACTGTATAAATGTACACACATTTCGGATAGTCGAATGTTTAAAAATGGAAAAAAATTCTACGCAGTGTCTGAAATTTGACGTAGATAAAGTATTATGAGTCTTTGGTTTACTATATAAATCTGGTGATATGGTCCATAGTTTACATACATTATATATTGTACATGCTTGAATTGAGTAGAGGACATAATGCCTCGAATGAACAGCATGCTTTTGTGTTTCTATTGCATTAGAGTATTGTGTCCGTCCGGGGCGTTATGACCACCACTCCTTGGATTATAAGCCCCACTCTTGATATTCCCTTCAAGTTATAATGCACACTACACATTTTCAAAATAAAATAATTTTGTACAATCAACTTTCACATTTTGATTCGAAAACATTCTAAAAGGAAGGAAGGCAAAAAAAAATCCGGACACATTCTAATTTTAATTTAATATATTCGAAAATCATGAATAGTTCATGGAATTTAATGTTGATTCTTTTGAGTGGTTTTGGTAATTATTATTTATTGTTTCGAGATTTTAGTTATTAAAAATATCGCGCAAGTAACTAGTTTCAGCCAATGATTCAAAATAATTTTTTCCATTCGAATTTCCATCCTCAAAGTGAATACATCGATATTACTGGAAAGAAAATTTCTTACAGCTAATGCACAAGATGTACCAGAAGTTGAAATATGGACATATGGACATGATAGCTCCACTAAACCGTGTATCATGGTTTCATTCATCGTTAGACTCAATATTAACTATGGTAATTCGAAACATACTCTCAAAAATGGAATACGCGAATAATAATGGGTCCTATACTGCAAGAATAGTACAACTATGGTGATTCATTTCCTTTGCTTTTCAATGCAAACTCCAGCTTGATTTTCATTTAATGCATACACAATTAAATGGTGTTTCCATCAATTATTCCAGGTATTATTGAAGGCACATACGATTTGCCTGCCAAACAATCACGTGTGGTATCTGGAAATTGTGGTGTAAAAACTCAGAATATTTTAATTGAATGGACGGATAAAAATCATAGAAACGCAATGAAATTGAAGTTTAACTTGAAACTGGCTAAAGAATCCTCTTATTCATTGGATGAGATTGCGTTTGAAATCTCCACTTCACTTTTCGCCCACAATGATAATACTACATTGAAACTACTGCATTTGGCCAACGATTTTACAACTTGGTTGCACTGGTCCTATCTCTGTCCGAACGATCGAGAATTGCCATTGTACCATATGGAAAATATGGAAGAACCCGTCGCAATAATGGAAGTGTCGCATATCCATTTGGAGGCCTTCCACGTTCAAAATAAAATGCAATTTTCACGACCCATCAAATGTGATACCGGGCTATCGACAGGACGTATGTCTCATCGAACAATTTTTTTATTTTCAATAATTTCACTTCACTATGTTGATCTTTCAATGTCTTTATTTTATTTCAATTTTTCTATAGAAATCATAGCGATTAGCATAAGTTCAGTACTGATCGCTGTCATCTTAATTGGCACATTAATTTGGTTTTACTGTTGGCGCAATCGATATCAATCTGGCTATATTCGAATATAAAAACGCAATATTTCTCCACTTGACTTCCTTCACGTTGTCGTACTTTTGAGCGAACTGTGAAAACCACTTGAACATATAGCACGTAAATAGATTTGAATCTCCGGTCGTTTTTCAAAATTCTTTTTATATTCACTCGAAGAATGCTCATGTATCGTTTAATTGTGTTATTTTAATTGGCACTTGAACAATTGTATATAATAAAACAATCTGTGTGCTAGAGTAAATGTGGTGTTTTTTTCATTATTCTAAACAATGATCGAGTTGTTTAATGTTTCGCGCAATGCCGACAGATTTGTCAATGGGCCAATATACTGATTATAGAAATAATATGATTTATATACAGATTATTGCCGCTAATCAGTGCTCGCAAATATGTGCGTCATATTCGTGTATGAAACGTATCAATACTGACAAATGAATTGACATGGTGTTCAAATTAACACTCAATTGTGAAACGCCATTTTCGATCGTGAGTAAGATTTTGTACATCATTTTTGTTCAGCTCAGTTTCATTCCGAACATTGATCAAAGACTGTGAAATTTTCGAATAAGTTTTTAATATTTAAAACCAAAAATGACACATCGACATAAATTGTGATATGATTTTTCACGGAAATGTGTGTGCATTGCTTACGTTATCAGTCAACTTATCGTTTCATGAACTCTATAAAGTGTTAATCACCGCCGTTACATTTCTTTTGTTGTTGTTCCAATTCAGTCATGCATTTATCAAAAACCAAACGAGTTTGTTGCTCAACACACAACAGCTGATACTTCTAAGCGAACCGGATAGTTTAGTTCGTTTTGACATCAAGTCAGTCGGTCGCAGCTATTCTTAGAAAATGGATTTTAACACTCGTAAAACCAAGCGTTCAACTTTCTTTTTATTATTCATCAAGTGAAATCAATCGAAAATGAAGTGCGTTCTTTTTTACGCATTGATTTTTACCATAATCACAGTGTTTTCAGATGCGTTACAAGTCAAACCATGGCGATTTACCGATCATATATCACGACAGACGTGTATTTTGGTGCAATTCGACGCTCGATTGAATTTATCGTATCCAACTGAAGGTAAAAGAAGAAATTCACACATTTTTGTTTAAAATTTCGGAATTTTTAACAAATTTTTAGATGGTAAATCGTCTCACGCCGTTTACAATATTCCAACGAACGATTCGTATATCGTTTCGGGTAGCTGTGGCGATGGCACATCCGATCAAAATATCACAATTCAATGGACTGACAAGAATTTGAATAACACGATGGATTTATTGTTTAAATTTTACCCTGAAACACATTTGTACTCGCTGAATGCACTTAAATTTAACATAAACGCAGCTATTCATCCCAGTGGCTCTGCTCAGATGTCAAATTATTTGTATGTTGGCGATGATTTTTGGGCTCCGTCTGGATGGTCATACCAATGTAATAAATGGCAAACAGTTGAACTGAGCAGCGAAAACAGACGCTATCGCATGGGAACGGTCGATTTGATAAACATTCAATTCGAAGCATCACTCACGCACAACATAGAAGCGTTTTCAAAGCCGGTTGAGTGCCGCGTTGCTAATCTTACAACGAGTATGTGTTGTGACGCAATCAATTACGTAGAATTCACCGAAAAATTCATTTCAAAGTATTGAAAAGAACTTAAGCACTACGTAGAATATACGTGTGATATGTTCGTTCGTATTGAATGTGTTCTTTTTTTAGACTTTTTTATGTTTTTGTTTGTTAATATGCTAACCAAATATTTTTTATCTTTGTTTCGGTTAAACAGAAATCGTGTTCGTCTCCATCGCTGCCGTTGTAGTCACATTCATTTCAATAGGCGTATACATTTATTTTCATCGTTTTCGCTTTTGAAACACCATATTCATAAGGTCATTGGTCGCTAAGTATTGAAAAGAAGAAGTGTTTTCGGGTCTTTTTATGTAGAATATATTATGTAGAACTTATGAATAATGTGGAGAATTTTAATATGTCTGTTAGTACAAGTGGATGTAACGAAGAAAGTAGTTCAATTTAAGACGAACACAGTGATGCCAAATCTTTATCTTTTATTAAGTACTTTTTATGAATCATTATGTTTTATAGATTAGTTGATTTTAATTTGCTCACAATCTATTTATGTTCGTCGGGATGAGAAAAAGTTGTAAAAATTGCCTCGTTAAGATAATGGAATTTGCTGTAAACTTCGAAGCAATGTAAATGCGATAAAAAAAAAGTTTGGGATAAAACTTTATTTTCTTAAGAGAAATGCTATCATCAGTTTTCTAACTCAAAATCTGGCATGTTTATAAAACCCATTATTTGACTTTATCAGATGTGGTAACCATTCGAACTATGGAAATGTAACTACACCAAACTGCACCATTTACTGCAGATCTAAGCTATTTTTGTTCGTGTCAATAGGTTTTTATCGACTATTCCACACGAAATCGACTAAGAATTGAATCGAAGACCCTCTCCAAATTGGATGAAAATTTCCATGGAGTAGTTTTCAGTTGCCGCAAACCCATTTTTTTCAATTTCTTGACTTTTTTAAAAACCTTACAGGACTGCTCCAAAAAAAAAAGTTGGTCGAAGAAAAAAAGCTTCATCCAGTTTCGAAAAATATACCTCAAAAAAATAGGTTTGGTCCAAAAAAATCATATGGGTACCATCGGTGCCGGATTTGGGCACGTGCAGAGCGTGCATTTGCACGGGGCGGCACATGACAAGGGCGGCAAAATCACAAATTGAAAAAAAATATAAGAGCAGAGAAAATGCAAGAAAAAAGAATAAAATAATGCAATATATACTGCGAATCACGAAAACAGGTTCGCAATACAGTTTATACAAACATATTCAAAGTGTTTGTGCTGATTTGACGAACACCAAGCTAAATAGCAAAACATGATTATGCACGTCAAAGTTCGGTGCTTGTGCTGCTACTGCTGATTAGCGCACGCTAAAATGTTTATATCTGACAATTTGTTTATCTTTGAATTCTCCGTTATTATTCATTGCCCATTTCGATTGCACAAAGAACAGCTTCTTTGCATAATGTTGTTCAGTTGGTAATCAGATTTTGTATCGATGACAAGTGACAAGTCACTCCAATTTATTAGAGCCTTCATTTATTAAACCCGTGAATTTAATTCGATATTTTTGATTGCAAAATGAGTGACAAACGCATAAAGCCGTCTGGAAATTTTTTTCGCGCCCAAAAAAGAAAACGTGAACAGGAAAATAAAACACAGGGAAATGATTTGCGCCGAATGTTTCAGCAAAATAGTTTTCAAACTACAGGTGAATCAAGTGGAGCCGCAAACAATGATCAAAATGCAGCTGAAAATTCTCAAAGTTCAAATCAATCAAATGACATACCAAACGCCGATCAAAATGAACCGACAGTATCGAACGAAGGAGAAAAATCAACGAACGAAAGTGATGAAACATCTTCAAATCCAAATGTGAACGAGACGCACAGACATCAAATTTGATTCATTGTATTTACAAGCTGAAACAATTGCGAAAGAAATGGACATTTCAGTTGATTTTGCTTCATTTGGTGCAATCCGAAGCCTTCGAAGCATGCGATACAGTAGTGGAAGAAGCGCAAATATTGATCCAAAATCCAAATATAAGGCTGATTTCTATTTTCATATAATCGATGTCGCCTTGAATTCGCTTGATGATCGTTTCAAAGCATACACATTTTTGAGTAAATATTTCGGTTTTCTGTGCGATGTATCAAAGCCGTGTGAGAAAGCAAATTGTAAGCTGTTGGAACAACTATTAACAGCAATGGATGGGAGCACAAACGAAGAGCTAAAGGATATCAATGGCGAAGATCTTTACAATGAAATTCAAATTTTCAATCAGGTGTCTCCGGTCGATGATTTCCGCCCACTATCAATTTTGAATTATTTGGCATCGCATTCAACACTTGAATTGTATCCAAACTTAGTAACAGCATTGCGCATTCTTCTGACACTACCGATAAGTGTGGCTTCGGGCGAAGGAAGTTTCTCAAAACTCAAACTAATCAAAACGTATCTCCACTCAACTATGTGTCAAGAACGATTGAATGGTCTTAGTGTAATATCTATCGGAAAATAATTGCTTGATGATGTTCATGTAGATGAAATAGCCACTAAGTTCGCACAAATGAAAGTACGCCGTCATTCAGTTTGAAAACTCGTTGAAAATATGAATAAAAATTATTTGCTTTTTTCATTATGTACTTCAGACAAATGTTGTTTTTATTTCTTAAAATTGGGGCAGCAAAATTACGATTTGCACGGGGCGGCAGAATGCCCAGATCCGGCACCGGGTACCATATAAAAACCCATGGCAAGCCCCATATCAAATTTTTCATGACAGCGATTTCGGAAGTCATTTTAGATCGTAACATTTCGACCGATTCCATTATTCCAGCCAACTTTTGGCAAAAACTGATGATGAGGTTTTGTTTGGCTCGTCAATATCTATAATTATTACCAAGACATCAGCCCTTGAAAAGGCATTCTGGGCCAGTTACAGTGTAAAATGACCAGAAAAATGACAATTTTTCGGCATTTTTTGCATTTTTCGCTCTACTGGCCACCCAGGTGGTAGACTTTTGTTCAATTTTCGACTCGTGTCGCATATCCAGGGGCCGTATAAATAATTTGGCACTTCTCAGATTGCAATTTGGATGGAATTTGGCGACAATTGATTTACACATATAAGACAAATTTCAGGCCAAAATGAGCAAATCACAAAGATGAGCTTCGGTTTGACAGGTAAAAGCAAATGATTTCTACCTTTTCTGCCTTTGAACATCTAGTATGGTCCTTTACGAACATTTTGAGTACTTACATGACCAAATCGAGTGATGTTTTCACATATTTCTGGCCTCATATTCGATTTCAACTCCCAAAAATCGACTTTTGACCAAAAAATCCTTAAGTATAGGCTTTTTAGGGATGGTGTCTTGGTGCAATGTTATTTTTTCTCCGAAATATGGGGAGTCTACCCAGACAAAAACTCTCAAAATTGACTTTTTAAGGTACCTACCGAACAAAAGTTACGTTCTTCATGGCAAATTATCATTTTTTGTTCGACAGATACCCCAAAAATCATTCATAAGAGATTCTGTGTGAGTAGATTCCCAATATTTCTCGAAAAAAATAACTTTGTACTAAGAAACTCACCCGAAAAGTGTATTTTTGGGGTCATTTTACACTGTAACTGGCCCAGAATGCCTTTTCAAGGGCTGATGTCTTGGTAATAATTATAGATATTGACGAGCCAAACAAAACCTCATCATCAGTTTTTGCCAAAAGTTGGCTGGAATAATGGAATCGGTCGAAATGTTACGATCTAAAATGACTTCCGAAATCGCTGTCATGAAAAATTTGATGTGGGGCTTGCCATGGGTTTTTATATGGTACCCATATGATTTTTTTGGACCAAACCTATTTTTTTGAGGTATATTTTTCGAAACTGGATGAAGCTTTTTTTCTTCGACCAACTTTTTTTTTTGGAGCAGTCTAAGGCTTACACTATGTGAACTCAAAAACGTAGAGTCTTTTGGTTTTCCCATTTTTTTCTTACCGAAAACCAGACTCCATGCAAATTTTCAGCCAATTCGGTGGGGGTCGGTCCAATTCTTGGTCGACTTCGTGTGGAATGGTCGTCATATGGAATTTTTCGAAAAATGTTGCATCCAAACGTCTCATCTGATAGCAATAGCCGTAACGACTGTGTGCTATAAACCATGTGTCACGAATTAAATCAACGGTGAGGTTAACGCCTTCAACAGATTTAGAATTTGCAGAGAATAAACATGTACATCAAATAAATTATTAGTAATCATCTGCTCGAATATGTTTTACTACGTTTTATTCTTTTATCGTTTAATGAAACGTCATCGATCCGACAACCTGTAATTAACTCGCAGTGATTCTATTTTAGAAATACCTTCGAATATAAATTGAAGCTGTTCTGGTCTGCATCACAAATATATAAAGGCCACCAGTTGTATGTATCTTTCCATCTTATGAACAAATGCTCAGTATTTTTCCGTATGGTGTACAAATTGCACCAAAATGCCCAACCAGTATTTTTCCATCTTTTTAAAGACGCCATACGCGCATTGCTTTTACTTTTCAATAAATTTTGCAGTGTATTATCGAGTTTTATGCAATGCACCAATATTTCGAGTGTTGTGCAATCATCGAATATGTTTCGGGTGAATTGCTATAGCTTCATTTGATTGCATTCAAATCTTATATTTCACCAGTTGCGCGACCGGTTTTCAATAAACTGTGTCACTTGCGTTCTGTCATAACACAGTTTGGCCGGAATCGAAGACAAAATGCAAATAAATCAAGTCAATAAAATGATAGCTCAGTCAATGAGATCGGTTTCCGTCTATTTTTATCCACATATTTGTTTATTGTTATTTGTTTGTTTGTTTATTTCCGAACATCGTTCGTAAACTGGAACTTTTTTTTATTTTTTCGGTCGAAAATAAGAAAAGTCTTTACGATATTTGCATATTACAAAAACGATATTTTGCATATAAGAATAACAAAAAAAAGATCACGAGCCAGTTCGTATAGGGATCGGTGGAAAAAAACACACAATTTAGAAAAAGTTTTGATTTTTCATCAAACATTTGTCTTTTGATTGTTCCGAAAATCGATTATTTTTAGCTTTGTCAATTCGCATCAATTAAAATGATTAGAAAAAGTTGCTTATTATAATTAACAGAGCCATGCATGAAATGGCCATGCATTTCTTTTTCGATTTCTTTGAACCTACATTGTACAATCACCATGACCCAAATACACGAAATGTGGAAGAAAGAATTCAATTGCATGCATATCTCTCTCTGTATGATGTGACCACAATTGTTGACTGAACAACTTTTATATTTCGTGGGTTCCGTGAATTTAAGCACTGTTATGCTGCGCTGAATATCAGTATTCCGTCGGTGCTCAATCCATTCACACGATCGCATCGAACACACTATCAATCGAAATACAACACATCTGGCGATAATTCCAACGCGAAACAGTTAATAGATTATTTCGGTTATCTGCATTTCATCGCGTCTCTGACGTTCAAGTGCTGTTTGTTTACCGGAAACATTTAAGTGGCGAATTTTCGATTCGCATTGTTAGTTCGATTTGTATCCCTGTTCGAGGCAGTTCATACATTTGACAACATGTCGTTTTTTGAAAGAGTGAACAAATTTGTGGTCGTCTGGACTTTGAGCATTTTGTTTAGTATCCTAGTTGCGGTGCGATTGATTTTTGCATATATTGTACACTGTACATCAATACCATGGAAGCCAAAAGATCGCATTTTAATGGAACAACCAGCTTGTTTCTCTGATCCAACATACGGAACACACAAATATGCTACGGTTAATGTGGGGATCAATGATCAATACCGATTTTATTCTTTTTTTTAATTTGTTCAAAATTTTATAGAGAATTCGTTTGCACTATGTGGAATCTGGTGATAAAAGTAAACCATTGATGATATTTGTGCATGGATTTCCCGAAATGTGGTATTCTTGGCGCCATCAAATTACCGAATTCAATAAGGAATACTGGTTTGTTTGCTGTTTGAATCCATTTTGTTATTGTGATCAAGTTACTTGAGCGGAAAATGTGAAAGAATTACAATGAATTGTTCAATGATTGTGCAAATTTGAATTAACAACAGAAAAACAATATCGAACGCATTTTTAAATCCAAAATAAAACCTAAGACCCTGAATTGAATATATGTGAATTGAAAAAGAAATTTAATTTTAGGGTGGTTGCTATCGATCAGCGTGGCTATAATCAGTCAGAAAAACCAAGAGGGAAACATAATTATAAAATCGAAAATATGATTGTCGATTTAAGAGCACTCGTCCATCACTTGAGTATGTGAAGAATTATTTTGTGAAAAAAATACGCTCAAAAATTAACGCAAGTTTCTTTCGTTTAGATCGCAAACAATGCATACTGGTGGCTCATGATTGGGGTATGTGCAAAAATATCCATTTATTTATGTGACAGAAATATTGAGCTGAACAAAAATCGATTTTTTGAGATTCTCTTTTGCCAAAAACATTGCCTTTTTGTTGAAAATTTAGTTCTTTTTTTCGATAGGCGCATTCGTTGGTTGGGAATTTGTGGAGCAAAATAAAGAAATGGTACAAAAATACGTGATGATGGGTGTTCCGAGTCGAAGACAATACTACAAATTGGCTCTAAGTACAATGGATCAATTTAAACGTTCTTGGTATTTTTTCGTCTTTAAATTCCCATATTTAGCTGAGGAATTGTTGACCGCTGGCGATTATGCGATATTCTATGAAATGTGGAATCGAAAATTTACGGATAATTTCACGGAAGATGATTTGGAAGCGTACAAATACGTGTTTTCAAAATCAGGTTGGTTTTTCTTTTTCATAATTCCTAATAAAAAATTATAAGTAAATTCCAACGATCAAAAAACTTGATTTGATCCAAATTTGTCCTCTTATCTAAAGGCGCAATCACTGCTGCACTCAATTATTATCGAGCAAACTCGTCGTTCATCTGCGAACCAGCAAGGGAGAAAGATGATGGTGCCAAAGGAATGTTCATTTTGGGACAACGTGATGCTGCTATTTCCCATGCTGCCTGTATTGTTATGGCCAATGAATGTCCAAAGTTACGCGTTGAAGTCATTCCAGGTGCTAATCATTTCGTTCATCAAGACGCACCGAAGGCAACGAATACACTAATTCACGACTTTCTCGGACCTGCCTCAAATTACAAAGTCGAAACACTCACGTAGACATAGAATCAATGCAAAAATAAATATGACAAAAATGACGGACCGTGTTATCATTTGTTATAGTAATGGTCAGTGAAATCATTTCTTGGAAAATAATAAAATGGAAAAAGAAAAGAATAACGTTTTTTCAATATCTCTAAGATTATTTTTCCTACTAACAATTATTTTGTTCGTCGAATTTGGTCCGAAGTTCGTGACATAATGCACAAAATACGGAACACACATATATGCCACGGTTAATGTGAGGAAATGAATACAGTTTCAGTGGTTGTCATCGTTCAGTGAAATAACATAAAAATATGTGATTGTAGGGGATACGTTTGCATTATGTTGAATCTGGTGATAAAAGTAAACCATTGTTGATATTTGTTCATGGTTTTCCCGATTTTTTTTTATTCAACAAGGATTTCTGGATTTCAACCATTTCGCCAATAGCTTACGTTGTTATGGCAAGAAAATATCCGAAGTTACGCATCGAAACCATACCAAACGCCAATCATATTTTGCACCAACACGAACCTAGTGCAACAAATCAGTTACTTCATGATTTCTTAGGACCTGCTTTGAACTTCACTGTTGAAACCATAACATTGAACTAGAAGATCGTTGTGATTATTGAAACAATCAAAGAATAAAAACGAAAGAGGTTTGAATTATCTTTAAAGTTGGACTTTTAATACTTTTTACTTGGCCAATTTCGGCCATTCTCCTAGCCTGTAGGAGTCAATTGGGCAATTTAACAATTTTTATCTACAGCTAATTGCAATTGCTATGAAATTCGTAATAGAACACATTCTTATAGTTTAGAAGAATCCACCTCCATAGCCACCTCCGTAGCCTCCTCCGTAGCCACCTCCGTATCCGCCGCCGTATCCGCCACCAAATCCACCCGGTCCGTATCCACCGTATGAACCATATCCACTGAAAAAAAAGAAATTATTCATCAATTATTGATTCTATCGAACACATAAATCAACAAATGTGATTGGAATTAGCAAATGCACGATTTGTATGACTCCTTTGTTAGCACAATGACTGGCGAGTATTGGTTTTTCCGTCGAAGTTACTATGTTTGCAAATGAAATCAAAAGAGAAGAAGTAGACGTGGATTTAACTTTCAGTGAATGCTCGTTTTGGAAAAACCAGTCAAAATTCATTCATTTTTTTATTTGCTTTGCTATTCTCTTCATTTGAAAATCACTTGAGACAAAACTCTTGAATGTGTCACTTGTAAATTGATTGAGTAAACGATTCGTCTGTTATTAACAGACTATTAATAATATGACGTTGTCTTTTTTTCATCTTACCCGCCCTGATGATAGCTACCGTGTTCATATCCATAACCTCCATACCCACCTCCATAGCCACCTCCATAGCCTCCGTAGCCGCCATATCCTGG
The DNA here is from genome assembly GCF_009176505.1 of Sitodiplosis mosellana. Lineage (NCBI taxonomy): Eukaryota > Metazoa > Arthropoda > Insecta > Diptera > Cecidomyiidae > Sitodiplosis > Sitodiplosis mosellana. Next base: position 1,688,867 of record NW_022595246.1, read on the forward strand.
AAAATATCGACACAGTTTTGTTAGATTTTCTTTTCATTTTTGATTTGAAGTTTCACTCATCCTCACTCTATTCGAATGTTCCACATAATTTCCATAAACAACGTGTACATCGGGTAATAGTATTAACCAATTCATTGATTTATTTCAAATTACACGATATTTTATCGTTTTACACGTATTGTAGCATAAATCCGATTTTGATTGATCTTGCTGTGTTGTTTTTTACATTTTTTTTCTTTGTGTACACACAATCGCCAACTTACAATTATGCATTGATTGGCATAAAATTGCGATATTAAGTTATATTGAAACAAAATCTACCTTTATAGCCTCCGTAGCTGCCGTAACCTCCTCCATAACCACCGTATCCGCCTCCATACCCTGGGCCATAGAATCCTTTTCAGAAGAAAGTAAATTGTATCATCAGTTTGACTACAATCGATAACAAAGTTCTTTGGAACACTGTTTACGGCTGAAACTCTTTTTCTTTTTCTTTGTTTCTTTTTTTAATTTTCCTTGTTCTTTTACTTGATCAATTAGAAAATTTGGAAATGATCTCACTCAATTTGTTTTCATTCAACACTGATAATTTACTGATCAAAACATAAAGTTCCATTTAAACACTGATAATTTGGTATTCGCACCTGGACCACCACCAAAGCCGCCAAGACCTTTAACGCCACCTCCTACGATTCCAATTCCGCCGATAATTCCAACTCCTCCGATACCACCGATCAATCGAGCCCTTCTCGTCAAAGGTCTCGATGAACCGCTAACTGGAACTGCATTTGCAGCTTCGATATCGGTGAGAGTGATAGGCGCCTCAGCTGCATAGCTAAGTGCTATAGTGCACACAAGAAGTATTATTTCTACTTTCATATTGGATAAAATCTTTTTGTGAGTTTGTTTTCACTTGTTATAACAAGAAAAAAAACTTAAACAACACACTTTGATCAACACTATTGGCACTGAGGTGTTTGAAACTAAAACTAAAACTGGTCGAAAATAATCCGTTTATTGACTGGATGTGATAAAATGAGCGTTCGATCGAAAACTACAATGGATAATCGCAGTGCATTGTTAATTTATATACTGAATGGTGATGCCGACCTAGAGCATGTGTCATGCCTTTTTCGGTGCGGTAGTCCAAACCGTTCTTTTGCACCACTGAAAGAGCATGGTCCAAAAAAAGTGTGTATTTTGATGAGTGGGGAATTGACGTAATTTTGCGCGCTGTGTGATTCTTATGTGTGTCCAATGGAATTGTTGTTGTACACACACGGACCGCTGATTCAAACTGCAAACAAACCTTCATTGCCTGAATTTTTTCGGTTAAATCCGACAACATCGTTGGCGTTGGTCATTGAACCATGCACTTAAAACGACGGAATCGGCATCGTGAAGCGATTCAACGAGAGACGCGGTGATACCCCAATTAATGTGCTCATTATTACATGCGGTCGTTATCAATGTTCGAGATCAATTGTGAAACCAGATTTCAATGTTAAATTTTCCGTAATTGCTTTATATTGTTAAAATATCATAGTCATTTTCTTATGGTTTGTTAAGTAAGTTATTTCCTATACTGAACCATATAACAACCAATACGAACTAATGACCATAATTTGTTTATATTTACAATTGATTCGTTTAAAGAATGGTTTAATTGCCGCGGAAAACCCCAAAAAATAATTTTTTCCTCTCGAAAATATACATCTATTGACGTTGTGATTGATTAACGTTCTGTTAGAACGGAAAAAGGTCAGCAATAAAATCGTAATTAGTTCACAATTGTTGCTAAAAATAGAATTCATTTTTTTGTTCAGTAACCGAATCTCCGAATCTGCAAGACAATATTTCATTTTCTCAACGCATGAAAACCTTGATGAGGCCCTTCGTAAAATGCCAAACTGTGACATAATGATCACGAAATAATTGAATCTTACCTCTGTTGTCTCACATTCGTAAAGAATATTTCTTTTGACATACTTACACTTTACATAAGAAGTGAAAAATCAAAAGAGCAGAAAGTGGAATTATGTCATCGGTTGTTCGCTAAAGAATACAGATAAAGGTAAAATTGCTAACCATCATGCTAACCTATTCAGTCTGGTTAGTTTATTCTTATTCTTGTATCACGTTTTAGCGATCATTCTGAATACTCTCACTTTGTTCTTTTGTCTTTTGTTCCGTACGAATGACGCAAAGAGCGAACGTGTGAATAGTATACGCGTCGCAAAGAAGCAAAACACGAGCACTCCTTTTGTTATGATCAAGGTCAACGTGCACATTGTATATACATGGAAGGTGTTTAATTACCTAAAGATGGACAAACGATATATTACATTAGGGTGGTCCAAACTGATAAGGTAAGGTATATGCTCTCAATAGCTTAGAATTGAATTGGGCTGAAAACTAGCTGATTCTTTTTTTCAGATAAAAAAAAATGTTAGAATCACATCATGATGACTGTTTGCGGCGAAATTGTAGGTTTCAGTGGGATCTAAGACTTCGCTGAACAAAGTTTTGCTCCATCGCATATACGCGGTACGAGTTATAGGAGAAAAACCGAAAACACGCAAAAAAATCCGTATAAATGTATAGAAAAATATCAATTTTTCCCACTGAAAATTTTGTTATTTTTTCTTGGGTGGATTCGAATTCTGCGGCCTAAAAAACCATAAAAATGGCTGCCTTAAACAAAACTTACTCTTGGTGGAAAAATACGTGGAAAAATGTGATTTTTTTCCGATACGTGAACACTATTAGAAAATTTTAGTTCTGAGATTATTCGATTTTTGTCATCAGCATAGTCGATCTTAAGGTAATTTGAGGCGCTGAGTTCAAATTTGGTGTTAAAAATACACTTGGAACCATGTATTTTTGCTATATGGCTGAATTTGTTGAAAAAAAACCATGTACTAAAACTTTTTTAAAAAGCAACATTAGCTAAGTTTTGACAACGGATTCGTGTGCAGCGTCTCAAAAAACCCAAACAATGATATGTCACCAGATTCGATTTGAATAACCAATGGGTTTTCTATCAATATATATGTTGAAAAAAGGTCAAAAACAGCCATTTTAAGTACGGCTCTATCGACCACTCGATCTGAAAAGGGAATCAGCTAGTTTTGAGCCCAATTTAATTTTAAGCTATTGGGAGCATATACCTCACATGATAAATCAGTTTGGACCACCCTTATATTACATCAGTTTATATTCTCAATGGGAGTTTCCCATGAATATCAAACCATCCAAATGGGCATCATATTTTATTGAATGAAACATCAACAGCGAATTTTTGTGCTTCCTTCCGCGAGAATATAGGCATTTATGGCAATATGTAAATGAACAAAACATCAGCTGATTCAACATATTCAACCAGAAGTTGAAAATAAGATTTCCAAATGATTGTGTGGTGCAATTTTACCATTTTTGAATGAACTTGTTTAAAGGAATTCACTTTTTTAATATAGTTTTGAGATTTCTAGTTCCAAAAAAACTGTAACGTTAATATTAAAGAGAGTACATGCTGTATGACGTCTACCTCACTTGATGAACTGCCGTTTCATATGATATGCCTTTATTTAATCTTTTAAAATTTTTTATCCCAAACCATTCTTAGAACAGTGGCCAGTGATTTCGAATTTATAACTGGAGCACACTGGATTTCTTTTAATAAATTGATTCTTCTGTGATTGGATTTAAAATCCATAATAGTTTAAAGCAAGATTTTGAAATTTTACTCGTAAGTTCACTCTTTATTTTTGAAAGTGGCAGTAGGCACAACACATTGCTTAGTACCCATGTTTTTTTCATATCAGCGATGATTACAATGATCAAAAATTATCAGACAAGAACATGACAATTTGTAACATTTCAATAGAAAATGGAAATTTAACACAGAAACAAAAAATAACAAATGTTGACATTACAAATTAACAGAATAGCCATCATCAAGTCTATAAAACGCCGAATTAATTTTTCTGCCAATAATTCATTTCTGAGCGTTGTATAAATTCGTATATCGTCCACCCAATGCCAATAGTTCAGTGTGGGTTCCATACTCGACGATGTTACCACCGTGTAAAACGCAGATAGCGTCGGCATTTTGAACGGTGCTTAGTCGATGAGCAATCACTAAACATGTGCGACCTGATCGAGCTGAGTTCAAAGCTTGTTGAACGATCTATTCAAGACAAAATGATCGATTAAGGGTGGTTGGTTTAAAAACTCGACTCAAATCAATTACCTGCTCGCTTTGTACATCTAAAGCTGATGTGGCTTCATCCAACAGAAGAATTTTCGGGTTTCTAATCAAAGCACGTGCAATGGCTATTCTCTGTTTCTGACCACCTGACAGCTGAGCTGTTTTATTACCGACATTCGTTTCATAGCCCTTGGGGAAGAAATTTAATTTAGCTTCAGTATTTAAATTAAAGGCGACAATGTCGTACCATTGGTAATTGATTGATGAAATTGTGTACGTTTGCCATTCGAGCAGCGTTTCTTATCTCGCCCATTGAAACTTTCCGTGAGTTATCGCCATATGCAATATTTTCCGCGATTGTTCTGTCAAAAAGGACGGGTTCTTGTGATACAATGCTCAATTTCGATCTTAAATCTTTGATGGTAACGTCCCTGGATATCTCATCCAAGCCTATATGAATGCGGCCATGTTGAGGTTCGTACAATCGTTGTAACAGTTGGATGCATGTGGATTTGCCACAACCAGAGCTACCGATCAAAGCTATCGTTCTTCCTTCCATGACGTCCAAATTGAAATTTTCAAGAATCTGAACGTCTGGTCGCGTTGGATAGCGAAAATAGATTTTGTTATATGTGATCCTGTTGTTATTATTCGGTTTTTCCTGTTTGTACTGTATGATTGGAGATTTGATCTGGGGGGTTCGATCGATTATTTGAAAAATACGATGCGCTCCAACAAAAGCAGCTGTTAATGATGGAATATGGACCAAACTATGACTCATTTCTATAGTTGCGTATAGTAACGCCTCGGTCACTCTGAAAATGAAAAAAAAGTCGCGTTTATTCGTTTATACGAACTTGTAACTTCGAAACTAAATAAAAATGCTAACTTGATGACATTTTTGAAGTGGATTTCACCATTGATGACAAGAAAACCACCGTAGCAAAGAGTAAGGGCGTTGGCGAACGTTGGAATCGTTTGAGCTAATGAGTTCACAAAGCCACGCCAAGCAATCTTCTTTCGAATCAACGTGAACATTTTTCTCGTTTCGGTAACATATCGGTCAATCATAAATTTCTCTTGCCCTAAATGAAACCGAAATAAAATGGTTGGATGAATGGACGCACTTGATTGTGCAGATCGATTTTCTTACTTAAGCCAGCAACAGTTCGAATGTTAGAAATAGCTTCCGTTGCAATTTTCATACTAATTTCAAGTGATTGCTTTTCGATGAAGCTGATCTTCGACATGTGCCTGGAACGAATATACAAGTTTAGATTGATGTAAACTATAATAATCCATTATTAATTGCCGCTACCATACCCACGATGAATACTCAAATTATAACAGTGCCAACCTACCTAGCTTCTAATATGACGGTAAGCAACGACAACGGAAAAGCAACCATGCATGCAATGGATAATTTCACGGAATAACCGAATGCCACAAATATCCCGATTGCAAATGTGGAAAATGACCGGATAATCTCATTCAACGGATTACCAATTGCATCTTGTAAATCGCCTGCATCGCTAGTGAGCCGAGCGGAAAGTGCTCCAGTTGAATTATTTTCATCGTCAAACCAAGCACAATTCTGTTGTAGCAAAGCGGCAAATGTCATTGACCTTTATTTCAAAGAACGATAATCCGTGAAATTTTCAATTTTTCGAGGTTGTAAATGCGAAATAATTACCGAACTCGTGTTGCCAATTCGACACTAGCCTCTGAAAACCAGTACGTCTGACATATGGCTACGAAGAATGTTATCACACTCACCACCAAATATAGCATGCAAATTTTGTTTGTTTCTTTCGATGCCGTTTCGGCATTTTCTAATGATAGCGCCTGTTCAATAAGAAAGGGAAGAAATTAAAGTTAGTCGAACCGATTCGAAATAAACAGGTTTTATACTTGCCCCATAGATTTCACCAAACAATATTGAAATTATAGGTAGCGTAGAGCCAATAAAGCATGCAAAAATTATGGCCAAGAGTATGATCAGCCATTGTGGTCTAGCTAAATTCAAAATTCGCTTAAAAATATTCCAATAATCAATGTTTTCTTCAACTTCGTGTGTGTCTTTTACCATATCATCAGCAGATAAGTTATGAAAATGGTCTTTTTCATCAAATTTATCAGTAATCAATCGCTTGACACAGTTCTTATTCTTACTATACTGGCAATCGTTCACATTGTCTTCATTTGAACTATTGAATGCACCATTATTGGCGTCTTCCACTCGTCCGGCTGTTATCATTTTAAAGTATCGTGATTTTAATGCCATCAATTGATCGTGTGTTCCGTCTTCGATTATGAGTCCATTGTCAATAAATAGAATTCGGTCTGCATTTCGTATGGCTGACAATCGATGTGATACTACGATCGTTGTTCGCCCTTTACTCGCTTTGTCCAGTGTTTCTTGAATAATCTTCTCCGATTGGTAATCAAGTGCCGACGTTGCTTCGTCCAACAACAATATTCTTGGATTTTGGATCATTGCACGAGCGATAGCGATTCTTTGCTTTTGTCCACCAGATAATTTTGATCCTTTTTCACCAACCAACGTGTTATAGCCTTGTGGTAAATTAGCTACGAAGTCGTGTGCACCGGACATTTGGGCTGCAGCAACTATGTCTTTATCGGTTGCATCCGGATTTCCGTAGCGAATATTATCTCCGATTGTCGTTGAGAACAGAACTGGCTCTTGTCCGACGGTTGCAATATTCGAACGCAACACATTGATGTTCATCGTGCGAATGTCATAGTCATCGATCAATATTCGTCCCTCATCTGGATCGTAGAATCTCTGCAAAAGTTGTAAACACGTTGATTTTCCATTTCCCGAGTCTCCGACCAGCGCCACTGATTGACCGGCTTGGATTTTAAAATCCAAACCACGAAGAACCTATGCAATGGAAATAAAATCGAATCAGATTGATTCAATGTACATTGTAATGACTTGTTACCTGCACATCTGATCGAGACGGATAGCTAAAGTGTACACTTTTAAATGTTATATTCCCTTCGATATTCGAACTCGGCACCATCCCTTCATTTGACATCGAATCAATTTTAGAACTGCGATCGATTACTCGGAAAATACTTGCGGCTGATCCACAAGCCGTGGCGAATGTTTCTAAAAACGGTGCGGTATTCTCGATATTGTCAGCGCCGATGAATAATCCTAAGAAAGTCTGGAAGAAATACCGTTCGTTTGGAAGTGCATTGAATGTGTTCATGTTCAAAATAAAAAGACTTGAGAAAAATCAACATACAATCATCAACACGGTTGGAGTGTATTCCTTGTCATCTTTGTCACGATCATCTAGCACAAGGCGCACGCCATACCAAAAAGCAAGTGCACTGCATGCCAAAAAGAGAAAACGCATGATGCCATCACCGATTCCGGTAATTAGTCCCTTCAGTTTAACAGCGTTCTTAGCCTTGACAAGCCGTTTGTTGTACCGTTTGATTTCTGACCGCTCACCGCCAAATGCGTAAACTGTTCGAATGCCACTCAGAACTTCTTCGGTAACATTTGAGGCAGCCGAATACGAATCCAATTCTTTAGTTGATAGTGCCATTTGAAACTGAAGCGGAAAGCATTTATATGTGTAAATAAAGTTTTTCAATTGAATTGAATTTGTCTTGATTTACCCTTCCGATGATTGAGTTCATAATTATCACTATCGGCACATACGCTATCATAACGAGAGATAGTTTCCAGCCGTAAATGAACGATATAACAACGCAAATCACAAAGCTCATTACCAAATACAGAAAATGGCTAACTTTCTCACCGATTCCATCTTGAATTTTCTCAATATTTCTGCAAAAGAATTTCATTGGTCTTCTTTTCAGAAATGTTCTTCTCTTCTTTGAATTTATTGCTTTGCATTCTACTCTCATAAACTTACTCGATTATTCGAACGGTCAAGTTATTACTGCCACCAGCGACATCATACCAACCGATCTCTTGGCGCATCAATGATTCAAAGAATTTTATACGAATGCGAGTGATTTGGCAAATCGCCACATAATTGAAACAATCAACACATATGATGCCCACAATAAAGTCCAAACAGCTGGTCAATGTCAGCAAAATCCCATACGCAATTGTATCGTTCATAATTTCGTGGTGGTTTTCTTCTTCGGTTGCATTTGTTCTACGTGGAAATGACCACTGTACTGGTTGGTAGGTAAAAAAGGGGAGTAAACATTTTGTCACTTACAATATTTTTCCACCGCCAAATAATGGCAAGAATATTGTGGTTGAGCTTGTGCCAATGCCCAGAGTTCGATCGACCAGCAATGATGTATATTCACCAAAGATGATGTTAAATATTGGCAAGGCCATCGATTTGAGTAGTGTAGCGGTGATGCCAATCAATAACAAAATCATATCCCATTTTGTCGCAAATCGATACTATAATTTTGAGTTAAAAAGTCATAATTTATTTCAGCAATTCTATGGAAATTCAAATTGTAGGAGAAGACTTGCCAAACTAAAATAGTTGACTGCGTCAGTATTGGCCAAATCATTTTGGTAAATGTTCTTCACAGAAGTTAAAACTTTCATTGTCCGACAAATGTACACCTGCGATGGAAAAAGCTTCCAAGCTTACTAATACCTTACAATTTACTTAAGAAAGAAAGAAATGATGTGGTCTGTCTTTTCTTCTGTAAATTACGAAAATTTCTGTAATGTGCCAAGAAGTACTTCAAGCCTTTAGCTTAATTCTGCTTTATGAGAGCAGAATTTTTCGCACGAGATTACATTAAAAACGAATAAATATAGAACCGCTGTAAAACTCTCACGTATACAAACTGTGATACTGTTCCAATTTCGTCAAAAGTCGAAAACAATTACATTTTAAACGGGCTTCGAATGTTTCATTGTCATTGCAATTGTTTAAATAAAGGGTCGCCACTGTTTTTCATCTTTTCGTTCGATTTTTGCTTAATGTTGTTGTCATATAAAGACGTAGGTTTACTTTATATAAAGACATGTGAGTGCGAAATACGAATTAATTTTATCCAAGAAACGAAATCATTATTTTTGTATTCGTAGTCATTGTGCAATAAATAAAAAGGAATAGGCAAATGTATCATAACATCATCAAGTTAGAAATTGAAATTTTGGTTTTTCAGAAAATTTTCATCACTTTGTATCAATGTTCGATTTCATGAGGAATGTATAGCGAAGACAAAGCCGTAGGATTTCAGAAATAAAATTCATTATGAGCCAATTGATTCAATCAATTTAGACTCAAAACTTTGTTACAATACCTTTTGTAGAGTCAGTCCATTAACATTGCATCTGTACAAATATTGGAATGATGTAAATGTTCAACCATTTTAGAACACATTCAAAAGCTGAACATTGCAGCAGTGAGAGATTACTTTGTTCAATGAACTCTTCCAGCTATTTTAACAGACACGAGCCACTGATATTTCTAAATGATATGTCAGAATGTTGTTGCATCAGCTTTCAGCTGTGTGTACACTACCGTGCAAAAGTTTGGAACCACTAGGTATTTTTCATACAAATTGACCATTTTTGGTGGACTGATTAACATATTTCGGAAACACCTGCACTCTTGATATTTTGTGCATAGTTTCTACAACGTTTCAAAAGTAAATCACAGAGGTTTCATCAAAAAATATTCATGAATTTCAAAAATATAGCAATTTGAATTTTTACTGTGTGAAAAATGATCAAATTTGTATGAAGATTAAAACAGATCAAATTCAAATTGATATATTTTTCAAATGCGTGAATATTTTTTGATGAAACCTCTGTGATTTACAATTGAAACGTTGTAGAAACTATGCACAAAATATCAAGAGTGCAGGTGTTTCCGAAATATGTTAATCAGTCCACCAAAAATGGTCAATTTGTATGAAAAATACCTAGTGGTTCCAAACTTTTGCACGGTAGTGTATATCTGTATGCAAAATTGCAATACAAATGAACGAATTAATTTACTAGGATGAGATTAAAAACATGTCGATTTTAAATATGATATGATTCGCTGGGATCGTTTGAATGTGTCAGTTTATTGTCTCTCGATTCCACATGGGAAGTTGGGGCGAAATTCACAAATTCCGAACAGATTTTAAAAATAATTTTCTATGTATTTTCTCTTTATGGTAAAATCTAATGTCAAATGAAACGGGATTGCAAAAAACGTACAAGTTTCAATGAGTTTTATTGTGTTACTAATTATTACCCCACCTTCCCCTATGAAATCGCAATTTAAATTTATAATTGAACATTCTTTATATGAGCCAATGAGTAATTTTAAATTTACGTGACTTCTTCGTAAGATTCTGTAAACGCTTACTTTTATCCAATACTTCTCGTCATTCTACGAAGTGCCGCCGAAGGAAAAGTCATTATTTTGAAATCAATAATGAATTTATTAAATGGAAACATGTTATTTTCAAACATTGGTAAGCTATTTTATTATTACTTTTAAAGTCTAATCAAATGCCATATCCTTTTTTCATTTCAAAATGTTCACAATAATGCCAAAGGTTTCAAAGGCTGGCTAAAAAATTCATTTTTTAAATTTTTCCGTTAAGATGTATTTTCATGATATAAAAAAATATTTCTTGATATTTGTGTGTGTAAATTAAATTGCTACAATATCGGCCGTTTTACTTTTCCGTACACAACGTGTCAAGGGAAAGTAAAGGAATTGGTCCTGAAAACTTTTTTCGCAAAATTAGCTTAGATCATCATAAAAACTCATGAAACGCGTAGAAAACCACTTTTTGAGACACTTTTCCGTTCGTGTGCCGTCGTTGTCGTTGTCGTCGTCGTCGTCGTTGTCGTCGTTGGTGTTTGTTAACACGATAACTCAAAAAATAATTGAGATAATCAAAATCTGGAAATGCCAAAAGTTTTGTATTCGAAAAACTTAGTTTAAGTTCGAAGATGAGCCATTTTCGATTTGATCCTGGGGTACTTGCCCTAAGAAAAACCTCAAAAAATGGACACTTTTTAATGGGAGGTACCTGTAAATCGACTCCGATTGGCTTTTGGGAGAAAAATAAGATTCTGAAATTTTGAAACCAATCGGAATCGATTTACGGGTACCTCCCATTAATTTTTTTTGAAATGTTGACAAAAATTACCGATTTTTGGACAATTTTGTATGGGAGGTACCCGTTAATCGATTCTGATTGGCTTCAAACTTTCTGAGGTTTCATTTTTTGGAGAAAAAATAAGATTCTGATCATACAAAATTGTCAAAGTTTTAGTTAAAGTGACCGATTTTTCACTTTATTTTTATTATTATATTTCTATTGACTAGATCGAGAAGAGAGTAGGTTCATCTGACTTTGTTACGAAAGAGAAGAGTAAGTTTCTTTCGACTCAAAAATGGTTAAAGGCGAGTATGTTCATTTTTGGCGGGTCCTCGCGGTTTTCCACGGTTTCCGCGCAACAGATAAGAGACAACAACTTGGTGTCTTCGGCAAAGTTGTAGCACTCGAGGTCTTCTATAACATTGCTGAAGTCAGTTATCTCTTATCTCTTATCAATTCCGCGAAAAGCGCGAAAAATGATAAGAAAAAAAAGTTCTATATAAAATTTGCTTTTTATGTGCGCGATTTGCGCGCAACTGATAAGAGATAAGAGATAGATGACTTCAGCAATGTTATAGAAGACCTCGAGTACTACAACTTTGTCGAAGACACCATGTTGTAATCTCCTACCAGTTGCGCGAAAACCGTGAAGACCGCAGAGGCTAGACGGTACTACAACATACTCTACTTTAACGCCAACAGAATCATCAGAAAACATACTCTCCTCTTTCAAAATATATTAGAATTTTTTCACATACTCTCCTCTCGATCTAGTCAATAGATTTTCACTGCCTTTATTTCAAGAAAATTCACAAAAATAACCAAAAGTACCTACGGATAACGCAGGCCAACGGTACGGAAAAGTTCGGGACTACCAATGTAATTCTTTTTATTTTTTATTGATTTTCAGATTCCAATGCCAATCGCGATATTCCACCCAATCTGATAGCCACAGACAGTACGGAGATTACCGCGGTCATGTTGCCACTTATTACATTATCTCAGGCCGAGATTGATATCGTGGTCAAGCAGGTACCTGGTGGAGTAGCCAATATTCAAGATATTTATGGATTGACACCATTACAACATGGCATATTGTTCCATCATATGATGGACAAACAAGGGGACTCGTACGTGTTGGTAAGGCGTGTGCATTTTACTAATCGAGAGGCACTTGAACGTTACACAGCCGCTCTACAGAAGCTGATTGAGCGTCATGATATTCTACGCACTTTATTCATCTGGAAAGGACTAAATGAGCCAGTACAGGTTGTTTTGCGCCAAGTTCCTTCAATACTCACCGAATTTGCGATAAATGATACCGAAAAGCCAGTATTAAAGCAATTCAGCTATCAATTGGACCTGACACAAGCACCACTATTGCGTTTATTGGTAGCACCAACATCTGACGGAGGTTGGGTGGCATTGAAACTAATGCATCACTTGATTGGAGATAATGTCACCCTAGAGAGACTATATACAGAAATGCAGACCATAATTGATGGGCGGTATGATCAGTTGACAATGCCTATACCATATCGAAATATGGTGGCTCTAGCTCACCTTGGAGTTAGCCAAGACGAACATACTCGCTTCTTTACTGGAATGCTGGCCGATATTGATGAGCCGACTTTTCCGTTTGGTTTGAGCGACGTTGGCCAAGATGGGGCTGAGATTAGTGGTGCACAGCTGAAGCTGCCACAGACACTCAATAATCAGTTACGAATGGTTGCACGGAAGATACAGGTGAGCCAGGCTAGTATTTGCCATTTGGCTTGGGCACAAGTTCTTGCTCGAGCTAGTGGACGTGAGGCAGTAGTCTTTGGTACCGTGCTCTCCAGCTGTTTACAAATTCGAGAAGAGAACAATAACATCGTAGGGCCAATGATTAATGCGCTTCCAATCAGAATAAATATCAATGATGCAGACGTCGAGACTGCAGTGCGCCATACTCATGCAAGGCTGAGTCAATTGCTGGCTCATCAACACGCAACACTTATGTTAGCACAACGTTGCAGTGGAGTTCCAACTGGCTTGCCTTTATTCACTACATTGCTGAACTACGTCCATAATAAGAAGGCCGAGAATTTATCGCCATCGCTTAATGGAATAAGTGTTATAAATGAAGTGGAAGTGCGAACCAATTACCCATTAGCCCTATCGGTTGAAGATGATGGTGATTCCCTCGATTTGATGGTTCAAATAATTTCACCAATATCACCAACACGAATCTGTGCCTACATGCAACAAGCTCTGGAATCGCTTGCCGATGCATTAACTCACGATTCACAACAACCAGTTCGAAGATTGACTGTGATTCCACCGGAAGAACGCGCATTACTGCTACACGGCTTTAATCCTACAGATGTTGCGTATTCACCTGCCCGCTGTCTTCATCAGCTATTTGAGATGCAGGTGGAATTCGATGCACAAGCGGTTGCCGTGGAATGTAATGGAGAGTTTCTAAGCTATTCAGAACTCAACGCTCAAGCTAATCAGCTGGCGCATTACCTTATCGCCAAGGGCGTCAATTCAGATGATCTTATCGGACTTTGCGCTGAGCCCAGTATAACAATGATCGTAGCAATGCTGGGTATTCTAAAAGCTGGTGGCGCCTATGTACCACTCGATCCAGCCTACCCGAGTCAACGGCTGACTAATATTCTACAGGATGCAAACCCTAAATTTCTTTTGGCGGACGCTACTGGTCAGAAAGCGTTGGGAGACCATCAAGTACCAGTGGTTGACTTGTGCACATCTTTGCCTGCCGATTTATCAATCGACAATCCGGACGCGGTCAAACTCGGAGTCACTCCAAGCCATCTAGCCTATGTCATTTATACTTCTGGCTCAACAGGAACACCAAAAGGAGTAATGGTCGAACATCAGCATGTAGTTCAACAAATGGTGGATAATCAGAACACATTTGATTTCAATAAACAAGATAAGATGTGTGTGATCTCTTCGATGGGTTTCGACAGTTCTGTATGGGAGATATGGAGTGCGTTTTTTATTGGTTGTCAATTGTCGATCGTACCATTTAATATCATCCGTTCTGCCGACAAATTGTATGAATGGATCTGTGCCAGCGGTATTACTGTATTGAGTCAAACTCCATCAGCATTTAAAATGCTTATGCGAGCGGAAAACATCAGTTCCCGATCCCATAAATTGCGATATATTATCCTTGGTGGTGAGGCATTTGATCCATTGATTTTAAGGGATTGGCATGAAAAGAATCCTGAAAGTCAAACCGTGTTAGTCAATATGTATGGTCCAACCGAAACTATTATTGATGCAACAAGTTGGATTTGTGATATTGAAACTTCTGAAAAGTTATTGGTAGTACCAATTGGTCGTCCGCTGCCAAGCTATCGAATTTATCTGCTGGATGCATATGGCGACCCTGTACCACTAGGAGCCGAAGGGGAAATGTATGTGGGTGGTGTTTGTGTGGCACGCGGCTACCTTAACCGTTCTGAACTTACCGCAGAACGTTTTCTACCCGATCCATACAGTGACAATCCAGCAGCACGCATGTACCGTTCTGGTGATCGCGCACGACATCTGCCTGATGGCAATTTGATCTATATGGGACGTATTGACCAGCAAGTAAAAATACGTGGATTCCGAATTGAGCTAGGCGAAATCGAAGCCCGTCTGGTCGAGCATCATCAGGTACACGAAGCTGTTGTGAATCTTGGTGATGAATCAGATGCTCGTTTGGTCGCTTATGTGGTGGCCGACGCAGATTCATTATTAGCCCAAAACCTACGCAGTTATCTGTCAAAATTACTGCCTGATTATATGGTACCAGCGGCTTATGTGTGTTTACCATCTTTACCACTCACACCCAATGGTAAACTGGATCGGCGAGCATTGCCACCACCAAATGATGAAGCTTTTGCCACTCAGCCATATGAAGCTCCACAGAATGCGATTGAAGAATTATTGGCCGTTATCTGGTGTAAGCTCCTAGGTATTAAACGTATCAGCCGAAATGACAGTTTCTTTGAGCTGGGCGGAAACTCATTCCTCGTTATGCAGTTGATCAACCAAGCAAAACTACAAAATATTCACATTAATGCTCGTGGAATATTTTCGTTTCCAGTACTTAAGGACTTAGCATTGGAAATAATTGATGTTTCAAATCGGTTGTATTGTGAATTTGCTATTCCAGTTCGTCAAAGTGGTAATCAAACACCCATATTCATGTTGCCAAGCGGCGATGGAGATATAGCTTACGCTTTTGAGCTAGCGCATCGGATAGATGAAAGATTTCCTGTTTATATGTTACCGTGGCCTTCACCAGATAAAAAACAGCCATCATCTATGGAGGAAATGGCTACAAGAATGGTAGACCTGATAAAGAACGTTCAGCCAAATGGCCCTTGTGCAATTATCGGCTACTGTACTGGGGGTATTCTGGGCTATGAAATAGCAAACCAACTTCTAACAAGTCGCTATCCAGTTTCGTTCCTAGGTTTTATCGATACATATTCACTCGATGCAATTAAACCCAACGAAGATGAAACAGAAGCTGAATCCTTTTTAAATTACTTGGCATACAAATGTTCAGAATTTGATGCGTTCAATGAGTTGGAGTGGTGGATCGCGACCAGCAAAATGACTCTCAATGAAGCAATTGAAGAGGTCAAAAAGACGAATATAAATTTAAAAAGAATAGATGTCGAATGGGAAGCCTTATTTTCGAAGCAATGCGACCATTACCAAGATATGTGTATAGCCTACAAAATCCACTCGTTGCCGCTGAAAGTACATTTATTTAAGGCAATGGAATACGGATTATTACATACTAGAAATGAATTCTTAAACATCAATTTTCAGCATATTATCGAAAGCAACAAGGCATTTTATGATCTTCCAAAGCTTGGCTGGGAAAATAGCCATCTTACGACTGAATTCCACGTTATTCCGGTTAACGGTGATCATTTAACGCTGATGTCGGAGCCAGCTAATCGGATTTCACTGGCAGACAAAATAGCTCAGTTGCTCCTTGCTAATGAGTGTGGGCCAGTGTCTGAGACAAAATGAAAATCTTCTGCGGAATAGAGTAGGTGTAAGCGCATGAAACATGAATAAACAATAATTTTGTTCAAAAACCAGATCTCCGACTCTGAAACATAGTGTTTCATTTTCTCGTTTCATTAAAACCCTGATTTATAACTCTTCATATGGAAAGGCAATTCGTCAAGTGTTGTACTGTGATATAATGATCATGAAATAATTGGATACTTACTTCCTTGCCCTACATTCATAAAATAGTAGTAAAAGCAACCAAAAGAAAAGAAGTTTAATTATGTCATCGACTTTTATTGAAGAATGAACAATGAACATGGATGAAGGTAAAAGTGCTATTCAACATATTAACCAATTCAATTTGGTTGCTCTATATTTTTGCGCCACGTTTTTGCCATCATTTTTCATATTCTCACTGTTCTTTTGTCTTTTGTTCCGTGTGAATAACGAGTTGAGTAAAAGGAACATGTGAATCGAATACGCAGCGCAACGTAATCAAGCAACACACGAGCACTTCCTTTTGTAAAGATCAAGGTCAACGTGCTCATATGCATACATGGAAGGTGTTGAATTACCTAAAGACGGACCAACGATTTATTACATTAGTTCATGTTCCCGTGAAAACCAACCATCCAAATCGGCAACAAACCATATTGAATGGAACATCAACGGTGCTTTCTGTACTACTTTGCACGTGCTATGCGAACTCACAATGTCTATGGAACGATGTGATATGTGGCGCAACTAGGTGATGGCCGCAGAAGTTCTGTCAAAATTCATATACAACCAACTTGACATTCAGTTATATAGTCCAGCTAACCCATAGTATATCCGTCCATGGGCTGGGTGCGCCACCAGCGTGAAAAAATATGACAGTATATGATTAATACACAGCATATTGTGAGTTCGTGCTATGGCTATGCAAATATCTAGATTTTAGTATGTGTTTATTAAATAATATTTAATGTTCCATCAGAAATTTTTCGATTATTTCTAAGAAGTTGGAAACTAATTTATTCGTCTATGCCATTTTCGATTGAATTTCTTTCCATGAATTCATTTTTTTTAATATAATTCATATTTTATCAGAGCTCCGACATTGTAACCAAGATATAAAAGAGGGTGCGTCAGCTTAGTTGCTGGTGATATGATTTTATTTATTTCATTTCTCTTTTCATAAGAAATTTTGATTCATTCATATTATTTCGGACTGTAATTTCAATTGTATAACTGGAATCCTGAATAAATAAATTCATTAAGAATGGAATTTAAGTTAGTTTTTCGGTTTTCTATCATATTTCTACTGTTTAGTTTGGACATGTACGGTGGGTGTAATAAATTACTCAATATTTGTATATTATTTGTATCAGTGATAAATGTCGATGATCAAAAATGATTAAATAATGACCATTTGTAACATTGTGTAACGTATCAGATTGCGAAATTGTAATAAAAAATAGAAGCATTTGTTAATTGCCACTTCGTCTGTTTATTTTATGTGAAAGAAATAGGCCTATTTATCGTGTGCATGTATGTGACAAACTGTGTTTATTGTGGACCAAATTTCGTCATTGTGTTCGGTGGCAACGGTGCTTTTTGTTTTGCTTTTCAACTGAAACAGTTGTCTTTTTTCACTTAAAAGAATGAGTAAAACAGTTTGGCAATATCCAAGCCAACAACTCTTTTTTTGACTTAAAGGTCAATGCAGATTGTTGCTTTCAACATTTTTACGTTCAATGTTCCAATTAAGGAGAGACATGTGTCAGAGAAATAAGGAAACCGATCACACAATATACATATTTGCAAAATTCATTGAACTTGACAAAAATGCCATAAAATGTCAAGAGAAAATACACACAAATATGGATGTAACTTGCATTTGCATTGCAAATAGTGAAGTGGATACGACGAATCAAGCTAATTTACAATGCAAAAGTTAGAAATAATGTTTATTTGGAATTCCATTCATGCTTCATATATATTTCAACCAACGGTTTGCGGTACGGTACACTCATTATCCAATTAGTCACACTAAATTAAATAATTGACATTTTTTTGGTATGAGTTACACTAGCTGTATCGCTCGAAATGAAATATTTCAAGAATGAAATGACGAAACTGATTTATGACATGAAATCAATGAGATTTAATTCCAGCTTAATTTGCTGAAGAAATCCGAAAATGTGATTAACCTCGTCTTACCTACAAAATAATTATAAACTT
The DNA here is from genome assembly GCF_009176505.1 of Sitodiplosis mosellana. Classification (NCBI taxonomy): domain Eukaryota; kingdom Metazoa; phylum Arthropoda; class Insecta; order Diptera; family Cecidomyiidae; genus Sitodiplosis; species Sitodiplosis mosellana. The sequence goes on from NW_022595246.1 coordinate 1,707,435, forward strand.
AAATTTTGTCCGTTTGAACTCGTTTTAAAGCCATTTCAGTAAGCACTAGATCATCAAAAAGCCAAAATCAATCACCCGATGGACGTTGTATATTGGTTACGGTTTGCGCTCGATTAAATGTTACTTACCCCACAAAACGTACGATTTTTTTTTTCATATAATTTTGCTTTGACATTTTAGAAATGTCAGTTACTGTACTTTATTCTATTTTTTTCAATCTCACTTGATTTAATTTTTGATGTTTTCAGATGGAAAGCCTCAGACTGAACATAATTATAAAATACCGATAAATAATAAGCAATACTATTCCAGTTGCTCACACGATGAAACTTATCAAGAGATTTCCATTCAGTGGATTGACAAAGACAAAAATCTATACAATACAATGAATTTGACATTTTATCTGAATGACGCAACGAAGACATTTACGTTGGGTGCTATTGCTTTTCAATTGGCTGCTGAGATTTTTCCTAGCGGTTCATACGATTGGTTTGAATTATTCTACTTTGGAAACACTCTGTCGGCACCATTTGGCAATTCATATCAATGCGGTCGAATCAAATCCTTGCCATTGCGGCTGAAAAACGATAAGAACATTACTGGAATGGTTGAGTTGACAAATATTCAGTTTGAAGCGTATCGCAATGGAAAAAGAAGGAAATTTTCTACTCCGAAGAATTGCGAAATGAATGAAAAACCCAAAACATCGACTGAAGGCACAACATCAAGTGAGGATAATAGATTGGCTGAACATCAAACGTCAACTGAAGGCGAGAGCCATAAATCTAATGGAACGCAAATTTCCAACAACTCAACAAGAGGTTCATATTCACTATCACCTCTGTTAGCGCTATTTTAATGACAACGGAATTTACTAATAGTGTTTTTTTGTTCCATTTCAGATATTGCGATTATTATCTCTGTTGTTATTCCGTTCATACTTGTTGCACTTATTGCATTAGTATATTTTATCTATCTTCATCGCTGCAATTCGACTACAGCAGATAAAAAAAAGCTTTACAAAGTAAAATGCACCGAAAGTAATGAGAAACTATGGCTTTAATGCTTTAATTTTTTCAACACGCTTTTCAGACTGAAAATTTCAGTTATTCTGCGGTCATATCGGAAAAGTGTCCACATTCTCTTCTTTCTCAAAGCGAAAAGCGACAACAATATTCATCAAATTAAAATAAATACAAATAAAAAATGCTAAAAGAATTTTTGTCACCATTTTTTTTTTTTTGGAAACAATACTGACACACAACATTCGAAAGAACCATCCCCATTCAAAAAGTTTTTCTACACTATTCTTTTACACACCGTCTCCACTCGCATTTAGTTCCCATTACATTAGATACACGTTGACCGTTGAAATCCAATGGAAGTGGAGAATAGTGTAAAGCTGTTTGAAGTTCTTTAAATTTTTCATTAGATAAGGAAAACCGATTCAAACACACTCCAGAAACCGATTCGTCATAGTCTGTGTTCATAGCGATAGCCAAATTATTTAAAAACAAATAATATCAGTATTTTGAATGGGTTTGAACACATAACACACGCATTACGGATAGAATTTAAATTTAAGAAATGTTTTTTTTTAACGCAAACAAGTTTATTAGTTTATTTAAAAAATGATTGAGTGGAAAATGAAGTGGTTGGCGAGATTTACTCTAGTCATAAGCATTTGTGGTAAGGGTTTGACTTAAAGAAACAAAAAATATGGTAGCGAATGTAGAAATGCCAAACAAATAGCACGTTGACTTACGACAAAATAAAATTATATTTGATTGTTGCATCATCGAAATACTTGAACGAAACGGTACAATAAGTGCACCATTCATTTAATCAACGTGCCAACAACACTGGAAATCATACAACTCGGTGCTATTTTTAGACGAACACCTTACGTTTTGAACACGTACCTAATAAATAAAATTGATGTATTTTTAAGTTTTTTCTCTCTCTTGAATTTCCAATTCATCATTTGTGATTTTTTTTATTTCGTTCAAGTCTTGGTATTTTTGTTTTATGAAGCTGACTTATTCCCCACTGGAAATGTTTCAAAAGTGGCTATACTAAATGATAAAAATGGGCACAATTGCATCATGGTCGCTTTCTCCATTCAACTGAATGTATCTTATCCTACGACGAGTAAAAGAAATCCAGAACATTTCATCAAATTTAAGATTTGTTTTAATTTAAATGATTTATCCTGATGATTTCAGATGGACAACAAAAGTACGGCCGCTACGAACTCCGTGATAATACAACAACTATCAATCAAGTCAACGGCATGTGTTGTGATGGCAAAAGTGAACAATATATTCTGATTCATTGGATGGAAACAGGGAGCCACGACTTAATGAATTTGACATTTCATCGAAATGAAAAATCACGCGGCTATTCTCTAAATCGAATAGATTTTAATTTATCCGCCAAACTCTTAGCAAATGGTACCGATGAAATGCTGACATTCCATTATACCGGTGATATTTTTCAAGTACCATTGGGAATGTCATATCACTGCTCTAGAGAGGACACATTCGAATTAAAATCAAGTGAACATACAAATGATTCGGTCGGGACGTTTCATTTCTCGCAAATTATGGCAGAGGCATATCGCACAACGACCAATACATTTTTCTCAACTGCTATCGATTGTTCGTTTTCCAGAAAGCAACGTGAGTTTGAGCTAAATATTTCGACCCATAATTTATATATATCGAGAACACTTGGATTAAGCAGAGTTGAAATTTTCAATTAGAAAACTATTTTATATTTAAAAAAATACTAGTAAAGATAACCCAATTTCAAAGAATAATAACACGTTTTTAAAAATAATCTCGTTCAATAGAAACCAATTTATTTTCGTTCATTTCAGACGGCATCTTCATTGCGCTTGGAATTGCAATCATATTATTTGTGCTTTTTTGGAATACTACATTCGGCATCGAGGCGAATCGACCACTTAATACAAACACATGTCATAGTCAAATAAATTTGAACTTTAAATGCTTCACAATGTTTAAAAATCGTCTCATTGGATTTAACGGACTTTTGAATCGAATGAGTTCCACTTGGGACATATAAATGTTGTGGAACAGTTCAGTGGATGATTAGCATTGGAGCGCCCTCTGCGTTGTACAATGTATCAATTGACAGATAATTAAATGCATTGAATTGCGTTGTAAAAATCAACTCATTTGTTTTTTTTGTTGAGAAGTGATCGCAAGCGAAACCAAATCGCACCCAGTCAGTGATAAAGAATAAGAAGAAGAAGAGCAAAGAAAAATATTTTAAAACTGTTTATTAAATACATTTTCTGTTCCATTGAATCGGTCGTTTTCTTTGTCGAACAAAGAATAAAAACTTGACTAAATTTCGGATCAAATTGTTTAAATAAATTGAGATAGAGACAAAGGAAGAAAAATGAAGCTCAAGGCATTTTCAGTGATATTTTCATTGTTTATTGTGGGCCTTTATGGTGAGTACTGACTTTACTGTTATCTTCTAACCTTTTCTGCTATCGAATCATTTTTGTATTTGATTATTCTATTTATGTCGCCCTCTAATGAATATTTTTTTCCATGATGTACGTACAGCGACACTGAAATCGCCTCTTTTTTTCATGTTTTGTTCATTTTTATAATTTTTCATTTCGTTCATTTATCAAAAAATGAAGTTCATTTTCTGTGTGTTGCGTTGAAAAAAAAACAATCTTTGTCTGTTACTTTGTTCTTTTAAAATCAATTCAAGGATTAGGATGTGAAAACTCATTGCAATTGATAATTTTTTGTTGTGATTCACATAAACTTCCCAACGCAATACGATTTACACGAACTACTCAACCCGATGTAAAATGCTTTGCCCGCATTATTGAGATAGTCGTCATTATGTTGCTAGTTTTCGGGGAGGGGGAGACGTTTCCAGAAAATGTTTATTGCTGTAATTGCATTAAAAAGAATCTTCACAAAAGACACAATTTTGTAGAAAACAGCAACAAATGCTTATGATTTAATATTATTCATGTCCATTTTTCGCACCGAAAACCAAACAGACTTGATAATGTGACATTCATTTTCCGTTGCAATGTGATTTCAATTCTGACTCGTCATTACGACTCATTCTAATACATAATATCGATGAGTCAATGGTGCAACACATAATCTAAACCAATTAAAGTGATCTCTGTCTTGTCTACTTTGATTCAAGTGACAAACATATTTGCACACAGCGCAACGTTATAATCTCAATCCGATGTAACTGTATTAAAACGTGGTAGTTGTGTTTCGCAACACTTGTTTTTCTACTACTTCCATTCGATAATACACACACCGAGCGTTTGGCGAAAAGAGCTGCAAAGTTCAACCGTTTGGTCAATATTAATGTAATTTAATCTAACAAACGCAGTGATTCACTTTTTCACGCGCTCATAGCAGCTGAGCTCAGATCAAAATGTAGCAACGTTCATCTCAGATTCTACATTGATACACATTTTTCTGTTTGCTAGACCGACTAGGTTTATCTTGCCTTTGAAATGTTCACTAAGAAAAAAAATTATTTTTTACTTTATCTTCTAGAATTTTTCGATTTTGCGTATCATTTTTTAAACACAGACGCTATGCTCTTTTTAAGCGGCATTTATGTGTATCGCTGCCATTTTTATCTTATCGCACGCGTTGTATGAGACTTCATTTTATGGTATTTTCCATTGCTCGACCAACAATTTATGGTACAGATTATACTATGCAACACTTGCATATATGCATACAGCGCAGACATTCAGAAGTTGTTTATATTTTCTCAAGCGGGTCTATTTAAAAAATGACTGAATTTTGCCCATAACAAATCTTTCTCCAATGGACGATTCCTTTTATTACAAGTGGAATTAAATTTTGGAACAAAGTCCTATATTGTGACTAATATGAATGTTTTTTTTTATTTTTCGACTATTTTAAGACAAACCAATCGTATCATATAATTTGATTTGATGTTTTACAATCTTTCAAAAACAATGTTATTTATCATTTTTCGACAGCCGCAAGTGTAACTGATTTACCACCAGCCACCCAACCAGCAGAACTCCCTGCTCCAATTGAGAAGAAAACAACCACCACGGTGGCTCCTTCAACAACGACAGTATCAACCAGCACCACAGAGGCTCCGGTATGTTGAATAAATTATGTTTTGAAAACAAATTTCATTTTGTTGTTTGAAAAAAATCAATTCAAGCTGACATTTCTTGATTAAATAAGCGCAAAGGTTGACAAACTTGTCATTTTCTTATTTAAATAACAGACTGAATCAACGACAGCAATACCGACAAGCACAACAACGCCTTCACCAGCTCCGGTACGTGTTATCTTTGATTTCTTTCCGCTTTGGAATTTCGAGGAAAATTTCGCATGGACTTTAATTCTGGATTTATCTAGCGATTAACGTATCCGTGTCTGACGAGATTACGCTAATTACAAACAATTTATGTTTTTTAAATCATTGTTCAATATTCGACATTATAATATATAAAATGTTTCTGTTACTTTCAGACAACTCCTACTACAACGGCAGCTACGGTACGTGATTCGTTCCTATTCTTGAATTATCTCAAGCAGAAAAATATGGCAATAATCACGGCATACCGTTGCTATTGCTTAATTTGTTATCATTTTGATAACCATAATTGATTGTTTTAATAAGCAAATGTGTTTAAATTGTTATTTACAGACAACTGAAGCCCCCACAACAACAGTAACACCAACACCAACAACAACAACAACAACCCCGGCTCCAACACCAGCACCAGTACCCGGAAAGCCACAAGAAGGAAAGTATGTTGTGTCGAATGGAACTACGTCCTGCATCTTACTCCAGTTCGCTGCTCAGTTGAATGTGTCATACTATGGTAATTGAAATTGCATGTTTCTTTCTGCTTTGAATAATCCGTTGGAATATTTAATCAATTTCGTTCTTCACGAATATTCCATCATACAGATGAAAAGGCCGGTGTCCAGTATAAAATCTACAATATCCCCGGAGCAACTGGTGATAAATTCAAAGAAGCTGAAGGAAACTGTGGCAACACCTCCCAATTTATTGTCATCGAATGGACCGAAGCCGATGAAAAAAACACATTGAAATTAACATTCAGCTTGAACGAAACCGCTAAAGAATTCTCATTGACAGAGTCCGTGTTCAATTTGTCTACGAAAATCGTTCCAGGCAGTAATAATCGTACCATCTTATACTATGTTGGCAACACATTTGAGGCACCAAAAGATAAATCTTATCACTGCACTCGAGTTCAAACATTGAACTTAACCGACACTGATCATGTCACAAACACCACCGTCCCATCTGGAACTGTGAGTGTATCGAGTATTTTGGTCCAAGCCTTCCATTTGGGAGATAAACAAGAATTCTCAACAGCCATTGACTGTGATGCCATTAACACGCCAGGTACATATACTCGATAAAATCTTCAATTACGGTTTGGAAATGATTCAATACTCAACCGATTGTTTGTGTTTTTTTTTTTTCAGATATTGTACCAATTGCCGTCGGAATCGCATTGATTGCATTAGTCGTTGTTGTTCTAATCGCATACTTGGTAGGACGTCGTCGTGCCGCCGCTCATGGCTATGTTAGCATGTAAATCGAATCAATTGATCGATTAGTCAAATTACAAACCATCCCAAAAAAAAATACGAGCAAAACAATATAACATTTGGCCTTTATTCTTGCGCTAACATCAAACGCAATTCGAAAAACAAAAAGAATTAATTAATCGAAGCAAACAATTTTTGAGAGACACCAACACAAATCTTCTTTTTTTTCCTGTCTTTTTTTCTCAAACTGCAGTTTATTGTGCTGTGAATTACAAAAGAAAAAAAAACCATTTAAATATTTGTATACAAGATAGTAATTAATTTAGAGAACGAACTGAAATGTAGAGTTAAACGTTAAAGAAAATGGATAACCGATAAAAGACACACAAACGAAATTGGCGTGAAATTTGTACCGTTTTAAAGAGTAGGTTTTTTTAAGTAGTTAATTCCCGAATTTCAAAACAATCAAACACAAATTTTAACAAACATTTTCCTTCTTCACTTTTGCGAAGAAACACACGAAAACACTGAATTAAAATGCTTTTCCAGAAGGACCATTGTAAAAAAAAAAAAATAAAGTTGAATAAGAAGGGAATTCTTCTCTTGGTTTGCATTTCATTTCATATTATTTTGGATGAAGAAAAAAAATTTCAGCTTGAAAAATTGTGTTGGTAAAATCCGAATCTCGCGCAGAAAAACGGAGCAAAAATTCCGTCTGTCACAATTCATTTCGTATTTTACGTTTGGTACGCTTTGGGTAGTTCGTAAAAGTGACGTTTTGCGTTTCGACGGCATTGTGTACGTTGTGGTGCGTTCGTATGTTTGTTATGAAAGTTGTTGTTGTTGGACCAACTGTCAAAATCGCACAGTATATCTTATAGAGTAAAACGTCATCGAACAATAGAAAAAAGGAAGAAAAAAAAGATTATTTCTCCTTGGATGCATTTGGGTGGTGAACTGAAATTTTGATTGAGTGTAATTTCATTTTCGAGCGATTGTTAAGACATTTTTGGCAAACATGGCAACGCGATCGTTATCCCGAAATTTGCCATATATAAATCAACAGATAGCTGCATTATTGGTCAACACGTCACCGTCGGTTAAGTTCATTTGTATCGTCACCGTATTCGGTTATCTGCTGTCATTCTCTGAAACGGCTATAAAAGCGCTGAGCGTCACTCCAGGCTACATTCTACCGCCACAATTTTGCATTTGGACGGCGTTCACCTTTTGCTTCCTGGAACTGTATTTGTGGGAAGTATTTTTGGATATAATCATCGTTGGACTGTGTGGTAAACTCATCGAACCACTATGGGGTCAAATGGAAATGATGACTTTTTTTGCCATCACAAACATCGGTGTGGCCGTCCTCTCGTCCATGTACTATTTGTTTGTTTATTTTTGCACAAAAGACGATGAACTATTGTTTGATGTTCACATCCATGGACTATCTGGATACGTGGCAGCCGTCTGTGTGGCCGTTCGACAAATCATGCCCGATTTGCTGATCGCCAAGACACGTATTGGCAAACTCACAAATCGGTATGTTACCCAATTTTATCTATTTTGCCGTGTGAAAAATAAAACCTTGAATCGATGCCAATTATCGAAAAAAGATTTACAATAAACTTATGGTTTTTATTTGTGTATTTTTAGCAATATGCCATTGATTGTGGTGTTCTTTTCAATAATCTTCTGGTTGTGTGGAATTTTGGACGGAACCACGCCAACGATGTTTATATCGGGGTTGATTGTCTCATGGATCTACTTGCGATTTTACCAGTTGCATGCCAATGGTAATCGAGGCGATGGTTCAGACAGCTTTACATTTGCTAGGTAAATAATATTCAAACGATGGTTACATTGTAGGCAATCGATGTAATTCTGATTTCTAATACACAAAACAATTCGAGTTTGTAATGAAGTTAAAGAAAATTCCGTCCATATTTCAGCTTCTTCCCGACAATTTTGCAACCAGCAATCAGTGCTCTAGTCAATCCATTACATAAGCTATTTTTACGCATTGGTATCGTTAAGCCGCATGTTGCGTCACGAAACTCAGCACATTCGTTGACCTCGGTGGTGTCTATACAAAATGTTGATATGCACGACATGGAACGGCGACGACAAATCGCTCTGAAGGCATTGAGCGAACGATTGTCACGAACCACAGACTCGAGTAGACAAAAAATTCTACCGAAATCATTTCCACATCATCATCATCACCATCAAGGTCACAGTCATGGTCATGGTCATGCTCATGGACACCAATTCTCCGACAGTGATCAACCTTCGTTCATAGCGTCGACAAAGGCTCCGATGGAGTTCACTATACCTGCAATCCCCTTGCCACCACCACCATCAATGATAACGCCCGCACAATACTCGCAGCCAACTGAAGCAGCTGCACAAGGTGCCACAACGGCAACCCTCATTGACCTGGGCTCGTCGACCGATCAACCGTCGAATAATTCATGAAGCTCAGACATTGATTTGATAGCAACTGTTTGAAGAAAAATTTTTTTTAGCAAATTCTAATTAATTAACCGTTAATGATATGTAAGCAACGAATTAGTCAGTGATTTATCCTTGTTGAATGCGCGATTATTGTCTCCTTTGAACTCATCCAAAATAATTGATGCATATTACTCTTTGTTTCATTCACGGATTAATGGACTTGATCCGTATCGACTTATTTTCTCTTTTTTTTCCTTCTCTCTATCAATTGGAAAAACTATTCATCTAATGTCCATCTTATTTCCATCGACATTTCGTTCTATTCATCATCGAGAAGCATTTCTTTTTCTCAGTCTTTTTTAAATTTACAAATGAAGGCGATCCATGCATCGTTTTGGAAACATTTCTGTACTTTTGTAAATATTAAAACACTGATAACAAATTTTCAATTTAAATTATTCATTTTCGGGTTTTTTTTATGAATTTTTTCTTCGCGTTTTAACTTTTTTGCTCATGTGCAAAGAAAAAAAAATGATATGTAAAAAGTGACATGATTGTATAATGTATGGTCTAAGATTTATTTGATTAAGAAAATAAAACACTTTCTGAAAATTAAAACGATCTGTTGTTCATCTCATTTTGCTTTTTTAGAGATATTTTTTCTCGATTTTTCTTATAGCAAAACATACATTTCGAATGACATTTTGTATTGATTTACGTTTCAGCTTCACTCACTCTCTCATTCAAATGTCAATCAGCTGTTTTGGGTGTTATCGATCAAACAAAAGTGTTCAGTTTCCTATTGCAGCAATCCTGTGCATTGAAATTTGGGATTTTCGATTGAAAAACGCCTTCACAGTTTGTGCACCGTGAAAATGCCACCGGATCAAAGGAATGTGTTTCAACGATTGTTCAAAAAAGATACGGTAAATTCCCTAGTTCGTCGCATTTGTGATAAGAATACGTGTCATGATTCATTGGACTTGGTGTTATCGTCAGTTTATAATCACGAAAAAGACTTATTCGTGAGTAAATTTCACACATTACTGCAACTCGAAAATGCCAAATATAATCCGGTCAAAGAAAAAATATACAATGAAATGCTTGAGGCTCAGAGAAATAATATTCATCATCCGCTTGTGATTGGTAAAATTCAACTGAATACCATTGAAATGACTGTTATTAATTTAAATCATTTTTTTTTTGTTAAATTGTTGGCAATTTTGTTCGTCAAAAGGTGGAATTACCGAGAAGAAATCACCGCATAGCGTGAAATTGATTTGCATGGGTCATCATACGCCAATAACAAACCCAGGATATTCCAGACAACCACTCGATGGAAACATCTTCAAATATTGATGACTTTTACTTCACTTCGGTTTTGGCTTTGAGAGACAAAGAGAGAAAGAGAGAGGCGTCTTCAATGTATAACAGCCCCTGGTTCCAAAAATTGTGTACTAGGTATGATCTTGATATCCATACCTCACTGTCGTCCGCACAATGTGCAGCCAACAGTGCACTATGAGTATTCAAGTAGAGTGAGTACCCTTTTTCAAATGCAAGCACATTTTTTACTTATCCTTCAATATCCAGCTAATACGTTGCACTAGCGAATCATAAGCATTTTGATATGTTAAATTTACCTTTAGACGTTTTCTCAGGAACAAATACCACATTGTCTTCTTCAATATTTGCAGCAAATATGTTTTTAATGTAGGAAAACCCAATTGTAGAGAAAAGAAATGTTCAATTTGATTTGCAATCTCGAAATGATCAATCAAGTTTAATGCCATGCTGAAAACTAGATGCAATAACATAGCACACATTTTGTTGGTGTATAGTTTACGTTTATTTTATTTTCCTTCCAATAATGATGTTTCAGTTTTTGCATATTTTTATCCAATTTTGAAATAAAACAAAGATCGAGTGTACATCTATGCTCTTAAAACATAAAATCTACGTTATTTGTTGTGTTTTTTTTTTAATTTCAGTTAACATCAAGTTCGTGTGTGAATTTATCAAATGAAATAAAGTGCAAATAAAGAATTTTCAATTGTTTTTGAATTCTTTCAACAAAAAGTTATTCCTTTGTTTTCATGAGAGTCACAAATTGGTCATTTGTTTGGATGCAAAAAAGTGGAAAAAAGGTGGCAATTTGCCACAGAATCTGTTGTATGGACATTTGTTAATGTGTTCCTATTGAACATTGTGTATGAAATGGGGGGAAAAAATTCATTTGTTTAATCTTCATATAAGTTGGATGATTTTTTTTCTTTTCACATACATTGTTTTATGAATCCCTACCAAATCTAACAAAAATGCCATCTAATACGATAAATTTATGTTGTTGAGTTCAATACGTGGTACGGTAGAAATACTTACCGCCGTTAAATGGTTATTATTATTGATAAAAAATATTCATTTTGTTTGTTTATTTAATGAAAAAATGTATGTGTATGTAATATTTTTTTTTTTTAATTAGCCAAGATGAAAGATTTTTGGGAAAAATTGCATCTGAAAATAGAAAAATTTCAAAAAAAATAGTTCGTTGTAATTGCGTTGCTAGTGGCTTGGAATATAGAGGTAAACATATGTACAGATAAAAAGAAAAGATGTAAGAAAAAAAATTAGTTTTATGAAAAGAGTTGAAACGAATGATGATTTTCAGTCTTTAGTGGTGCATAAAATATGCACGTATCAAATGCAAATATATATCATCTCAGTTCAAGTTCAGTCATGGAATTGAATGCGATTGAATGATTGACACAGGATTGGTCTGTGTGAATGTGATTCATCCTTTGCAGTTGAAATTGTGTGATCAAAGATATGTATATAAATATGGGGCGGATTTGTTGGGGATCGAATTGGAATTTGAAAGAAAACAAAATGGCAGTGAAATAAGGATGGGGAATTGTGGTGTGTTTGGTTTTCGATTAAGATCACAACTAAAATGGTGTGTTTGAGATGTGGTGAACGTTGAAATAATATCAGACGATCATTTCTCATTGTGTGTGTGTGTGCATATCACGCACAACATTGGTATATAAATTCAATAATTTAAAAGAAAAATGTAAAAAAGAAACCAAAGAATCCGAAAAACAAAATAAATGTTGAAAACAAATTTAAAAAAAAAATCGTTGATGTTCTGGTTGTTTTTCTTTTTGGAACAATAAACTTAACCGCTTCGTCGGCAACGGATGGTCTTGTGCACCGTACAAGTAGTGTACAGCGCCAATTCTGCCAGCAGTTTGTGTGATTCTATCGATACTTGGATCTCTTTTTCGTTCTTTTTTTTTTCTTGTTTTGGTTTTTGGAAAATTTGAGCCCGGAACATGATCTGGATCAAAATGTGTGCACAGCAAATCAGGTCGATTGTTCACCAGCTCTCAAACGGATGACAAAAAGACAGCGAACGCCGATTGTTTTCACATTTGGACCGAATTATAAGCATTTTGGTTTGTTTGGTTTTGCTTGGAATCGAATTAAAACGCACACACGAATCACGTTCGCCAAAAAACGAAATGTGGTCTTTTGTTTTGTTTGCTTCTGCCATCATGCGATTTGGAAGAGAGAGCCTTTTTCACACGGTATTTTTTTTCTGAATTCGGTAATCGCGGACGCACACGGCACTGGTTAAGTGCTCTTGAGAAACGGCAATTGCTTTTCTTTTCTGAACACAATGCACCCCGCGCACGCGCACGCGCGCGCACACACCAACATCGAATCAATGCAGCCTCTTTGCGAATCGCCTAACATTCATTTTACTCTCTGCCCCATTAACAACCCTCTCTGAACTCTACACGAAGCTCTGAATCGCGATCATAGCATATTGAACTTGACATTCATCTCCCTCTCTCTCTCTCTCTCTCTCTCTCTCTCTCTCTCTCTCTCTCATCTGTTACTGATTGATTCTGCTCTGACTGCAATTTACTGCTAAGCCGGAACAAGTGGCCTGCATATTAAAATTGTAGATGATTTTTTAGTATGTTTTATCGACACATTTGTTTGTTTGTTTGTTTTTTTTTGTTCAGGAAAAAAATTAAACATGTTGAATCAGTTGTAAACGGATTTTAAAATACAAAATAAAAAAAAGGTTTGATTGTTGTTCTTATTGTTTTGGTTGTGTGTTTTTTGTGTGTGGGTAAACTAAATTTGCAAATTGGAACCAATGAAATCTATTGCATAATCGATGTTGAACGGTGAAACAAAACTCAACATATCTATAGATAAATACTCACTAGGGAGACCAAAAAGAAATGAATCACAAAAAAATAATAATGAAAACGTTGTTGCGTTGGAAATATTGTTGGTATATGTATTATGTGTGTGTGTGTGCGTGTGTGGAAATAAAGAGCAACGGCTAAAAATTGTACCAAAACGAAAATGGACAACAAAATGGAGAAAGAAAATGTTCGATTGCAAAATGATATTTGTGTTTCATTTCCAAAAAAAAAAAAAATTCTCTACAACGAATGATGATCGATAGCAGTTAAATTGCTTTTGCTCTCGGTCAGTAAAATAATTGCTATTGGTTTCGGTTTAAACTGTTTTCCCCAAAAACAAATTTATGTGTGTGTGTGAATTGTGGAGATCTTGACACCAATTGAAAGTGAAATGGCGAACGCATTGGCAGAATTTTGTTTTTTTTTTTGTTGTTCTTATTTGGTCCTGTTTTCACTATTAATTTGTTCCACTTATTATTTTCACAAAGAAAACTGAAATGCATTCAAATTCTATGCTGTATATTTCTTTTGTTTTAGTGGAAAAAAAGATGTGTGATAGTTTTTTTTATTGATTGAATTACCTTGGCATTTTAATTCCGTTGCGGGCAATTCCAAAGAATGTGGTATTGGTGGCCAGCTGAAATGGTAAGAAAAAAACCCATATATGGTGAGTGAAATGATGGAAAGTGTTTGATGTTTACGGTTAAATACCTGTCATGGTGCAAATTTAATCACGGCTATGACTGCGTGAAATGCTTCTGCTGCGACTGACCGAGCGGTTTCGGCTGTGGCTACGGCTCAACGAGTGCTTCTTAATTGGTGACTCGGAGCGTCCACGGGAGCGTGATCTTACGGATCTGTAATTAGCATTGATGTCATAATCGAATTAGTTATTGCGAGACTCCATCTTATTTTTAAAGATGATTCGTTTTCTTTAAGATGCCATCAATCAAATTTACACGCAAAGCCGGAGCCAGCACTTCAACTATGATTATCACACTCCAAATTTGGTGCTCAATCATAATGATCATTCATACATGTTTATTATTTATATTTAAATTTTAGAACAAAAAACAGCACACAAACCTGGATCGGGATCTTGAAACTGAACGACGACCGCGCGAATGGCTTCTGTCACGACGTCCTCCTCCTCCACCTCGTTCGCGGGAACGGCTACGCTGTCTATCACTAAAGAACCGAGAGAAATGCTTATTAATTTTCGATTATTTCCATAAATGAGGAGTTCAAGGCGCCCGTGTGTGTGGAGGTGTTAAAAGAACTTTGCTTTTGGGTATTTTTTTTGTCTCCTCATCTTCTTTCATTTTAAATGCAGATGATTAAGAAGAGAAAAAAAAACGAATTGAATGAGTCAGTACTTTTATTTTCCGTGTTTTACTTATTTGCCAAAACGTGTAAACCACAAACTAATTCCTGCCCACGCGCACACACACACACAAAGCAATTCAAAACAGCTAAGCAAACGACCATTACGTTTACAACGAAAGTTTATTGGCTCGAAAAACGACCGAATATGGTCAAAATGACAAAATGCTATTTAAGATTTAAAAAAAAGGAGACTTAATGAGCACACTTACCGTCGACCTCCTCTATCTCTATCTCGTCGATCACGATCTCCACGTCCTCCTCGACGTGTTTGCGGTGATGTTGGTCGACCATAGCGTGCCATTTGAACTCTTAACTCTCTGCCATCAAGCATACGACCATCCATGGCCTCAAGCGCGTCTTCAGCATCACGTTTGTCATAAAACCTACGCAAAATAACAAAGATGAATACACAAATCAATCAAAAGATGTCATCGTCACACCAAAAAATTACCATAATTTATATTATTTATGGTTGTAATTGAACTCGTTCGAAAAGCAGAGAATAAAAAATCAATATTTAACTTACCGTACAAATGCAAAACCACGGCTTTCACGGGTGTATCTGTCCCGAGGGATGTAAATATCACCAACTTCGCCGCATCGTTCAAAAACACGACGCAAATCATCTGGTGTTGTTCGATAAGTAAGGTTATCG
Source organism: Sitodiplosis mosellana (assembly GCF_009176505.1). Lineage (NCBI taxonomy): Eukaryota > Metazoa > Arthropoda > Insecta > Diptera > Cecidomyiidae > Sitodiplosis > Sitodiplosis mosellana. The sequence goes on from NW_022595246.1 coordinate 1,722,761, forward strand.
ACCTAAAAACACAAATTCCACTCATATTAATGCCAAATTTTTCAAAAATATTTACAATTCATTGGATTTTCGCACGAATAATCTATTTCATCGACATTTGACTGATGGAATATTAATAGAAAAATGGAAAAATTATGAAATTTCCGGCGAAAAAATGCCTCTAATGTGATTTTCGACGCCATTGTTAATTTTAGCATTTTGCAATATGGGTTTAATGCGGATGAAAAAAAAATGCCTCACCTTCAATGAAACCATTCCATCGATTCGAGGCGGTGGTCTTCCATAGTTACTCATCGCGTAATGTAATCGTCAATGTTTTACTGTCCGCGCGACGCTTTTCAACGAAATAAAATTCACTTTAAATCGGGTTTTGTCTGTTTGACTATGTCTAAGCGTCTGCACCGTTTCACACTAGTTCTAAGTTTGAGTGATTAGTTCGCGCTTGATGACGATGTGACCGTCTACTTTACAATTTCGAACATGCCGACCGAAGCGACAAGCAGACTTGGTTTCGAATTTCGAAATGCATCCCTATCGAAATCCAGCGATGTTAACGATGACGGTTTCTGTCAAATGTGCGTTTTACTTGAATTTCGCAATGAAAACGAAAATTGAGAAGAAAAAACATTAATTTTTCAATGATGTATTCAATATTAAAAATTACTTTTGAACTTCATGAATCATGACTTTTTATTGATATTTTTCTGGAAGAATATCAACGAGATCAGCTCAACCTAGGAGAAATACACTTAGTACGTTTCGAATGTATCGAAACGTGTGTGTTCAAGTCTTCGTATTCGAAATGTCATTTGGCGCTTTAAAGTCGACTTTCACCAATATGTGTAATATGCGTGATGGAATTTTACCGATGGGGCGGTTGGTATCATTGTGTGTCTGCCACATAAAAAGCCATTTTAATTGAAGTGCCGAATGTGAAAACGTGTGTGTGAAAAACTTCTCACAATTTTCACAATAAACGATTTGCCCGAGGCCGTAGTGTTTCAGTTTTTTTTTATTCTTGTAGACACTTTTCCTCGCATCCTCTTGTTTTTGTATCATCGGTTTTTCTTCTATACTGTGTAGACACTTTCTTAGAAATCAACTATTTGAACCGTGAAATAGAAGAGAAACGGCAATCATGGCGCAAGAAGGCAATTCCGATATGTCGACCAAATTTTCCACATTAAATGTAAATGCAATGGAATTTGTGCCTAACTTTGGAGCTCCACCAAGTGCACCGACCACCAATGCACCAACCGAAGCACCACCGGCTGAATCGGCCGAATCACCAGTCCAAGAAGCAGCACCCGTTGAACCAAAATCACCAGATGCATCACCCACAAAAACAGACGAAGAACAACCTGTGTCAGTAGCAGCAGCAACGGAATCTCTTGACGATAAATCGCCGGATAATCCTGGTTTGTGTTACAGTTTTCCAAAATTATCGCTTCATGTAAAAATGTCGAAGAAAATAGTATAAGCTTCTTGAAAACGTGTCATCGGCCTATCTCAATGTGTCTGTGTGTTCGGTCGATCCGGTTTAAAGCGGTTTGAACGAGCTGTCAAAGTCATTCGTGAATATGCGATGATTCGTTTTTCTATTATGCGTGTTGTTTACCTTATGTGTTGTCAATTACTCACTAATGATTAACTTTTATCCATTCTTTTTAACAGAGAGCGAAATGCTTGACAGCTGGGAAGATGAAGTGGCAACTACACCAGAAGATGAGGTTTGTATTTTTTCCCGACTCATTTTACCGGTGTTTTCATTTTTAAATGACAAACTTTCAATTCGCCAAACAGGAAGGTGATGATTTCGAAGGAGGTGAAAAGAAAGCAAAGATAGTCAAGAAAAAATCGCCAACTATTGAAGAAAATAAAAGTAAAAAGGAACATGTCAACGTTGTATTCATTGGTCATGTAGGTGAGTTCAGTGTCAATTTCATTTGAATTTTGGCGGAAAAAGTAGGCGTTGTCATTATACAGAAGAGAAAAAAAAAACAACTAAAAACTCTCTTAATAACACGTTATGAACTCAAAATTGTTTTAGATGCTGGAAAATCGACAATTGGCGGTCAAATAATGGCTCTAACCGGAATGGTTGATAAACGTACTTTAGAAAAATATGAGCGTGAAGCTCGTGAAAAATCACGTGAAAGTTGGTACTTGTCATGGGCATTGGATACAAATCAAGAGGAACGTGACAAAGGCAAAACCGTCGAAGTGGGTCGTGCATTTTTCGAAACGGAAAAGAAGCATTTCACAATTTTAGATGCACCCGGCCACAAGAGTTTCGTACCAAATATGATCGGTGGTGCGGCTCAAGCCGATTTAGCTGTGCTGGTGTTGTCAGCGCGTAAAGGTGAATTCGAAACCGGTTTCGATCGAGGCGGTCAAACGCGTGAGCATGCGATGTTGGCCAAAACAGCTGGTGTTAAACATTTGGTTGTTCTTGTTAATAAAATGGATGATCCAACGGTGAATTGGGATGAAGGACGTTACAACGAATGCAAGAATAATATTTTGCCATATTTGAAAAAACTCGGTTTCAACATTCAAAAAGATTTAACATTCATGCCAGTATCCGGCCAACAAGGTCTTGGCTTGAAAGATATCGTTCCACCAGAGATTTGTTCGTGGTATTCCGGTCCATCATTCATCGATTTCATCGATCATTTACCATCGATGAACCGAAAAGCAGACGGACCATTCATTATGCCAATCGTTGATAAATACAAGGATATGGGAACGGTCGTCATGGGCAAAGTGGAATCGGGAAGCGCACGCAAAGGACAAAATCTATTGGTTATGCCAAATCGAACACAAGTCTCAATCGATCAACTGTGGTCCGATGATTTTGAAGTGACCGCTGTTAGCCCCGGTGAAAATGTTAAAATTAAAGTTAAGGTAAATTGAATCATCAACAATTTGAGTGTTCATGTTCTAGAATTCAACTTATGTAATATGAGTTTATTCATTGGCATTTTGCTTTTATCAATAGGGTATCGAAGAAGAAGATGTCTCACCCGGTTTTGTTCTGTGCGATTCGACGAATCCAATCAAAGTTGGTCGTAAATTCGATGCTCAGCTTGTGATCTTAGAACACAAATCCATCATTTGTGCCGGCTACTCAGCTGTCATGCATATCCACTGTGCGGCTGAAGAAATTACAGTTGCTGTAAGTATTGAATGTGGTTCAACTTCATTCTTCAATACTTTTCACTCCATTACATGCGTCAATATTTAACGCTTTTCTTCATCTTTCAGGCTTTGCTGTGCTTAGTCGACAAGAAAACTGGTGAAAAATCAAAAACACGACCGAGATTTGTTAAACAAGATCAAGTAGCTATTATGAGAATTGAGTGCTCTGGTCTGATTTGCCTTGAAGAATTCAAACGATTCCCACAAATGGGACGATTCACTCTTAGAGATGAAAGTGAGTTTATTCGATCACAAACATTTTTGTTACAAAAAAAAAACTAATTCTTAATTTCATTTCATTTTCAGATAAAACGATTGCCATTGGCAAGGTCTTAAGAGTTATTGAATAAATTGCATAAAGAAATACTGATACAATAAAAACTCACAAAAAGAAAAACACTTCTGAAACAATATAAATCGAAACACACAATAGACCTATCTCTTAAATGAATGAGCTATTAAAAATCGCTAATAAAAAAAACAAAGTTTGATTTCACAAATACAAACAAACTTGAAAAAAACACCGACGCATTTTTCATATATGAATATTTTCTAATCATGCCGAAGATTCCGATAGAAAATAAGCAGACAACTTTGTTCAACCATTCTGTCGTCATCTTCATTGAGTCGAAATAAAGCTTATAAACGTATAGTTCACACAACGGAAACATTCGCAAATTGCGAATCGCAATTCTGAACGGTAGTTGAACGATGCACAAGCACATAGAACGCAGCTAATCTATTCTATTTCCACATCCTTTTCACAGAGTGCATTTTGTCTTCTATTAATAAGAATTGAAAAGAAAACCTCTTAGAGTGCATAACTTCACAACTTGATGGTTCTTTACCTATTCGAGGTGAAAAAAGAAGCAAAAAAAACAATAAAAAAACCATATATATTTTATGTTATGCTAAAGGAGGATAGATTTAAGACTGTTTTTTTTACTTCGATTTGAAGACTTCTGATTTTTACACCAAATCCGAGCACAATACGATATCACATCGAAAAAAAAATCGATTTTCTCCCAATATTTCTTCTGGAAAATCACGATCAGTTTTTTTTTCGTTTATTTCAATTTTCAACTTAAGACACTTCTATTATATGTTCTTTTTTTTAATCGATATGAAAAGCTAATTGAAAAACACAAGGGATTGGGAGAATTAAGGAAAACAAATAATAATGGAGAACATGTTTTTTTTATATGAGACATATTTATTTTACATTTAATATGCATTTCTGTAGCAAAGCAAAAATATAATTTTCATAACGAAAATTGTCCATTGTTTATGATCATTTTCCATTTGCAGCTGGGCCGTTCGTTCCGCATTGAATGCGGAATCCATTCACGTTGTTTTCAGTTGTTTACTCTCAGTTTCGTTGTCAGCAGCTTCGTCATTTGGGCGCTTTGATGTGTGTTTGTTTTGATTTCGGATTCGTTTGGGCAATTTGTCGTCACCAACCCTGAAAAAACAACAAAAAACGCTATAAATGATGTTTCTACAAATGAATTACAATTTTGAGCTTACATGAGTGTTGATCGTGTGCCAGGTCCCCAGTTTGGCATCGGATTGGTGGGGAATCGTGATAATGATCGCTGCCGACTACTTGGATTTGCTTCGGGGTGAATGTCATGTAAATTGTACGTCATTTCCGGTTCTTTGCTCAACATCACTCTTATGACTGGGTTCTTTTCGAGATGCTTTGCATTAACTGGATGAATTTTAGCCCAATTCCGTAAGATATCCCATAGAACTTTCGCCGGAGCATTCGTTTTAATCGATGTTTTGCACGTGTGTGAAAAGGAAACTTTGTATCCGGCATGAATCAGCGCTGAACGTAGTTTGACTATTTGAATGCATTGCAGTTTCAGAACGGAGCACAAGTGACCGAGTGTATAATACAGAGGCACATCGGGTAATTCTTCTCGAATCACAGACAAAACACCGTAGATACGTGGATTCGTTTCTAGGTTTTTGTATGGTTCGGTTTGAATCAATTCGTAGAGTGAATCAACGAAATCAAAATCATGAATTGGTGCCGTCCAAATGGGACCACCCATGTGATATTTGTTGTTGCACTGGTCACAGTGCTGGTTGACGCTTGGAACCGTTGGCAGAGCGTATTTGAATTGGTTTGGATTCTTTTCAGTCGGATTTGGCTTTAGGATACCGAGCGGCTGCAGAGAATACGTCTGGCATCCAGTGCACTGATAGAACATTGACTGTTTGCTACTGCTCATCTTACATTCTAACGGACTGGTGAATACACGCACAAATACACGAATGTAGAAATCCACCGAGATACTTAACAACGGCTTAATGTATCGACCGTAACGAGTGGCATGACTTTCAATGCATCGCAGAAGAATTCGAAGTGCTTGCTCGTGACAGGCTTTTGTTTTCAGCGGCACCGAACCATATTTTGCGTAGCAAGATTCTGGATTATTTCCAGCTAAAATGGCCATATCCGTCGCTGTAACCAGCAATAAGCCGCCTTCGGCAATGCATTGCACAGCACCGTCTAAAAATATTGTTGGATTTCCATATGGATCTAAGGAGTTGATTGAACAATTTTAGAATGATGGGTTGTTTCGTTATTAGATGATATTAATGAAGATGAATTAAAAACAAATTTAAAGCCTATCAATTTTAAACTGGAATCAAGATTCTTTCTCACCCAAATCGATCGCATCAAAGCGGCTTTGTGGGCTGGTGGAATTGTACATCAATGTCATAGCATTTGCTTCACTTGCCGTCACCAAATGTTCAACATTATTCAATTTTATGTTCTTTTTGATCGATTTAACAGCCGCTGCTGACAAGTCATTCGCAATTATCGCCTTTATTCCGGGCACTTCTTTGGCATAACGAATACTTCGCAATCCGGTGGCTGATAGTGCTTCCAAAACACGCATACCGTCCTATTTGATTGAAGAGAAAATTCATACACAATTAGAAGATTCTTCAAGATTCAAAGTCAATAAAATAAATAAAACCTACCGAAAAATCATTGCCTGGAATCTTTTTCCCATTTTTTCGCTCTTTACTTTCATTCTGGCAGAGTTTCCAAAACATTGACAGCACTGACAAGCTCAAATCCCGATTGAATTGCTGCACTGGATTGTAAAATACGCGATTTTCCGAAACAATTTTCGCGCTTCCTTCGCATATTTCAACGGTTACCGCTTGCTCCGGTTTCACTGTTGGCTGCAAAGATAACCCAAGCTTATTGAATATGCAACGCAATTGATTCATCATTAAATTTTCTACAAAAGTCACTTATTTACGTTTTCATCGGTTTCCATTTTCATTGGTTTTGCTGGTTTTTCTCTTTATATTAACAATCGATTTGATGCAATCAGAGCACGTGTGTGCATTTAAATGAAGTGTTGACATGGAACGTCAAACTGTACTCACACTGCTGTTTTGACAGAACATTACTCACTTCGAAAAAACAACAACTCTGACTTCGAAAATCTAACCTCATTCGAATGTCATAATAGAATGCCATTCGTCGCTCACACAGAAACTAAATAAGAAATTTAATTTGAAAAGAAAAAAATGTTCAAAGTGTTGCGATTGGTTTGTCATCAACGGCAATTTCCTGCTGTGCGGCAATTTTCATTCAAAAGTGATATTTCAACAGAGGTCTTGTATCCAAACAGCAAACAACAATTATTTACACCACCGCCACCACCTCCAGTAAGACACTTGAGACATAATTTAATATATCTAATGATTTTAAAAATATTTTGTCCATTTTTAGCGCGCTGACAACAAATTCAATGGATACATCCCGATGAATGCCGTTTCAGTTACATATTCGCGTAGCAGTGGGCCAGGCGGTCAAAATGTGAATAAACTTGATACGAAAGTTGATCTTCGGTTTCATGTGAAAACCTCCGAATGGATACCAGAAGCTGTGCGAGAGAAAATCCTTATCAAGGTGAGGAGTCAGTGATTTTGAAGGTTCAAATGACTTTTTTGTAATTTTGACTTTGTATTTTTTAGTTCAAAAACCAAATCAACAAAGATGGTTACTTTGTGGTGAAGAGTGATTTGACTCGCTATCAGCACTTGAATTTGGCTGATGCTCTGGAACGTGTGCGAAGCATAATTCGTGATTTAGAAGAAGATCTCACTCCAAAGGAAACAAAGCCCGAAAAGTTGGCAGAGATTCAAAGACGACACGAAAAAGCCGCACGAGAACGATTATTTGTAAAACGAAGCCGATCACAAACCAAATCCGATCGTTTAGTCGGGTAAACACCCATTTTGTTACTATGCAATAGCCCCGGATTGAACGGAATTTTGAATTTAATTGAATAAATGTGGATTTATAACAAAAAAAAAACATGCGTGTTATGTGTTTTCGTTTAAATTGTCTTGTATTTATTAGAAGGTCGTCGACCATTTTTGCGAATTAGATGTAAAAAAATATGAATCTAGGCAGAAGAATACCTCCAAAAACGGTATTAGTTTTTTTATGTTGTGTTTTTTTCTTTCTTTCTTCTTGATATAGAATAAAGTGGCTCTTAATTCTCAATTTCTATACAATATAATAATATATAATATAACGTTGAATGCACCTTAAACTATTATTATAAAAAATAATTTCCAAACGATATCATAAATAGCTTTGTAAATAGTCGGGAATATTCAAATCATAACCATGATATCTCAGTAGCTCCGTGCCGGATTTTATAAACTGAAATGATGCGAGCGAGAGAGAGTAAGAATAGTGAGTAAATGTGTGCTGGCATTCAGAGGGAAGTTCATGTGTGACAACCTACCTTTTCTATCGTTTGCACGTAATTATGACTTTTTCGATCGATCACATTGAACACGTCGGCAATGTCATTACGCAGGGAGCTGCAATCCTTAATAATATCCACTTCAAATCCGTATGGAATTATGTCAATGGTGTCTTTATTCATATCTTTGGGCATAATGTACATACAGCTGTGGGGATAAAATTGAATGTCATTAGAATCAATCAAATTAGGACGTTCTTCAGCGGAAGATTGAATCAATTCAAAAAAAACTCACTTGAATCCCATGTCGATGCAGTTTAGAATGAATCCAATGAACGGTCGATCACTTTCGATGGAGAATTGAAGTTGCATATCGGCTTGTGTAGCAACGTCAGTTCGTGATGGATTTGCTTCAAATGTTGGAAAGAGAGAAAATAAATCGAATGTTAGTTGAAATTTGATTGATAATAACACTATATTACACTTTTTCAATCGGCTAGTAGATGTTTTGGACAGTGTTGCTTGAGCTTGTGAACGGAGAACCAGAATTCTCTTGTTAATATCATTTCATATACTCACCATGAAATGTTGGATGTGAATGAAACCAACCGACCAGCTCATAGCCTTCATTCGTCAAATTGGCAGCTTGTTCAACTTGGGAGACTGTTTGAAAGAAGATTCGATTAAAAATCGTGTAATGAATTACGAATGGGCAACTAAAAACGTACCTGGACACATTTCGCAGGTGGTGGTTGTTTGATGTGCCGTTTTGCATGGTTTGTATCGTGTCAGACTGAGTTGGCTGCGTCCAACGGATTTGGTGCAAAATCCACCTAAGAAGCCCATCACCTCGAATTTCGACGACAATCCATGTAGGTACAAACACAACAGCGTTGACAGTGTCATTGACACTTTAAACGGTGGCATTTTGTCTTTGGGAAAGCGTAGGCATTCGATGAGTTCAAGTTCCAATTTCATCGGTTTGGATGCTTCGCGTCGCAAATTTTCACGATCTTTGGGCACAGCTGCGTACAGAAGTGTCGGTACACCGTTCACATGACTCACCGTATAATTGGCATCAATGTCTTTTTCCGTTGTGTGGTGATGCATTGTAATACTTTTGTTCCGTTGGCGTCGGCCCAATACTAACGACGAGCTCACATCATAATTGCCACTTGAATGAGATTTTTTATTTTGTGAACTTTGCATAAAATGCTCTTTGAGCTTCACCAATGGCCGAATGTACTCAAAGTGCTCTCTGGCATAGCCAAAATTGATTGCACCAATTTGTTCGAGCATACAATGTATGCGACTGATACAATTCACATCGCCGCAATGCTTTAATCCATTTCGTACCGTTGTTTTGCTCACATAACCAGGTCTCGTTTCAATCCATGCATTCAAAATGAAATCACGAATTTTCGTATAACGTTCCGGCGTTTTCGTTGGCCGTCCTTCGAAAAATTCCGAATGAAAATACTTTTCTAATTCGCTTACTTTGTGCAATGGTAAGACCAATTCTTCCGTTGGTTCGTTGGGATTGTTCAATGCTTGCAATAATTCGGGATCTATATTGTTCAGATTTAGTTGTGGCTTCATTTCTTCGGGCTCTTTCTTTTTAACGGCTTTGATTTTGAGTGGCGGCACTTTTTCGGGAGTGATCGGTGTCATCGGTTCAACCTTTACTATAGAAAACATTGCACTTGAACCATGCAATTCAATGAGATCGTTGGGTGCGTCTGATTCAATGTCTATTTCAACATCCGAATCCGATTCGTGCTTGAATTTTACCTGCAAATGATCGAAATTGTGTTAATTCAGGTGGAAATTGCTTCAAAATTGAGAGAAAAAAAATGTAAATCCAGACAAACCTTATTCGAACCAATGTTCGATTGAGAATCAATTTCCTCCACTGAATCGGTATCGTTCGGCGTACAATCATCAGCATCATGATTTATGGTTATATTTTCACCGTGTATATCAACAAATTTCTTGGCTTTACCGGTAAATGACTCTGAATGTTTGCTCCCATTTTTCCCCTTCGTGCTCCCACTGTGATGTGTTCGATGCTTGTGTTTTTTCGACCGTTTCGATTTCTTAATTGTCTTTGCTAATTGTGAATCCACTTTTATCTTAACGCTGAACTTTGATTCGGGTTTTCGGATTTTAATCGGTGGCACTTGTCCATCGTTGGATTTCTCTTGGATTTCCGATTTGAGCAATGAAGTGCCCGCCTTGGGATCAACGGCAAAATTCCGTTGATTCAAAATCAACAGATTTTTACTAACCATTAGCGTTTGCTTGAATTTTACAGCCGGTTTCTTAAGTTTGTCCAATCGCATTGTTTCATTCGCCGCCATCGGCGCACTTTTCCCACTTTCCGATTCAGGCACATAAGTATCAGGTAATTGATTTGAGTACTTTGTCGAATCTTCATCGGGTTCTCCACCTTGTGATGATTGACTGCAACAGTCTGAGTGTTCATTGTCTTCGGATGCTGTTTCTTCGGCCCCAATAACCACTTCCTCTTCTAATGATGCGGGTATATCTTGTTCAAAGATGATATCACCACAATTTGACGCCTCTTCAGTTTCACGCTCTTCCACCCAATCGAAATCAATGGGAGCTGGCTCTTCGATAACAACTTCATCTTGTACTAATTCCATTTCGTCTTGCGAACTTTGTTTTGGTAGATTTTCCGGCCAAAGGTTCTCCGCCCCATCATTGTTATCAGTTAGCCAACGTGGATGAACTGTGTACTCACAAGATAGTATTTGTCCCGAGCTAATGTTGGATCTACGAACAAAGAAAATTTCCATTAAAAATTTAGATTATTCAATCGTTTTTATTTTTATTGCAATGAATTACATTTCTCTTTCGTTTTTTGACATGAAATTATCCAAACCGCCCACGATATCCACATCTTCATCCTCGTCCATGTTTGTGTTGGGCTTTGGTTCCTTTATTGTTACCACCTGAGCCAATTTAATTGATGTAACATCAATGCCTATCGCTAATAATGAGTCATTTGTTTCCTCGCCATAAAATACAATTCTTCACACCAAACCAACGTTATTTCACAAATTGAACGCATTAATTGCCGTTTTAATGTAACAAACACAATTTTACACAATGCAAACTTGGTGAAAATGATGAATGAAAAAAGAAAAATTTCTTTTTCAAGAATTTTTTTGTGTGAATGTTTATTGTTTTGATGAATTGGAAGCGAATGCAAGCGCACTTGTCATAAATTACGTATGTTTTATTTATTCTGTCAGTGTCAACTCATACACACGCATATGGGACGCCATCTTGTGTCCCAACGACCAATTTGTACGTACATTGTACATTGTACACACAATGTATCTATAGTATACACAATGCATTGCATTAATAATGCATAATGACTAAAAAGTGCGCTTAATTATTCGAATGCAATTATGAACGCAACTTTATTTTATGCGAGTTTCATTCTAGTTGTTATACTTTTTCTTGATGCCTTTGTCATCTGAACAATCGTAATGACTACATAGTTTGATAATTATTCGTTTAAATTTCCGAATTCAAATTCATTCTTATTTCAATCCACACTCAAATACGCACTTTCACTCGAATAATTGACATTGATTGAATAGTACAGACAAAGTGGAAAAAAAGAATGCATTTTGAATTCAAAATTCGGAATCGATTTTGAGATGTCATAAATTACGAAAATACATTCATATTCTGTCAATACGTTAATCATGTGTCCCAGCTACAATTTTTCAATCACTTATTCACCCACAGCGATAAAAACGCAATATAATCAAGCAATATTTGGGCAAAAACTTCCTCATTTAAAAAAATGATTAACCCACCTATAATCTTTCCATCTAAATTTAGTATGTCGATATAATTCTGATTACTGATTTTGAATTTCAACATTGTTTGAAATTTGACAGCTTATAAAAGGTTTGACAACGGGAGTTATTTCGCTGACACATGTGCAATGTTGCGTCAGTTTGTTGTTATTTACTGTTTCGGTATTTTAGTTCCGAACTAAAGACATTTTTACCTTATTTTTAGAAAATGTATAGGCAAAAGCAGCAGCTACACATAACCACGGCTCAAAAGCAGTTGGTGAAAGCCAAAGAGAAAAGTGCAAGATATGTGCCGGGCTCGATAAATCTGCAAATTGTTGGCAATGGAGCAAAAGGTGCACCCGCTTCGGTTTACTTATTCACCGATCAATCAAGGTAAAGAATTAACGACCAATTTATCTCCATTGATGACAAAATGCCATTTGAAAAAATTAAATTTGTTGACATCTCCGCACAATCAATAGATACCTGTTCAATTGTGGTGAAGGAACGCAACGTCTTGCACATGAACACAAATCGAAATTAACGCGATTGGAACACATTTTCCTTACACGAAGGAGCTGGCATTCATTTGGTGGTATACCCGGTTTGAGTTTAACCATTCAAGATGCCGGTGTGCCACATATCACGCTTCATGGCCCAAGCAAATTGAGCGACGTTTTCCATGGAATGAGGAAATTTGTGATTTTGAAACATTTGAAAGTGGACGCTCCGGAGTGCAATCAAAATGGATTCTATGATGATTTCGTTTTGAAAATTCATTACTTGCCGTTGAGGTAGTTGATTAGCTTGTGAAAAATTTATGTCAATTTTGAATATTCATCACATTTATCCTTTATAATATCACCAGGAATGATAACAGTAGCGACGATTATCCTGTGATGGCGTTCATTTGTGAATGTAAACCAAGACCTGGGGCCTTAAGTTTAGAAAAATGCTTGAAGCTAGGTGTTCCAAAGGGACCATTGCTCGGAAAATTAAAGAATGGAGAGGCTCTAACGTTGGAGAACGGTGTCACTGTTCAACCAGACGATGTTCGAGAGCCAGATGATCCGGGGCCAATTTTTCTAGGTAAGAAGATTAATCAAAATTGATAGCATTGTTTTGATACAAATCAATTTTGTTCCAATTTGTAGTCATTGATATTCCATCGATCGGTTTCTTAATAAGTCTACGTAATAATGAACAATTCAAAGAATACTTGAATAAAAGCCACATTGAGTCTGATCGAGGTGATTTAATTCTACATTTTTCACCGGAATCAATCGTTGACACCGAAGAGTACAAGGAGTTTGTTGAATCATTTCCAAGCAGCACAAAACATTTAGTTCTAAATGAATCAAATCAGTGAGTTCAATCATCGAATTTGCAAAGTTTTTTTTTATTCTATTCATTTTATATCTTAAGTTGCTTAAATTTATTACGTGGCTCGTATTTCTTTTAGATTCTCTGGTTATGTAGCGGTTCATCGGATGCAATGGCAGCTGAATCAATTGAATCAGCAGATATTCCCAATTTTAAAGTGAGTTCAGGAAAAAAATCAGTTTCAACATAGGCATTTTGCAGAAAATTCGATATTTTCAGTGAAACATTGAGTGAAATTCAATACAGACTAAATTATTTCAAAAAATTTACAGGGAGCCACTTCCACCAGAGACAGACGACTTTGAAAGTTCCCCCAAAAAAATAAAATTAAATGAATCACCGCCACCACAAATGGATGAAGAATCGGAGCCGAAAAAGTTGCAATTTGCCATGCCAATGACATGTGTTCATTTGCGACCGCGAAAGTGTATCGACCGTAGTCTTGAAGTCCGACCGAATCCATCTGAGTTTGTAAAAGAGATAACAGATATCGAAGGCGTGACTGAAGCATTAGACGCGTTGAAAAAGGATCGCTTGCATGCAACTCCCGTTGATAGAAGTAGTCAATATCCGAAGGTAGTGTTTCTCGGCACTGGCTCATGTATTCCAAACAAAACGCGGAACGTGAGCTCAATTCTAGTTCATACAACGTAAGACAACACCATAACCTATGGAAAAAAAACATCCGACCAAAAAGAATACAAATAAAACAAATTGAGTGTTTTGTTACAGAAACGAGAGTTGTGTACTGTTGGATGTAGGTGAAGGGACACTGGGTCAAATAATTCGTTTCTATGGTGACAAAGCGGACGATGTAATTCGAAAGCTGAAAGCAGTTTATATTTCACATCTGCACGCTGACCATCACATCGGTGAGTATCGAGTGTTCGCCAATCAAAAGGGACTTCACGTAAACTCCATTAATTTGATTGATTACAGGTCTCTTTGGCATAATACAAAAACGGCAGCAGTTGTTGTGCGATAAACGTGCATCAATTTTATTGTTGGCTCCAATTGAAATGCAACCATGGCTCACATTCTATGACAGTGAAATAGAGCCAATTAGTACGGAGTTTGAATTGATCGATAACCGTTCATTGGTGAGAGAAATTGATTAAAACTTATTGACTTTCACACAACTGGAATGAAAATAGAAATAAACATCGTTCGAATCATTGCAGATTGAAGATGGCTTATCGGCGGAGAAAGCGGCTCTCTTGGGACTTTGCTCGCTTCGAACATGCGGCGTTGTACATTGCCCAAGTGCATTCGGTGTAACAATGACAATAAATCACGATCAACCGTTCAAATTGACATATAGTGGCGATACAAAACCGTGCGATGCGCTAATCGAACTCGGTTTAGATTCCACATTACTAATTCATGAGGCCACAATGGAAGACGAGCTATTCGAGGATGCATTGGTAAAAATGCATAGCACCGTATCGCAGGCGATTGAACAGGGACACAAAATGAATGCAAAATATACATTATTAACGCATTTCAGTCAACGTTATGCGAAAATTCCACGCATCGAACAGCATTTGGTTGACAATGTTGGCATTGCATTCGATAACATGGAAGTCGTGTTAAGCGATTTAAATGACCTCAATATCTTATATCCAGCTATGAAAAAAATCTTCCCCGAACACTGGGACGATATGGAACAGAAATCCATAAAACGGGCCAATAAAAAGGCAGCCGAACATCAAGAGAATGAATCAAATTTGTTAATTGAAAACAAAGAAAAGAAAAGTAACTAAGTTAAGTTGAATAAAATGAAAATTCAAATGAAAAACATTAATTGCATTGTTCTTTATTTCCATTGAGAATCATGGGAACATTCCTTTGATATAAACGCATAAATTGGTCGAATTAATTTGAGATGATGCATACGTTTTAAATGCATTCGCATCAATCTTCTTTCTTTTTGCTGATTTTCGTTGTGGTTGCCTCTGTTGAATTATTCGCATTTGTAGTATTCCCAAGGGTGGAATTACTGTTGTGGTTGTTACTTCCGCCGGGTGACCCGGTAGCCCCGGGAAATGTCCATTGAAACCATCCGCTGGTATTGATTTCGGGAAATGTCCAATGAAACTCATAATCCAGCTCTTTCTCCAGTTTTTGTTTGAACGAATCAAATAGTTCGTTGTCACTTCTCGCTTCTTCCACGAACTAAAAAAAATGCCAATTCATTTAGAAAATAAGAAAGAGAAATCGACGTTGAACATGAGTTAATTGAAGGTCAAACCTTTGCAATAGCTCGGCCCTTTGTTTCGTCATGCGCTACCTGTGGCTCATACACAACCATAAGAATTGGTATGTAGTTCTTATAATATTCTATAGCGTTATTAAACAATGTTGTGCTCCGGAAAAATGCTCTGTTCAATGCATCCAATTATTGATCTACCATATCAAAACCACCGCCAATTTTTGTGGCATTAAACTAAAAAAAAAAGTTAAAATATTTACGAAGAAATTTTTTTTTTTTTTCAAATTCAAACAACCTACCTCTGTCAATGCGTCCTCTTTTGATTTCGCGAACTTCGTTTGAGTTTGTGCGTACGTTGTGTTTTTCACAATTTCATTATTAAATATCTTCACAACCTTCAAATTCAAATCTCTGCTTAATTTTCGATTATGGTTTTTCACTATGTCCACACTGATTGAATCCTCTGCGAAAATTCGCAGGCAAAAAATGCCAATCACAAACAATATGAAAACGAACTTCATTTTGCGTTAAATTCTATTCAAACTGACCGCAATGTCGACTTTTGATTCTTTATGAAAAATAAATTATGTTACAACGATAACACATTCGATCACTCGTTGGACTCCAATGTTTCAACAGAATCGTGATGATAACTTTGTATTTGCATCTAAAATGCTCTGATCGGAGCCAACGTAATGACTAATTTAGTGCGATAGTAACGTATGTGACAATGAGATTTGTTCATTTCATTTTGATTATTTACTGAAAAAAATGTGTCAATACACAACATATACAAATCCGTTTTTGCGTTTCAGACAATTTTAATAAACAACGCTTCGAGCGGTATGCTTATGTAGTACAGTCAAGACTTGATAATTCACGGATTTGTAATGGGTTCTTTCCCTTCTTTTCTGTGAAATTTCCATCGCATTATGGATACAGTTCCGAGAAGGATGAGATTTCAATGAGATTTGAGCACCCAAAACCAATGAACTGGATCAGAAATTCGCATCAATCGGAAGCATCACAAATTGTCATGTTTTTCTGATTCGCTTTCCATACAATTACGCATTCAATTCATTCAATTCGGCTATGTTTTCATCGATTTTTTGAACATCTGGATTTGTTGGCAGCAGTTTGCTGAAATAGCGAGTGTTGAAATACGCAACGATTAATTACGGTAAAGCTATAGAAAAGAATGCGGCAACTCTTCATTGTTATCAAATTGCTCCATCAAATTCATTGATTCAAAGATAGAACAACCAGTTCATACCATCAATTTAGACATACATAATAACGTCTGGTGAAGCCTCTATAAATGAAATCAAAGAACAAAATGCTCAACGTGCACTTCCTGACTGAATAAAATCACATTTGACCTTAAAAATTCTCGAACAAAAATAGATTGTATTAAGGCAATGTCGCAGTATATTTTTGAAGTTCGCGAATGGAGTTTTTTACTAATTGAACTAAATTAATGCAAGTTCAATGTAATTTCTTACATATTTGTTTTTGTCAAGTGAAAAGCAGTAAACTTCCACTAATTAACATAATTATTAACTGTCGAAACCACTTTTGCTCCTCGGTTCTGACTTGAAACATCTATTTTCCGTCCATCTTTTAGTGAGCGTGCGAAACTTTAGTACCCTTAAGTTATAATCAATTATAATCAAACTTTACAAATTAATTATGGCACGGTCATTATATTGAGTGAGGTTAATTTTTTTTGTTCATATTTCCCAGTATCTCGTTGCAGTGATTTTGGATTGGAAAAAACTTGCAGTGAATAATAAAACCTGATTAGGTGATTAAAATTATGGCATTATTTATCCAAAGAAGCACTCAAGGAATATCAGCTATTTTAATATCCAAATGGAATAACACAATACTTCAAAAGTAATTAACTTTTCCGCGAGCAGCGAACTCTTCTATGGAAGCGACACCTTCAATGACATTCTTCGCGAAGTTGTTGTGAACTGACGATAAGCATTCTTTTCGAGTGCCAATTATTTTTCTTTTACTTTGCTTAATCATATACACTTAGCTGAATGAATTGTGTTTTTTTGTAGAATTTTTGATGGAATGTTGACGAAACATTGCGGTGAATTCAACTTACATCTTATTCTGCTACCAGACACTGAACGTGGAATCATCTTCGTCGATTCTATGCAGCGATAGCTCCTGCAATCCTTTGTGTGAAATAATATATTCAACATCAATTCCAGGTATTTTCCATCATCATCATCATCATCATCATCATCATCATCATCATCATCATCACCGTCATCAGATGAAAATGTCTGCTTTGTATAATGTTCATTCGTTTTGCAACTCGGGCGAATGAACAACAACAACGCGAAAAATGTGTGAGAATAATTTTTCAATGTCTTCCACCAAGCGACTTATTCAATTTTATGCATGCAAACAAATGACATAAGTGAACAAACTTTGTCTCGGTTGTTGTCATTTGTCATTGATTATTTTTACCGCTTCCAAGTGCCATTTTCACTTCGCTCTGTATTTCATTTTCGTTTACATTAGATTTTTCTGGTATTTATTCAAATTCGAATAATCAACACGAAATGTAAATAAAAAAGATATGAAATGAATAAATATTGAAATAAAAGTTTGTTGCATTGCTCAGCGACAACTGACAACAAGATTGATTGAGGGCAGGAAATGGGTGAAATTGAAGAAAAAAAAAATCGCGAGATGCCTTGCGATAAAAAAGTCGTCGTCATGAACATAAAAACTTCCAAGTGTACCTACCTTTCTACCTTATTTCTCCTGCATCATGCTCACTTCAGCTACCGGTCCTACATGAACAAAAAAAAATGCAATCGACCACGAAGTAAACGCCCATGTTGTTTGCAATTTATTGATTGATTTTTATTTATTATTTGATTTAAATTTCAAAATATAGAAAAATCACAATTTACAGTCAAAAAGTTGTAGTAATTTTCATTAAGTTGTATTTTTTGTTGTTGTTGTTTCAAACGTTTATAGATATACGCATTGTATAAGTAAAAAATATATAAATAGCATGAAGATTTCACTAGATTTTCTTTGTTCTTTGTTTTATTTTCCTTTTTTTTGGTTCAGTTGATCAAATCGAATTAAGTGTGGAATGTCGTGAGTTTGTTTACCCTGCGTTTTGCACTTGAAACCAGTTCATAATGGCAAGAGTTGATTAAATTAGACTCCTGTAGAATGAAACGCGCAGTAAACTCCTTGAGATGAAAGCTCGCACAACACTGCACACTCACTCGACGCTTGCAGCATTCCAGCGTGAATAAACGGTGAATTCGGTGTAATAAGTTGTTCCAACCTCTTGAAAATGTTTTGCATTCTTTTCATTGGAAGTTTTCGCGATATTTCCATGACATTTAAATTCAATTATTCGGATGCAAGGTATTGTTCACATTTTTCTACTTCAACGCGTCTTCTTACACCGAACTCACTGTCGTTTGAAACATCGAATGATTTTCGTATCTGCATTAAGCACTTGATTTGAATTTGACACGCTTTCATACATTCCATGGCGTATAGAGAGTTGAATTCTATACATTTTGTGCATGAATGAAAAAATAAAAATCATTTTCGAACAAATCAACGCTGAAATGCTTCTTTTTTCATCATTTAATTAAATAGCGTTTTGTAAAATTTGCACCTATTTTCTCTTTACATCGTGTGTTCTAGTCGTTTAAAATCGATGTTTTTTGAGCTCTAACTACAAATCAAACGGAAAATGTTCTTCGATCAAAATCGTCGCTGCGGCAGAGCGACTCACTCATCGAAACAATCGATAGTGAAGAAACAAAAAAAGAGAGGAGAGAGAGAGAGAGAGACAAGGAGACATTGACTGTCTGAATGTCCAACAGATAGACCCATCTCCGCCTAACAAAACAAAAATATTTAGCTAAAAATGAAAATCAAACAACAACGACAGAAGAAAAATCAAATCACTAATCAGTTTCTTTGTTTTTAGCACAATAATTTTTTGTTTGATTTTTGAGTTCAAAGTACTATATAATGGTAGTAGTATAAAACGAATTTCCTTAGAATATTTGGTTAGTTGCTAGTTACACGAGAGAAAAAAAATTAAATGCTGTAGCTTTTCGCTTTAAAATATTTGTATCAACAGAAATGAAAAGGTGTGCATTTAAAATGTCATAAGTCGCTTAAGTAAAAATAGAGAGTCTAAATATATATTCTTATGCAATAGAATGTTTTCTTGATTTCAATCAATTTTTCCACCTCATCTAATCTTCTGGTTCTCTTTTTTTTCTTCTTCATTTTCTAAACATGTTAAAATTCGGTTTAAAAACATTTTTTTTTTGTTAATTCGCAGAACTGGTCAAAAATATTCACTTATCGATATTGATGTGTGATGTGATTGTATGTGAATGATATATCGGTTAAGAGTCGATAAAATTGATGTCATTTTATTCTCCCATTCTCTATCATTGGCTAAGTTTAAAATTAGAAATGAATTGAGAATATTTAAAAAAAAAATCGTTGCATGCTTTTGTCAGAGGAAAAACGATGATTGCATTTGCAATCATATATGTGATTCCAAGTTACAACTTGTGATGTACATAATTTGAATACGAAGACTGTGTAAGTGCCAGATAGCGACATTATAAATGGAAAATCGCAGTGGATACAAAATTAAAGTTTGAATTTTAAACCACATACATTGTACACATTGGTAATTATGTTAGTTTGGAATTTGCCACCGCCAAACATTTTCTCTATCGAACAATTCCGAATCGTTGCTCATTGCAATTAGGGGGAAAAAAATCACCGATGCATGCCCGTGTGAAAAAAAAATGACTGACTGACTATAACTTCAGTTGACTTTAGTTGATTGAATTTATATTTTTGTTCTAAGAAAATCACTTGGTCCCAAATGAAGCAACTTAGATTGTAACTTCAAATGATTTCAGTTAACTATGATAGACTTACACTACACTTTGTACTGAAATGTCAATCAAAGTAAGTCATTTTTGTCCCAAATTAGTTAACTGACTGCTCAGTTACTATTTTTTCACACGGGTGTTTAGCATTTGATTCGATTGGATTTGTTTTCGATTCGGTTGAATTCAATTCGATTTTGCCCCATACAGTACTCGACAACTTTCGACTGCAACATTTTAATAAGATAACGAAGACTCGAATCGAAAATGTAGATTTAATATTCGATTTTCAATTTTCAATTTATTCCGTTCAATGTCTATGTGTTCGAATAGAAGAAATGGTAATTTATGTTCCTGAAATGGCTTCATCGAATCCACTGAATGCTCCAAATTTTTCCTGTCAAATTAAAACGTTATGAAATAATATTTTCCACGAAAATCAACACACGGTAAATTGATAGCAAATGAAATAGTCAACAACAAAGCAAAAATTCGTAGAAAAGAATTAAGTTGCGACACATTCCAAAGAAAATGTATACCAAAAGCCGTTCAACCCCATCGATACGAATGTATGTTCTTCTTTATTACTTTCATAGAATTTGAACGCGCGCGCGCGCGTCGGTGTGCTTCTATCTGTTTATATGCTGTCGTAGGTTAACAAGTGAACATGCCCTTCTGGATCATTCCACTTGATTTGTTTACGAAAACTGTTGCTTTTTACCGTGTTTTCTTCGTTCCGGTATGATATTGAGTGATTTGTTGCAAAGTTACGTATGTGTGAATTTAGATAGAAAGAGACAGCAAACCAGAGATAGAGAGAGATTGTTTATGTTTTCCATGGCAAGGGCCAACAATATAGAATATATTTTGTTGGCGATTTTAAAGAGTCGACGTGTGCAATGGATTTTCAAATATTCATATATATGTTACTAAAGAATTTCACACAACGTTCATGTTCATATCATAATAATTACTGGCACAGAATTTGTTGGAACCCATATATTTTTTATGTCTATATTTATGATTTAATTTCTTACTTTAATAGTAGTGTTGAAATGAAAAACTGAATCAATTTAAGGCTCAAAGAGTTTTACATACATATACAGGCTTACGAAATATGCTTCAAGTTTGGTATTATATGCGTTATGCGTTATGTGTTCAGAAATAGGCATTCAGTATATATATGTTATTTTATGATTAATATGTTAATAAGAGCGCCGCACGTGCACGCAGGTATTGACTTTCATCTTTGTGGGCGCGAGCCGCCGTCCTTATTGAATATTGTACAAATTAGTAAATGTTGCGCAATATTTCTGTGTATGTGCGGTGTATAAGGAATGAGCTGTTTGCTTTTTAGATTTAAATTGGAAAGACACTACAGATTTTTATTTTCTCGAAAAAAAGCGTTGTTTAGAAAGAAACAATGTGTTCGTTCAAAGTTTTTCTTTGCATAGATCGCTTTGTTTTACAAATTCCATTTCCATGCGAAAAATTTGCATCAAATTGTTTGTTCTTTTTTCAAAAGTTGTTGTGAACTGTTTTCAAGTTACAGTACCTAATCAAATCAATAATTTAAAATACATCGACTGTAAAAGTGTTTGCCACAATAAATATATATCATTTCGTTCAACGTGCTTTAAAATTAAACTCCGAAGAAATAATGTATTACATAGTAGACTGAGTGTCGTCACCAAAGTCGTGCTTTTGTACACAGTAAGCATTTTCATTTTAGTTCAAAATGTAATAATTTTTGCGTAGATTCACCCTAAGCAAACATTTTGGTTCACGAATTTTCATGTGTATGCATTGTAAGAATTTGCTAAGTAAGTCTTTCCGGCGAAAGCTCACGTAAAGGATACATAATTTCATTTAATATTTATTATATATATATATTTTTCGTACGTAGTAAAAATGCCATGGTAGTATGTGTTCAGCATTTCTAAAATGAATTTAGTTGGGGATGGTTGGTAAATAAGAGGGATTTGCAAAAAAAAATAAGTATTTTTGCGGTACTGACCCATTTACAAAACGATAAATTGGGTGTGCGAATGAAAAGGCTATAGGTGGTGGTGAGGGTGGAAATGATGGTAATTTTTCATGAAATTATGGTGATTTACATACATTTTTGTTTTTTTTTTTCGTCTTCTCATTTCTTTTCATTTAAATAATCGTACATCATTTCAACACCCTGCAACGTATATTGAATAATATGTTTTGACCGTCGTCGTTTTTCCTCCTTGATACAACGAAAAATGAACTATATCGATTATATAATATTCACTACAATCGACGGAGAGGCGGAGTTTAGAAAGTGATATAGCATCCAACAATTACCGACTATTATATTTCGATGTGTTTAATATCTAATGACATCCATTGCAAACATACAAATTGAATTTCATTGAATGAAAATTAAATATCATTTGCAAATGAAACATCAATGCACAACCCTTGCACCACACTAACAAAACAAAGTAAAACACGAATTTGCGATGAGCGCATTCAGTAAAGTTCATTTCAATTCTTTACATCGTTAAACGCACTCATGAACGCGACAAATTGAACGCATCAACAATGTTCCGTAATGAAAGAAAAAATTTTTACTTATAAAATTGATGTTTATCACGTGCTACGCTCTCACAAAAATCAATTTTGCACATTCGTGACATTTTTATTTTTTTGTCTACTTTATTAACAAATATAAAAAAGATTCAATAATACATTGAACGATCTGTGTCACAACTTTTGACACTTGTCTCGTAGCGCTAGAAGTGAGCTGTCAGACGCTTAGATCGCAGGACCTTCACATCGATGGCATACGAAAAATTCGATGCTACAAAATTGAATAGATAGAAAAGTGGATTTCAATTTCCCGCATGATTACATATCATATATGAGCTACAAACTTTTCCTCTTGAATTTATTTTCACTTCCTTATAAGCTTCAAAGAAAAAAAAAACATAACAATAACTGAGCTCAACAAATACACATCCACAGATAGGAGAGGAAAGGTTGACAAATACAAAAGCGAGCGATATTAATATGATTGTGTATGTGTGTATAGTAATGTTACCATGTGTACTGATTTTATCAGTACTATACTGATTTTTGGCCAATTTTTTTGTTCGATACTGATTTTTACCGAATACTGATTTTTTAATCTTCATACTGATTTTATACTGATTTTTGAAATTTTGAGATTTTGTACAGAAATACTTAACTTTTGGCAGAAAAATTTATGTTTCTGTTAAAGAAAATTGTCAAAAAAAGCTCAGAAAAGCACGAAACGCAATTATCCCGAGACACGTCATACAAAACATAAGAAAATTGAAAGAGAACTTTTACAATTTATCTTACGTGTTTTCGGAAAATTTAGTTTTTTCTTTGCTCTCATGCTTTTCTTTGAGCTCGTATTTATATTCCTGAGAATTTGGTATAGCTGCAAAATACTTGGACAGATTGAAAAAAATCAGAAGTTCTATGTACGAGTGAAACGAGAACATCAATGACATTGGAAACACTAATTGCTGCGGTGCCAAAAATTTTCGATCACGTTTTATATTTCTTATTAATATTTTTATTCTATATATAAAACAAAACGTATCATTCAAAAAATTTCACACCAAATCGAATATGCGTTCTATTTCCTTGGTACTTCCACTCCTAGAACGTATTTTCGCTAGAGTGAACAAAATTAGAAGAAAAAGAAAGTTTGCGTCTTGATATAAATACTTTAAGGTCAACAAATAGTTGGATTCATTGGTTTTAAGCCCTTTTTTTGACTTAAAACTCATTACATCAATGAAATTTTGATATTTGCTTGGGTTTAAGCGTTTTCGGCATATACTGATTTTCTGAACAGCATACTGATTTTTTGGCCAAAGATGGTAAGCAAGTACTGATTTTTCAGCAAAATGACATGGTAACATTAGTGTATAGGTGACTTTTTGGAAACCATGGATATACATTTTAACTTACTCTCTCCCCGAATAAAACGTAGAAATGGCCGCCGATCTTGGTCGATTTTCAGAATTTTTGCTATATTTATCGAACCACTTGATGAGTTAACATCTTCCAAAAAATATAAAATTTGTTAAAATCCGTTCAGTGGCTCAAAAGTTATAGGAAAAATTTCGAATGCCCTCTTCAATCGGCGACCAAAATTGACCGCCTAGGAAATGGTACCTTAAGGCTTTGCATATACCTTGTGTATACATTCATAGGAGTTTTTTTTTTCTTTATCCTGTCTTTCGCAAATGTTTACAGCAAAAAAAAACAGTAACAATATTCGTTCGCTCCTATGCATACATACGTAAAGGTCTAGATGCCTTATGAACCGTTTCTTTTGTTCACTTGGGTCATCATCTGTTCATCATCATCTTCATGGGATAATCTTTTATGGTGTTGGAAATTTGTTTTCTCGAAACTATTCCGCATTGATAGATATTCTAAATTATTTACGCTTTTATTTTAGATACGTGTTACGTGCACGGTGACCGTGTGTCCGTTGCCCAGCAGATGTTTCTTATCATGTGCATCGTGTTCGTGCGAAATAAAATCACGCTGTTGCCGGTCGTCACAGTAGTTGCCATCTTCTTCGAGAATCTTTTCTAGCAGCATCTCGCCCGATGTCCCATTCTCTGTATATGTATGTGTGTGTATTTGTGTTGGTGTTTGTTTTAGCACAGCGATAATGCATACGCACGTGATTTCGTTGGCGATTTGTGTTCGTGTTGTTGTTTTATTGTTTTTGTGATGTGGATATTCGTAATTTGGATCATTGGGAGGTAACATGTCGCAAATCAAATTTGGGCCAGTTCAATGTGAGGAAAAACATTAGTGTTGATGTAAAAAATTAAGAATAGATTCACTGTTATATCATTAAGTGCTCTCTCAGTGCTAGGTATAATGGAATTTTGTGCTTTGTTTTTATTTTATTTTTGTTAAATTTTTTTTTTTTTTTTGGTTACTGTGGGTTTTCAGAATTTTTGGTTTGGTATTTCTGATTTAGGTTATCGCACAATCCGCGAACGGAAGACTCTCGCCCGTGAGAACATCTAATTTAATTGTGTGTAACTGACAAATGGATAGGTTCATTACCGTTTGGAGTGGTCGGGGTTACAACTTCACTAGTAATCGGGGTAATATTCGATTTTGATTGCGATAGTTCGTCGGCCGTTGTTAGTGTTTGTTTCATTCGTCGATTATGGCGTGTCGTTAAACCGCCCGTTTCTAAATCACGTTCCAAACGATGACCAGAACGTGAACGTGTTAGCTGTCGTTGCACATATTCCTCTAAATCATCCTCTTCGCGCTTGCTAATCAAACAATTTAGCACAATCAAAAAGATGCCGAGAATTACGGCAAATAGACCTGTTGCAACTAATTCGTTCCACCATGCGGTCGGTTTACCTATTCAAATGTGTGTGATATTGATGAAATTTCAAACGGAAATAAAAGGAAAGAAAAACCGAAATTGATTGGACATATCAAAACGATGCATTACATTTAATCAACGGGGGACGAAAATGAAAGGAAAATCTGTGGTTGACAACTTACCAGGTGTTCCTACGCCCGATAAATCATTCGGCAATAGTCCAGCGCCTAGCAAAAATATGCCAAACACTACGAAAACCACACCGATGTGCAGCATCCCGATGCTGGTCACTACTTTTGTATCGAGCATTGTGCTACCATTCGGCCCACTCGCATGCGGATGTCGATTTTTACGACGCGTTGAACCATGGAATGAATGATGAGTATCACCACTTTCCGAGCTATGTGTACTTAATCGTCGTTCACGTTCCCGTGCAGCCACTTCTCGTCGATGACGTTGACGCTTAATCGCCATCGCCGAATGAATACCCGCAACTGCATGCATTTTACTAGATTCCACCATAAACGAAACAAAATTGTCACACAACTTTAATCCCCTTAATGATTCGCAAACTGATGAAATTTTCTTGATATTAAAAGTGGCTTAATTTAAAGAAAACACCCTGCTCACAACATTGATTACATAAGATAGAACATTTTGGTTGTAATGGAGCGATTTTCCAACTGAATAACTGGCGCAAGGTTAATCATGTGTTTCAATGTTTTCATATGTTTTTTTTTCTTCTATTTTGTTCATTTCGATGGGAGTTAAACTCGCATTCATTCAATGGCACCAATCACATCCGATTAACCGATAAATGATACGTATAACAAGCGCGGTAGCAACACTGTATGTGGCTGCAATCGAGTAGTTTGCTATTAATCATATTGAATGATATCCGTTCAATTAATGGAAACGTAGATAAAAAGTGCTTATCATTTAAAGCGAGCGCGATAATCCAATGAAACCCGAAAAAAGAACAGGACAAAACCCATTAATCACTGTCTCTGTGATCCATTTCATGGTAAACTATCATGGAGCATGTCATTTAATAAAAGAAAGCCAACAAAGCGTTACCGAGATTTCGGAGAGTGGTTTTTTTTGCAGCGGAATATTACATTTTTCAAGTAATTTCCCTTGAAAAGCGGAATTTTCTGCATATTTTTAGGATCAATCTTTTCGCCTTGATAATTGAGCGAAATATTGTTAGGAGGAAGCCAAAAAAGAAAAATAGAGATGAAGACGCAAAGCTGAATGCGAAAGGCTGAATACCTCAAATTTGAAGGAGCTTACCATCTCGAGAAAAAAAACTGTCATTCTGCTGACATTCATGCAACAAGCGAAAAAGAATCATAAAATTGAATTATAATTTTATTGCGTTCAATTTTATGTATTCACAAATATCGCCGAAATATATAAGGATATCGAAGTATGTGATTATGTTGATGCTGTGCATAAAATATGCTCGTAAAATAGGGCTCGATATTTTTTTTAAAGCGTCGAATTTCCCGGTGTCGTAATGCAACATATTCCTAGTGGGGTAATTTTTAATTTTCACATCAAACGCAAACAATCAACTATTTTTTCACGTTGCAAAGCTTCGGTCAGGTAGAAAAAATCATAAAAAATACTGTGTAACCATGGATGTGCACCATCAAATGTTGCCGTGATTTGTAATCATGGTCACTTCCTATCCTAAATGAGCATTAGCGGAATTTTTATATGTCAAGTCACAAAGGTATTTCATCAGATCCGGTGTGCACGGCGGAACGGGGGCTGCGACACGTTATGATAACAATGTCACTGTCGACAGAGTTTCGTGTTGCTATGATGAAACGAAGACCACCCAACGCCTATAAATCACGAATATTTACTCGAAAAGCCGTAAATCAACATTTAATTATCAACAACGTAAACAATCCACATTTACGACTCATCAATATATTCGCTGACTCTTTTTCTGCCTTTTTTTCCTCTTGTTGACATTGGAATGGAATGAAGAAAAGCATTGATTTCCCTTCAATCGTCTTCGTTCTTCGTCATCGTCAACATCATCCTCATTTTTGCCAAATAACAAAAGTAAACACATTCCATCTTGATGTTGAGGAAAATGCTCAGCACACGATACAATGGGCTTGATATACACAATAGCAACGAAGAAAATCGAGAGAAATGAGGCCGACGAAGCAGAAATTTTCTTGAAAGCTAATGGAAATAGCTTCCAGCAAACGAATGCAAAGAACAACAAAATAATGAGAAAAAGATAGCGGAGAAAGGAAAAAACAAACGAAAAAAATCATTTTCACGAAACTTACAAAACAAAACATTAAGCATGAGAACACACCGCACACTCGAATTTCAGCTAAACAGAACCAGCAGCAACAACAACAACGACGACAAAAAATATTTGCTGGCAAAACCAAAATACAAGCACACACAACAATATTATAACCGAGAAAATCAATAGGTTTAATGGGGAAAATGTGGAATAACATATATATTATGTGGATTTGAATGTTATTGTTGTAGTTATTTTTTTGTGCATTAGCAAATATCTCCGAGACTTAAATTTTATGATGTATTTTCAGAGTTGCCGGGTAAAACAAGAAGTCGACGACGACGACGACGACGACGACGACGACGACGAAAAAAAAACTTGTAATATACTCAAATATCATGGAATATTTGTGCGTATTCCAATGCAAATGTGTAATAAACCCTACTCATACAAACATAAATGCTAAAAGCTCCATGTATTAAGTGTGTTCGTTCTTTTTCGCTTTGTCGAATTCTCAATTGCGATGCTATCCGAATTTGTGTGTGAGTTTCGTATGTGTCCTCATTTGTAGTGTTCAAATTTGAGAATAGAGCAAAGCAGATATCGGAATAGACATAGGAACGGAGCAAGATAGCGATAGAGGAGAGAGGGAGGAGGAGGTGGTGGAGGAGACTGTTTTTTAGATGTGCAAAAATATTTTGCCGTCAGAGAAAAATATCTCTGTAAAAGATTAACCGCCTAAAAGCAAAACCAAATGTACTTTTCTTCTTTCCCGCTGCCATTTCACGTTTCATGTTTTATGAGCATTCAATTTTTAAGGAAAAGATCAAAAGTGGAGCATTTTTCGCTGTAGAAAATAGCTGCTAAAACAATAGCTATTGCAACATCCAAACCAATGCTTGCGAATTTTTTTGGACAACGTTTTCTATTTACAATTTATTTACATTTATTTTGAAAATGGTAATCTATTCCCTGCTCTCGAACAACGTAAACATGTTTTCCTTTCTTCATTTGGATGAAAACGAAGAAGGAGAATACGAGAGAAAAAATCACGCGCAACACAATGTAATAAGTTTCTCGCACTTTGGATTTCGCATACACTCCCTCGGAAATTCGTTGGAAAAAAGTATGATCAATAGATTGAGCGATGCCATAAACGACTTGTATGTCAAGACAAATGACGAAAGAAAACAAAAATATAAATCGATAGCCAATAAATAAATAAACAACAACAAAAAAATATTTTTCCATAAATAAGCTGTCATTATGTTTGAAAGAAGCCATAGTCGAAAATGAATTTTTACATCTAAATATAAAAAAAGAACCATCGAACATTTCGATCAATTGATGCAGCAGACGCAGGGAAAAATCGTAAGGCAGTTGACAGGGAGGAAAATGCCGGCACATCACCATTTAGACGTCAATTGACTCAAAAACAAATCAAATATGAGTATGTGACGCATACTCAAGTCCCCACAACATTTAATAGATGAAAACCGATTCGATACATCAACCGTGTGCTGGTTTGTTGTCAATAGGAATTGCAATTAGATAGAACAAAGGAAGAAGTAACGAAATCAATACGCATTCAATTTCCAAGTCGATTCACTAGATGTGAACACACATCAGTGAAACGGAAAAACGCGCGCGCACACACACATGCACATGAACATGAATAACATGGAGTGAACTGTAAGCATTCATTCCAGAGAGCTTTTAGTGTCAAATTAGTTGTCTTTTGGCTTTGAAATGAATACAGGTGAATTGAGTTGAGATAGACAGAGAGCTAACTTGAGAGACATAACACGCTTGAAATGATATTGGAAAATAAGAAAAAAAATGATATCGGATGATCATATACAATTTGCCGAGTCAGGCGTATACCTGAAAATCCCATATCTGAATTCAAGCACACACACACACACACACACACAGCTCCCAATTTCGATCTGTGAATTCAGACAAGAGAATGCCTAATGCCATTCAAATCCAAATGTAGATGAAGACGATTGTTTGGTAACAAGTACACACGATTTGTATAGCAAAACGAATGCACAAGCACTGTCTGCGTTCCCGAGAAAGGATAAAATGAATTACAATAAAAATAAATCAAATAAAACCCTTGTATTCGTTTCTTTCGTTCGGTTAAAACCTCCTAAATGCAAAAGGAGTTATTTTTCTCTTCGGAACAACGGCACATTTTCAGTTTGGCCTGTCTGACAAGTTCAACGGGGAATATGTTGTGTGTGTTTCCACTTGAATCGGTATCCATTAAACCGCAAACTATACACACATATTACGTTCGGTTTGAAAAAAAATATATTTTGGGACTAGCTTTGTGTATGCAGCACTCAAGAAAGCATTCGCCCTAAACACAACGATGAAATAAACATAAGATAAAATGACTAAGCATTCAATAAATAAATTTGGCAATTGACGGTGTCTGAAACAGCATTTCACTGTGATTGAATATTAAATCGACACAACGAACAAATACACAAATAGCCCACACACCGTGCGGTTTCGGTTCGTCCAATATTTTTATAAATCATTAATTTTGGCGTGTCTTATGCAAATGGTAGGCCCGTCACACGCATGTTATTATTGGATCAACTCACCGATTGAGTTGATTAAGTCTCTGAAAAGCAAACATATTAGGGCGTAATGAGTTTAGAAGTTAACGGTTGGTAAAAACAACAACATATTGACTTTTTTGTCGACCAAACCATTCATTTTTGATGTGATAGGGAAATAGATGCTATTATCTAAGAATCGAAACGTCGATTCCCAAATGTGACCGCCCCAAATGCCAACAGATGTAATTTGATGCTTCCCTTCGATTCAATATGCGTTAGCATCGTAATTTTCGAGCTAAACGAAAACATATTGAAATTACGACCGCAAAATACTAGACAATATATTCAATGAACATTGTGTACGAAAAAAGAATTTATCGTACGTACGTATAAAGTATATAACCTGCTGAATAGCTCAATGCAATTATCGGAAACAAAAAATTCAGTGAGCATTTAAATTGTCGACTGTCGTATAATTCTCAATTGTACGACATACGTATGAATTCCAAGCGCTTATTCCACATACATATTCGTCGTTCCCATCTTACATTTCGTTAGTCAGATGCAGTGCACATATATATACTCATTTTTAATTCTCTGGCGTATAAAACTCTGGTATGGATGGCACGTTTGCAATGGCTCTTTTGGTACATTAAGTTCGAATGTTATAGTATATGGTTCATATATTTGGTTTCTTTTGCCATTCACAGTCATTAGCCTAAAGGACTAAACGAGAAAAAAAACTAACTACACACTGGAATTTCCTTTATAGAATGTCAATTTCATGTGGGCGAGTAGGGCGGAGGGAGAGAGAGAGAGAGGAAGTATACACAATGGAGCAGGCACGGCAACCGAAAGAATTCAATTTAATGTTTATAAAAAATGTGTGCACTTCCTGGTCGAATCGATGTTCAATCATATCGTCGCATTCCTTTTGTGGTTGTTCCAAGAAGAAGAAGAAACAAATTTGCCGAAAGAACCATTATAAAAGAATGATGCCAAAAAGACAAGACACAATTTCATTTTATGTGTTTTCATCTCTTTTTTTCCCTTTGTCTTTCGATATCTCGCGTCAAAGAACAACACACAAATTTGTTCGCGCGATTTCTTCTGCAGTAGCTGCTGCTGCTGCTGCTGCTGATGTTTTCGTTGTCGGTATTTTCACAAGCGCCGTCGGTCTGAGCCATTGGAATGTGTTCAGAAGGCCGTTTCTTAGAGACACATATCGGCATTCTTTGGTATGATTAGGGCGGATCTTGGACACACCGAAGCCTGATGACGCCATTTACCAGAAAACCATCAACATACCATGGATATTTTTATTTACTTTCACACATTTTTTTTAATAACATCGTACACTGGATATTCAATGTGTAATATTTACTGAACATTTCGTTCAATTTGAGCGGTAGTCATGTTGTCAGTAAAAAGCATCACTTAATCGCATCAGTGAACAAACAACACCTCGTTTGCATCGCATCAATTCATTTAGTGATCTGGACGGCGTTTTCTTTCACATCTTCTTTTCGTTCTTTTTCTGTGCATACTCACATTAATGGATATTAATTTATGAGCGACAAGGCAAAAATGAATATTTAAACAGTGGCGACCAAGATGCAAAATAGATTGGTTGTAAGCGCAACTGAACCAGTTCCAGT
This sequence comes from Sitodiplosis mosellana, assembly GCF_009176505.1. NCBI lineage: Eukaryota > Metazoa > Arthropoda > Insecta > Diptera > Cecidomyiidae > Sitodiplosis > Sitodiplosis mosellana. The sequence continues at coordinate 1,754,961 of NW_022595246.1, forward strand.
ACATAATGTCAAGTGAAGAATTATGCGGCATTTTTCAATGCGAGAGATAGAGAGAGAGACAATGTCCAATCCGCGCACACAATGGTGCGTGTGTATCTTGCAAGCTTTTATCGGGCAATTTCGTCGTCCGATGTAATTTGAGTGTAATTCAAGCGGAGTTCCGACTCGCTACGTCTCAAACGTAAATTGAAAAGATGTTGCGGGTTGAAAGCAGGGAAAAAGTACGCAACAAGATAATAATGAGTTTTTTTCTCTCTTTCTCTGTTGTGTTTGTTTGTTATGCATACTTTGTGATATACACTTTGAGGTCGTAAGGTTGTGTGGATTTTGCATGATACCGTGACAACATGCATTTCAGAAGATGAGGCTCATGTTCTGGTTAAAACGAGTGTGTCGCCTACAGGAGCCAAAATAATTGGCAAAGTGAACGGAGAGAAATAAAGCATTTTCTTTGTATTGAAATTAATTCTCCCGACAAAAAATACACACGTAACTGAAACCCACATACACACAGACGTAAACGGGTTATTCAAGTTGGTGTCCTTCAGTTCCATTCATTGTTTTATTCTTTTTCATTTTATAATCGATGTTTTCACATTTACACCACCGTACCACCATACATACATACACACACAAACAAACAATTATGCTAATTATGGTGTAGTCATAAAATTACCTGTTGGTAATTCAGTCGCTAGCTGCTATCGAAACCACCAACAAAAATAAATTATAATAATATTTTGTGACCTCCAGCCACAATACCTTTCCACGAACGAGAATCGGAGATTTTTTTTGACGTTCGTTTTTTTCTATCGTTGATTTTTCCTGCTTCGTTTTTTTTTCGCTCGCTCACAAATCGGCGAATGCTGACATTAACATGGATTTTTTTTTAAAAATCAGGAACCGAATCTCGGGCAGGTACACACTAACGAAATTTCGTACCACGTTCAAATCAATCACGTTCGCTCATACTCTCAGTCCCAGCGACGTGCATACAGCCAACACAATTTCATGGGAAATGCTGTCACGTTATTTTGCCCAATCCCAAAGCTTTGTGCCAATTATTTCAATATCAATCTATTGCGTGCACTTTGTTTGTTCGTTTTTCTAAAATGTAACTTATCGTCGTCTTGACGCTTTGCTCTTTGTTGATGGAATCAAAAGACGAATGTGCTTCACACCCACCCAAACAATTCACTGGAAACAGCAAACACAAAAGTCCATGCCCACAAGTGTGCTAGCTCTTGAAATCACGCTTCACTTAAACGGTCTTTTTTCAGTTGCTGTTTAGATTGCGGCTCATTGATAACAGCCCGGCAAACTGTGTCTATGCTTCTTACTTTTTTGTCATTCGAAGCGAGCGAGAAGAAAAAAGCACTTGGGATTGTTGTTGTTTTTTTTATTGTTTAGGCGCAGTGTAACCACTTTGTTCTGCGCTCTTGTTTGTATTGAAATTCGATTTGGAGGCGCGTTCAGGAAACAATATCATATCATTTTCTTCTGAATTACACTCGATAAGAACCGATAAGAACACTTTCAAAAGTATTTCAGCATCGTCGTTGGCTCTGTGAATCGGCTTTTGTCGCGTTGCTTTTTCTTCTTCTTCTTTTATCTGTGTTCACCTCACGAGAATAATACGATTATGGTCAAATTCAAAGCATTTAGAGTTGAAAAAAAGACGCTTGAATCAAGAAATCACTTCACAATGGTTTCCGGCCCCGTTCATGGAATTAAATGCGATTTTTCCTTTCGACGCACATCACACACACAATATGAGTTGTCATTTGTTCTTTTTTTCCTTTTCGTTGGTTTCAAATGAAAATGACACACAATTTTTGCAAACACAGACTAAAAGCTAAACAAAAAGAACGAGAATATTCAACTTTGGAAATGGTTTCGATTCAATTCGTTTTGGTTATATTTGATTTGCGATTCTCTTTCTCTTCGTTCACAAGAATGATGGCAAAATGAATACAATGTTTTTGCTGAAGCCCGTCATAATGAATTGGCAACCTTTTGAGTTAATGAGATTCGACTGTTGATTATCGTTTGTGTGTTTGTAAGTGGGATTTCAATGTTGTGTACAGCTTTTTGGTCGCATTGATTATCTGCTTGTCAGTTCACATTACACTAAAAAAAACAACAATGTTTCGTCGATTTTTTTTTTTACCGAAGCACAATATTGTGTGTGTGCAAATATGAAAAATGGAAAACAGTTTTTTTTCTCCTTTTTTTGTTGTTGTTTTTTTTTCAAATCACTCGTCGTCTAATAATTATGTTTTTGGTCGATATAATCCATTTATTTTACTTAATGTATTCGATGGAAAGAAAAAAAAGATGAAATAGGGCACAATTTACTTGGACTACTGCTGGCTGCTGCAAAAATTTTTTTTCTTCTAATATCCTACTGTACTTGGTAGCAAAGAGATGTGCGCGCGATTGTATATTCCCATGTAAGCGATATGAAGGAAATGAGTGTACTGAGCCATGATTGCCGCATGGATGTGACTATGAGGCCCCCAAACACGATGGTTCATCGATGGATGAATTTCACGCATCGCCCGTACATGTTTGCGCTGCATGAACTCGATTTATGGTGCTGATTCATCGGTATGCGTCGAGCATGGTTGGTGGTTGTTTCTCTTTCATTTCCGTTTTACGACTTATTGTTAAACAGGTTTTTGGCTTTGCGTTGCGTCGTGCCGCGTCAAAAGCACACGTTCTACCATTTAGCTCTATGTTCAAGTGTATGTGTGTTAGAAAGCGCGCATATTGTTGGCGCTCTCGTATTTGTCACATAAATGTATTGCGTTTTTTTCCGCGCACATACACCGACCGCTTCGAGTATCCTGTACAGGGTTTTGTGAACTGTATATGCATTTTGTGTGTTCGCTGTTTGGATAAATGGTAAAAGCGTAGAAAAGAACAAATGGAAAGAATAATAAATGTCCCATCCCGAACCGATCTCATGGTTTTGTAAATATGTTGATAATGTAATTGCACATTTTGTACTATGATAGCAACGGAATATCCTTCCGTTATGTATGTAAGGGTATTTTCTGGAGATCAATAACCCAGAGAAAGCAGCAACATACTTGAAAAGACGATGTGTGAACTATTGTGTATGTATGTGTGTGTATATTTGCACAGAGTGAGAGTGAGAACGAGGATGCGATTTTATGTAGTCAGTATGGTTGTTATATGGACACGAAATTCGTGCATATTCATGTCAGTCGGTTGTATTCATCTGGAATATGACCGAACGAAATGAGTTATCAGGAGACACATAGACGCATCGAAACGATTGAACAAAAACTGTGTCATAGTCTCATCAAATGAATCGCTTTGTTGTTGATTTTTTTCTTCTTCTGTGTGTTTAATTTGCTTGCATTGTTTTCGATGATACGGTGCGCTATTCTGTGATCGGAAGAGCCGAATCATTTTATTCTTTGTCGTCACTTGAATACATCACAAACAGAAGACAAAAAGCCATGAACTGAGAGATAGTGGGTGGAAGTAGGTGAAAACGACACACAAGCTTATGATATCTCGTCCTACCATAAACAAACGGCAGTACAGCTCTCGGAACTCGGGGACCATAATAAATATGTAATATGTCATGTTCATTCGCACAAAGCACATACACTCGACACTGAGATAAACATAAAATGATTCCTGCATTCATTAGAATCCATGTAGAAATTTCCATCCATTTTTACGACAATTCACTGCCGTTCGCCTCTATCGGCTATTGCTTTACGATGAAATGCACACAGCGTTTCCGCGTAAATCGCTTCTAATATGGGGGTTCATTACATCCAATTCCCATATGTGTGTACCTTTTTCCTCGAATCGCGCACAATATTTTGTTCATTGTGAATTCATGAAAACGACTACCTGTGTGCGCTGCGCTCTCTGGCACGAATGGCTCACATTTTATCAGTCACTTTTATAGTTTTAACATGACGATCAAGATCAAACAAACTTTTATTGTTGTTCATATATTTTCCGACTCACATGTGGACTTTTGAATGTTCTTTTCAATTCCAATAAAATTGTTACATTTAAAAGAAAAGCGAGAAAAAAGTGGAGAAAAAAGCATTGACATCATGATGATACGGGTGAGGTGCATAGAGCTCTTAACGTTTAAACATTTTTTCTTTGAACTTACTGTCTATTCGTTTTTCCATTCATTCCGTGAGGGTCTCTCGTCTATGACACGCTGTGAAAATCTCATAAGTGAAAAATTACAGTAAAAATGCTACATTGAGCGACGCTCATCTCAAGTCGAGAGAAAAAAAAATAACGAATGAGACAATAGCATCCCCACTTGTATTTGCTCTGCAAAAAAGTGTGAATAATGAATGTTGTACGAGCACTATAACATATTTTACATCAACTTTAGCATTTTCTTTCCCTCCTTCCATGGAGTACGCCCATTCAAACTAATGCACATGGAAAATGTCATTGTGAAGAGTTTTTGAAAGCTTTAAAATTATATTCTTTTGCAAAACACTCGAATCTGTCACCATCGCGTAACGTTGAATTGTATTCACCCTCTTGTAGTCAATCTCTTGCAACCACCCTATGGACACAAAATCAGGTCAATTGAATATCAGCACGTCATGCTCATCAACTAATTTCTCACTCCAATGCTCGTCGACTGCCATTAGCTATCTTTTCGAATCGATTAAAGCGGTAACTCAATTTATACGCAAGCTGTCGTCGCACCCGCACAGCTACTCAGATATATATTTTTGTCGCCATACATATATGGGATGTATGGGTATGTAAATTTGTAATGAATTGATGAACTTTCACATTTCAAAAGAAAAAAGCAGCATTAGATGAAAAATGAATCTGAGCAATATTACCCAGCAACCATAACCCATTCATCGGCATTGAATGGGGTAAGGTTATGAGATGCCCAAGGTGTTGAGTGTCAGCTATTGTGAAAAAGGTTTCGGTTTTGATTGTTTTGTAACTTTGCCGAAAGCTTGAACTGAATGTTTGATGAGTTGAATTTGTGTTGTGTTAAACAACATCAACACACACACACTCTCCGCGTACACTTGCCTAAGCTCATCCATGGCAACAGGTATATGCTGAACCCTTGGCCAATCGATGCGTGTTGTATCGGAAATGTGAACCATTTTAACTTACCACTCTGAGATTATTATGGTTGCCAAAACTTTTGGGGCTTCAAGCATTTTTACGTACGAGTCGACGGCCGATGACTATATTTGACGATAAAATAATGATGATGCCGATCGAAACCAGTGTACACCAAGCAGAGAAAAAATACGTACAAACTTTCAAAAGTCGCCTTTATTCAATATTTTGTTTTTCGTCTGTTTTGTACACTAAACAATTTATAGATAATTAACTAGTAATAGAATAGGTAAATTTCCGAAGTAAAATCTAAATTAACTGATCGAATATTTTAACGTAGAGGGAAGAGTTGTAGTTTTTTCTTCTGTTGTGTTATCACCTGCGTTACTAGCACACGAGCCACAATGAGAGAGGATTTATTGTATGACTTCATACGGTATGCATAATAATAAATCATTAAACAAAAAAAACAGCTAACGACTCTGAAAAATTATGTATGTTTGTTAATAGGTATGTGTAAACGTGTCTAGGGAATCAATCAATTCAGGTTATATGTTGTGTACAGAATAAAATAACAAAAAAAATCCTCAAATAAAATCGATGCACCAACATTTTGAGATCGATACACTACACAATTGAATCCAAAAAAAAAAATAGTAAGTAGAAGTTTTAACTGGGGAAAATATGAAATTGAACTGCTCTTTTTCCATTAAAATAAGTAGTGAGAATTTTGCAATAAAAAAAACTCTTGGTATCAAATGTCATTCATCAATTGAAATTAGTAATTATCTAAGAGAAATGTCACCTTTTTTTTAAATTCCACATAAAAAATGCTAACAAAATAAGTATGCACTTGATTTCGGTGTGTTTGTAAAACGTGTTTTTAGCACTTTTTTTAGCTTGTATTTCACAGCACGTCCGTTTCAAACAAATTTTCGCATGTTTTGTGAAAATGACAGTTGTTTGCTTGAAGATTTTTCAGCATTTTTCGTCATTTTCGTCCAAAATACAATCAACTTGGAATATATGTGGCCATTCATTCAAAATACTTATTTATCTATTAATTAAAATATAATTTTCGAACTACACGTTCCGTGGGTGTGTGCGTTTGAAAAAAAAAAATTGTGTCATAATTCATTATTGTCATTGTGAACGGAATTCTACTTAAGTTCTAATTTGTCAAAAGAAAACTTGATTAGTTTGAAAAGACCGTTCAATCTAATACAAAATTAAGGAAAAAAGGAAGAAGAAAAAATCATCTAAAACCGAAATTAAAACGATTAAGCACTGTATTTATTTGTGTGATGGACAAATGTTTTGTGTGTGTGTTTATGTGTGTGTGGATGGAATCCTCGCTGAAAATTATGTGCGCATTAGACATTTTCAGCGCCGTTCATCATTTTTTCGGATTCGTTAACAGTTTGGAGTGTTTGTTTGGGTTTTCGATTGGTTGTTGGTTTTTTCGCCTTGGTGGTCTTGTTGCTGCTGCTACTCTGGCGTTTGCCTCTGAAATAGTCTTCAATTTCTGATAACTTTTTACCGTGCGTTTCAGGTAAGAAAAGTAGTGCGAAGAAGAACGCAATTATCGATGTACCGGCAAAAAAGTACTGAAAAGAAAAAGAAAGAAGCAAATATGAAGTAAGAGACAAGCAACCGGCAACCCAATCTCGATGTGAAATACCTGAATAGCATAGGCTCCGCCTAAAAATGCAGACAAATCCCTATAGAAATCCCCATCGAAACGAAAATAGAAAAAAAATACGAGTAATTTGAAAGGTTTGAGAAAGAAAAACACACGAAAATTATAAGGTTGAACTTACCGATAAACTTGAATAGCGATAAACATCAAAATGTTTGCCATCGAATATGAAATTGAATGGGCAATGCCGCGAATTTCATTCGGAAATAGCTCAGCCGTCATCGTCCATGGGATCGTCAAGAGTCCGATCATGGAGAAGCAAACGTAAAGTAAGAGACAAGCAACCGGCACCCAATCTTGTTGTGAAGTACCTGTTGAGAAAAGTGTGAAGAGAGGAAAAAATTGTGTTAACGAAAGATTTCGGAATATTTGCCGTGTGCTCAAGTACCATCTTTAATCCATTTGGTGAAAGTTCCGCTAACAAACATAACAATCGCCATTCCAATACCAGAGCACATCACGAGTGGTCGTCGTTTGAACCGTTTCAAAAACCATGCATTCGATAATGACATAAAAAATCGAGTGATACCAACGAAAATCGATACTTGGTACGCATTCACATTGCTGCCAATGTCCTGAATATTGTGTGAAATAAACGAAAAATGGAATTCATGAATGTTATTTCGAAATAAGTGTTATTGCCAGCTAAATTTTTTTATTGCACCGTTCAAAGTGTGAGGTATGGAAAATGTGAATTTATGATGGTGACTCAAGTCAATTTACCTGCATAAATGTGACAGCATAAAATAGTGTAATATAAATTCCACTGAATTGTTGAATCAAAAAGAAGAAGAACAGCATGATCATGGGCTTGTAGCCGGTTGGACGGAAGAAACCAGACCATTTCGAAGTCGAACTGTCGTAGCTTTCAGTTTGCATCGGTATGGTAAACGATGTGACTGAGAAATTCTTCGGAATATTTTTCCGGAATCGCGATTCTTGGTCACGCTGCAAACTAGCCAAATGCATATCCGCCAATGATTGAGTCTGTGTGTGTACAATGTACATATATGTGGAAAATTGCATGAGTAGAAATAATGTTTATTAGTCCATTGCATTTATTGGCTCATTTAACATTAGTAAGCATACCGTATGCTCGGGTTGTGCATAGTTTTTGTAAAGGAATTTCAGTGAACGTGCTGCGTCTTCGATGCGTCCTTTGCTGACCAGCCATACCGGTGACTCGGGCACAAACATATGAATAAATATGACGGGAACGATTGTATATATGATTGTCAGCCACGCAACCATTCGCCATGCCATGAACGCTCCTTTTGCGTACGCTATGACCATGCCTGCAATCATAAATTTCTATTTTATTTTATGGTCTCGACAAAAAGCAATAAAACGAAAATATATTTTATGAGTTGTGCTGACCGAGCGAAGCTAATGTCGGTGCAGATGAAATCAATGATCCGCGTAAGTCTGGACGTGCCACTTCAGTTATATAGACAATCGCTGGCGATGTCCCAATTGCAGAGCCAAGCCCAGTTAGTATTCGACCAAGCAATAATTCGATCATATTTGATGCGTTCGCAATCAAAAGCCATCCGATAACGCATGGGATAGCGGCCAATTTGATTGTATTCAGACGACCCAGCCATTCCATTAATATAGCTGCAATCAAACAACCAACCGGAACAGAGAGCACAATCACCGAAGCAATCCATGATGTTTGCTCTTTATCCAACTTCAAATCACTGTCTTCGCTTTCGAGTTGAGGCACCAGAATTGCCGAAAATGCCAACGAAATACCAATCACAATGTGAAATGATGCAGCCGTTGTCGCAGCAAATATCTAATTCAATGTAGGGAAATAATCATTTTCAGTGATCAATTTCAGGTATCAATAAACTTCTATGGTTTAATATAAAGCTAAATTGTTTAGCTTTTCTTCAAACCAAAATTAATTTTACTAATCACCAAATAACAATGGAATAAGGTATCAATTCCTTTTTCTTAATTGCATAATATAATAGAGAGGAAAGCACTGGATTTGTATAATTCAAGTAATGCGATCTAGTACAAAAATAATCCCAAATAATCCTTCGGAATTCTCCATAATTCTCAACAATGCTATGCATAATGCCAATAAACAAAAGTGAAATACGGTTATGGTTAGCTATTGGGTGTTGGTATTATGCATAGCAATATTGAGCACTATTGAGAATTATGGAGAATTCCGAAGGATTATTTGGGATTATTTTTGTACTAGATCGCATTACTTGAATTATACAAATCTAGTGCTTTTCCCCTTGACATTACCTGTGGAAGTGCGGTCTTAAGATTATTTGGCTCGTACGAGCTGAGCGAACGGCAACTGGTAATCACTTCACGGAATGCATCCTCTGGCTTTTGCTCTTCCGTCTCCTCAAACCTGTGTTTTTTTTACCAGAGAAAACAAGGGGAAATTCCATCAATCCATCAATCAATCATGGTAAAAAATATATCGTGAACATCTATGGGGTGCCCATCTGCCCATTCCTTTCATTCATGTCGAAATAAATCGGAAAATTATTTGAAATTTATAGCATGCTCTCGACGTGACGCACTCAACATGCAAATAATATGAATCAAGGTCAAATGAATCTTCGTTTGATTTTTGCTACACATTCAATTTTATGTGTTTCCAGGGATGGAAGCAAGTGCTTGTCATCGTTACGCTCGTCACTCGCGACGAATTCGTTTCACTTACTTTGACAGCAACAACAAAATCTTTATTGATTTCTCTTTATCAGTAATCGATCGACATGAAGATTTTATGTCGTAAAAATTGTAAATTAAATTATAGCTTGAGTGCAACCAGGCTGTCATTTGAGACTGGGTTTGATTGTGAAACATAAGTATACACTTGAGAGATTATTTGCGTTGCTCGAGACCACTATATACGCTCATAGAATTAAGTGAATTAAATTCCGACGAAATGTCAACGATGTCACGAGATTTTTACGATACTGATCTACTTTCGGTGAATTTTCTTTACTTAATCAATTATTTCAATTTGGCATGGCGATTTTGTTGCATTAAACTTTTTGGGCGTTTGAAGAAAGTGTCAATTAATTGATTTGATTATGTGGATTTTTACGTCAATTAACGATTTAAATTTAGCTAAATGGTTGAAGTGGAGTCTCGTGGTTACACCGTTCAATGGATTGAAATAAAATTCTTATCTAGTTTTTGCCAAAAAAAAACCATCACGTTCCCGCATGCATGAAATTCATTCGAATCGGCTTCGCCAAATGGATTTTTAATCGTTGATACGGTGCGAATGCCGCTATGATGGCCATACTTCAGCCGACACTCACACTCAATTTAATAATATACTCGTCATGTTTATATCATTATAAAGATAAAGTATCGCACGTAATTTCCTCATACTCATCATTACCAGCGCCGTCGGTGCTGACAATGCTGATGATTCATTTTGTGTTGTTTTGATTTGGAAAAAATTCTCTACAACCCGATAAAATCGACTAATTAAAAATATGCGTGCATATAAAAAAAAATATAGAGAGGGAGAGCAAAATGCCACGATGGAACACAAAACGAAAGAATTTTCTATGCAAAATCAACAAAATGAACAATGAATTCTCAGGGGTGGAATTCTAAGTCATTCCACCAAAATCGTTCGGAATTATTTTTTTCGTATATAAGCCATATTGGAGTGAAAGAGAGAGATTCCACTATTTTTCAGCATTCCACCGGAATTATTCCGATAACTCAAGGAAGAGTGGAATGTGTGAGATATAATTCCGGTGGAACGCTGAAAAATAGTGGAATCTCTCTCTTTCACTCCAATATGGTCTTATGTACGAAAAAAAATAATTCCGAACGATTTTGGTGGAATGACTTAGAATTCCAGCCCAGCATATTTTTCTCTTGCTAACTAGGTAATTTTGTGTGAATGGAAGAAAAAAAGTTTTCGAAAAATTCCAACAATTCTCAAGCATTTTTTTTTGATTTATCAACCGAAGAGTAGAGCGTCACAACAAAAAAAGATAGAGAGAACAAGAACCAATTGAAAATAAATTCTTTTGAAATGGAGAAAAATTTCCATTCTTAATGATCAATTAACAAGAAATAAATAAACAGAAAAATTGTTTGGTTTGAACTTACCGTTGGTTTAAACTAAGTGCACTTGATCCAATACTGTAATGAAAAATGAAAGAAATGATTGTTGTTTGGTTAGTGTCGTTGTTGATGATATCGAGATATGAATTCTAAATTGTTGTTGTAAATATAAAAAAGAAACACGGCAGCAAATACAAAAAAAGCAACAGACTATTGAACAAAAAAACGTTTGTATTCGTAACGAAAAAAGTATGCGGTCAATACTGATAGTGAACAATGCTACGTTTTTTTTATACTGAACGGATGAATAACGTGTTGTGCAATGATCAAACGAATTTTTGTTCCCTTCGCTCGGTCTGCTATCATTTTTGATTGCATATTGAAAGCCAACAATACATTGCATTTAATTCGTTGATCATATTCAAACGATGCGATAAAATAGTGTCCAAACTGATTTTCACCTCGTAGTATCGCACGTTCAATTTCCTAAACAGATTGACGCATACAATGTCAATATAATCCAACATGTTTACAAACAAATGCATAAATCATCTTCATCGTTTGCACGCTGAAATAGTTTCAACACATAATAAACAATGCAACTGAATCGAGTGAAGTGGGGCTCGATAAAATACCATTATGTGCTCTATCTGTACTGAAATATGACATACGATTCTTGTTTGGAACGTTTTCGTTTGTACGTTCGACTGATTGTTGTCATCATGCACGTATGATGGAGCGTGTGCAACGAAGGAAAAAACAACGACATTATCGATGGAAAATATTTATAAATTTTTAAAAAGCAATGGCAGCAACAATTTCGTTTTATTGCCATGGTTATATATTTTCCATGTTGCATTTTGTCCTTACTCATATGGAATGTTTATCGATCGCCCGTTTAATTGGCGCATTAATCCAACCTATGAACATGCAATTCGCTCCGATGAAACGCGTCACAAGTAAAAGCATTGACGAATGTAATGCGAACGGAAAAGTCGAAAAAAACACAAACAAGGTCAAACTTTTTTTTCCTCTTGTTTTTTGTTGCGTGGTTTGTGTGTTGGAGTTCAAAGTGAAAATATTCATCAACGAATCACGCAACAAGTTTTTTTTTGCCATTTTCATTTTCCGAAGCAAACACTTTGGATCGGCAATTTTTCTCTTCTTCTGTTTGTTTGTTAATGTGCACGAAATATTGGATTCGGGCACACATCACGTGATCCACATCGAATGATGTTCGTGTATATATTCTATAACGAAAATTCGATGTAGAGTGAAACTGTTTTGCCAATTCGGTTTCAAATGATTCTTTTTTTCGGTTCGAATATTTTCTATACTAATTGCTTGTGTTTCACTTTCAAATGCTCCCACCGTGAAGTCATCGTATTTATAGAACATATTCATCTGTTGTCTAATACAATGCGCACTCTGTGTGTTTCCGAGTGCTCGTGAATAGCGTTAAATGAAGCGATGAAATAATATTATACAAATAGGCTTTGACTCAATCGACAAACACAGCAGAAAAACACAAACAACCAATAAAAGTATTCAAAACAGAGAAACATCGCTGATATTATTAGTTTTCTAACGCCATTCAATTTGCATACAATTTACGGATTTCCAATGAATTAAGTTATTTTTTTTGCCGCTGTTATTTTGACTACGAACAGGTTCCGTGAATCACAAATCATTTCATCCGAATTTCGGATTGTTTTTTTTTTTTTTTTTTTTTCATTTTAAAAGATTTGACGAGAAAAAAAAACAAAAATGGAGCGAGACATTGTTATTTCGATCTTAAAAACCGATAGCTCGTTTTCACGTGTCGACACTTCTGGTTGAACTTTGCGCTTGGCAAATTAAAATATATGGCAAAAAAATTGATAAATTTCGTAAATAATGGCAACATTCACCTCGTGCCGTCGTCATCACTGCCGTCGCTGCTGCTAAATGATGTATGCAAACATTTAGATTGCATTCAATTGCAGTTGATTGAAAATGTTTAGGACCACACCAACATTATTGGCGTTGTCTGCCGCTGTTTGTAGACAAGCGAGCAGCTGATTGCATTTTTTTTTTGTTATTGCAAAGCTGCCTCGAATATTTCTATAGTGGTTCCGTGTGAACAAAGAAAAAAGGCAAACGTGCCCATTTCATAAAGCAGTAGAAGCGCATACTTATCAATTTTAACGAATCAAATTCAATCGAAATAATGTAAGTATGATTTATTAGTGCCTCGCCGAATTCCAATTGATTGAAGATAAGAATGTTAATTTATACGGTTTTAAAGATGACGATCTTGAAATATTTCTCTCCTCAGGCGTGACAAACGCGACGAGCTCGCACAAGGGTCGTATTTTAGAGTAAGATCGAACACGAGACGAAAGAAAATATGTTATAATCAACTGACAATCGGCGTTAATTTCTCGATTATAAGGTTAAACGTTTGTTGTTGGCAACAACAACAACCATGATATCGATATATCAATAACATCTATTCAAATTAATATTCAGGCATTCACTGAATGTGAGGCACTTTTTTTTGTCATGTTTTCTCTTTGAAACGACCCGCATATGAAATTCATTGTTGTTGTTAAATTCCAATGGGCAACGAGCGTGTATGTGTCAAGCAATGAATTGATCCAATTAACTGAATGGGCTAATGGAAAAATGCAAAGGACAAAACATCCATTCGGACAACAGTCGAACGGCAATAATAGTGCACATGAAGATTGCGGCTCGTGTAAATTACGTAATAAATCGGTACATTTTGTTTGCACACACAAAAACACTCAACGCAAATTAATGAGCATTTTGAATTGGCTATTAAAAATGATTCCTTCCCGGACACTCCGCTGTGTCAAAATTGATTTATTAATCTATTCAATTTGTGAATTTGCTATACCGTCACCTTGGCGACTCATAACTGCAAAATAAATGGAAAAAACTTTGTGGCATCCTCTTGTTTTTCGGTGATGTAATCAATTTATCGCAGATATTCTAGCATTGAAATTTAATAATCTAGAACGCATTTCCATGTGACAAATTTTTTTGCTCGAATCAGCATCGAGACTCAACGGCGCCGCTCTCTTTCAAATCGCCCTAGTTTTTCTGTCGCATAAACTACATTGTGTCAACGACAATTGATAAAAAAAAACAAAGACAGTTGCGTATTTGCCATTTTTTTTCCATTCCTTAAACGAGTTAAGTGGTCTTGAAGCCATCAAACTATCCATAATAAATTCTTCCTTGATTACGAATCGTTCCACTGGAGTGCTTTGAATCGATCCACTCTGCTCGTATCAATAACAAGATAAAAACACTCTCGTTCTCGTTTATTTTTGTAAACAATCCGAAAGTTCCGTACACGAGTGACGCAGCCAATTTCCATCGCACGTGCGCGTTCGTCACAACACAGAGACGCGGGCGAAAAATAAAACGAACACACGCACTGGTACAAATTGCCGAAAGACGAATTCAAACGCGTTGTTCGGGTTGTAAAAACAGAAGTCAATTTTTCGGACAGCAAGTCAAATTATACGCTCGCCGTAGTAATACTGAAAAGGAAAATCCCATTATTATTACAATAATTGCTTTCGAGCGAATAGCGACCGTGCTAATATTAGCATTAGGATCATTGATGACAGCTTTTTTAACGCATTTAGAGCGTGTACACGCTCGAACTACGTATTTCATGCCATGAATGAAATCGTCGCCGAAATGATGATAACAAAAATGAATTGAACTGATTTGTTTTCATGGTCAAAATTGAACATCAATCTAATAACTGTTAATTTAATGAATCGTTCGCCGATTTTATGTGACACTAAATAATTTTAGCAGCAGACGATTCTCACAGGAAATACTGTGTGCTATATGTAATTAAAATACGCACAAATCAAATAGAACACCAAAAACAAAATTATTCAAACAGAATTTGATTTTGATCTCGCATAATTAACATGGGGCATCTATCATTTCTGAGTGGTCAGCTGAATGGATACGTTTTCCCCCGCGCGTGAATATATACACAGCTCATACATGTAATAGGGTTAACAGTTCAGCGGCGACGTGATTTTTCAATAAACTACTGCAGTGGCGAGCATATCATATGCTGCATATCAGCCATGTGTGGCAAACTGGGCACGGAGTAACTGTGATAACATAAAAATATCACTCTAGAGAAAGTTTTCCAATTTGCACACGAACAAGATGCTGCCAATGTGACCAACAAGATGCTGTTCAATTAGTAAATTGGATTTTCATGCACACACATTACACTGTACTCATACCGTACAGAAGTAGCAGTGACAGTATGTGAACTAATTACATGCGAAAACTGGATTGGAGGAAAGCATGGCATAATACGTGATGATTGAACTGAATTATGTTGACACATCGGTTCAATCAACAAAATTGAAACTGCGAAACTCTATTCATTGTGAACTTGGTCAATTGAGTGGAAATACATTTCGAATTTGATTTGCTTTTGGTTTTTAATTAATGAAATTCCAATTTGCACACCGAAACCCACTAGAAAATTTTCTGTAAACGTTTTCAGCAAATACCATTTGAATAATAACCAATATATTGATCATACACATAAATGTGTCTCCGTGATGACTATCGTCCTTCAAATGAACGCGCTCGACACACGAGTAAAAACAACAACACTTGGAAATTCGAGAAAAAAAATATTATCATACGCAAATAATTGCTTTGACACATTCAACTCATTCGCATTGATTGGATTTTGTGCCCAGCACATTTTTCGTTCGATATTTTACTAATTGCTATTGAATATGTGATATAGGAAATGGTGATAACGATTTTCAATTGCGAACATTCGTTTAACATGACGTGAGAATATTCTTCTTTCTCTTCTTTGTCGTACTTTCTTCACAACCATCATCGCATTCCAACGAAATTCGGAAAAAAATGTGCGACATTAATTTTTGCTTACGAAAATACAAGGTTCACATGAGGACAACCAGTATATTGTGTCAAAAGGCTATCACATCTGATTGAAACGGCTTAGATGTTTTTTTTTCGCTCTTCCACATTCGAATGAATATATCAAATAAACCGGAATCACAATGTGTATGGATTGCATAAAATAAAGCGCCATCTGTACCATGATTCTTTTGTTCGTATAAGTCCAATGTATTCAATTTGAACGCTCGGAAAACGTTCAAACGTTCAACATCATCATTCCCTATAGTATTGCATAGTTCATTTTCCATAGAATTGGTGGCGCTTATATTGTGACAAACGTCAAAGCATAGGATTGTATACATTATATATTGTGATTCCGAATAAACATTGTCTTTGGCGGACGGGCAATTCAAAAAGGTGAATCACTATGATTATACACTTTTCGATTTTTTTTCACTTTTCATCCTTGCGATTTACGCGTAGCAACGAAATTCAACGACGAAATACTCATTTTACGAGCAGATGAACAAAAATGAAACTACGAAATTACAATTGACATAAATTCTCAATTGAAGTTTCACCAAATTGCTGCGATTTTACGACAACTTCTTTTCAAAATAAAAACGACTACATCATTCAATTGTCTGTAGTTGTTTTTCTGCAAAGTTATTGCGATTAACGGCAAATTAGTTAACATGCATATATTAGCGCGCAACAGATGATTTTCCGAACGAATAACAAAACAACGAATATTGTGCATAAAAAAACGAGTTTTGAATTGCGAATATTTCTGTTATCATGACATTGGGATGCAGTTTGTTGCGCCACGAAAACTTTCAAACTCATTCACAACATTGTTTCTCTACACAAATTTTGAACCGCATACATGTCTAGCCTCTATGAATTGATAGTTTATTATACTTGCTAATGCTTACCTTAACGGATCCATTGTCTTTTCTTAATTTTCTTTTCAATTCGTTTGTACGTTGTGATCGAAAAAAGTCTGATGTGGAATTTTTCGGGGCGTTAAGTAAACGATCACTGGTGTGTTTATGTTTAAGTACAAAAATATTATTTAAACGAGTTGCCGATCTAATTTGAATTTAAAATTGTGGAAATTAGAGTCTCTCACATTCGATTCTCCTTCAAAGTACAAGTGTTTTTGGTCGATGAAAACGAAGCAGTAAACTAAAAGAGAATCGATCAAAGATCCAGATCTATTGATAAATGAGATAATTCTTTTTTGTGTTCTTTTTTTTTTAGTTGTGTTCGTTCGTTTTTTTGTGTATACACGAATTCACTCTATAGTTTCGTTCTGTTCTATTTTGGCAACCAATCTGTGCTTCACCCACACAAATGCACCGAACAATTGCTGGCGAACAAAAACACTAATTTCGAATATGCTTTGTGCAGGTATTCTTTGTTATTGATTGTGATTGGTATAACAAAAACCAAGCCGTAGTCTTTGTCAACACACGTTCGACGAATTTAACAGGAGAGAATAAAATTCGGCCAACGAACGACACTAACCAATTTCAATATTCGGCATCAACTAAGATTTATGTGTCTCTTATTTTTTCGCTTTATTTCTCGTTTTTTTTCGTCACACATATGCGTACCAAATCACAGCGCGATGTGGCAGTTTGCAAGAAAATTCGTTTTGTAGTCAAATAATGTAATCAAACACGGTTTTTGTTTTTAGAAATGTTTGCTTTTTTTCTCTGTATTTTGTTAAGTTGTTCCACAATACGCCTTTATGCTCGCACACATGCAGCTGGTTTGTTTGATTTCTTGTTAAACATTGACTTCGAATCGTCGACTCTTTATGACGTGATTGAGAATTGAGTTTGGTTCATACGCACGATATTCTTCGCTACTTCGTTACACTCAACGCAATGCAAAGCAATTGGTATGAGGATGATTTAATCCATTTGGGATCGCCTGTTGCGCTATGCGGCTGATCCCATGGAAAAATCTATTAATTTCTTTATTATACGATCTCAAGCGGAGCGTAAACGTACACACTCACATACAAATACACACTCTTTTTCACAGAGATTCGCTTCGAACGCACAATTGCTCACTCTTCATTCGATGTATGTATATATACAAAACGACACTATTCGAATCGCATTTCAATGAACAACGATGATTTATCGATTTTTGACGAATAAACACTTTTTTGCTGCTGTTGCTTCGTTGTCGTTCTATCCCGTTCGCTCTGCTATTGAATTGGGAGCGTACTCGATAATTTAAAATAGCGAATTTTATTAATTCATCATTTTGTTTCGATCGAAACGCGAATTACGAAGACGGAACAAAAAACAAATTCGTTTTGTATTCGCTACAGTCAAAAATATTTACACTCAACACTCAAAATATTCACAATTAAGTGAACGTTCACCGTATGTGCTCATATAATATGTAAACTGTTCAATTTTACGACAGAAAAATACACACAATCCGTGCAAAGAGCCAACAAAATGTAATACGTTTTTTTCTCTCCTTCTTCTGCGGGGAGAATCGAAACAATAATAAAAAAAAACAGAAATGAAACACACAAAAATACGAAGAACGAAGTGAGTAGAAAATGTTTCTGTGAATGCACAATGGCTTAACAACACTGGGCCGCTTGAGCTTAACACAGTTTGTGTTGCGAACCAAACTACAACTGATGCCTCGAAACTAAAATCTAATTCTCATATATGTCTATCACACAGCCGACCGAATACCCGATTCACTTCTTCGATTCAGTGTGTTCATTGTTTTTTCTTCTCTTCTCTGCTTCTCCCTTTTTTTTCGATGTGCTGCTTTTGTTGTTGTTTATACTCTATGGGGTCTATACAATCACAAATATGTACTACTGCTACCTACCAAATTCTTTGCACAATTTTCAAATGAAAATCTAGTACGCCTATCGCACCGCATCGCCTTATGCTCGCTTTCTTTTGGCATACACACACTCAGACACATACATACGCACCGGTGACTGTACTTCGCAATGCTTTCCCACTGACATTTGACAATTCGGTTGTTGTTTGCAGTAACCTAACTAAAAACAAGCGCGTTCGCGTCAATTCAATCGTAGTCACATCTGGTTTTTACATTTTCTGTTTGAAATACGCACATTTTGTTGGAAAAATCATTGCAAAAATACTGTCTTTGCGACAAAAAGATTCTTTTAAACACGAAAAAGGTTCGTATTTTCCCTTAGTTGTGAATAAATTCGGTTTGTATTGTGATTTTTGCAGTGGAACTGAGTACTTCATTCAATAAAAGTGACGCTTTAAGAAATTTGTTGCATTTTTGGTCAATTCTCCATATGAATCAGTTAATGCAACGCATGTTTGTTTTGATTAGTTTAGATCAATTTTGAGAAAAATTCTCCATCAAAATGCTTTATTTGATCAAAAAATCGACCGAATCGCTGTTATTGTGAAAACCTAACCTAAAAATCGATCAAGTCGACCGGTTGGCCCTGACAACATTCAATCAACAACCGTCATTTTGTTGATTTTTTCATCGATTCAAGCATCTAGAACACTCTAAACATATTCAAATAAACAATTCACGGGACTCAAAACCATTTCTAATTTTATCAAATTCATTTCAGAAGAAAGAATTCAGAGAAAATGACAGAGGGTCAAATTGAAATTCGCGATGTGACTCGCATCGAACGGATTGGAGCACACTCACACATTCGTGGATTGGGTTTGGATGATGTGCTTGAGGCCAGATCCGTTTCGCAAGGTATGGTCGGACAAAAAGATGCTCGTCGAGCTGCTGGAATTGTTGTGAATATGGTTCGTGAAGGGAAAATTGCTGGTCGATGCATTTTGATTGCTGGCGAACCGAGTACTGGTAAAACAGCCATCGCAGTTGGTATGGCAAAGGTATGTAAAACATTGAAGGAGGAACAATGATTCCCATTATTGAGCCAAAATTAAACAAACATGAATTTCTTTACCAGGCCATCGGTTCCGAGTCCCCATTCACGAGCATGTCCGGATCGGAGGTGTATTCATTGGAAATGGGCAAAACAGAAGCATTATCACAGGCGCTGCGCAAAAGTATTGGTGTTCGCATTAAAGAAGAGACGGAAATCATTGAAGGTGAAGTGGTTGAAATCCAAATTGATCGCCCGGCAACGGGAACGGGTCAGAAAAGTGGCAAAGTCACATTGAAAACGACGGAAATGGAAACCAACTACGATTTGGGTAATAAAATCATCGAATGCTTTTTGAAAGAGAAAATCCAAGCCGGTGATGTGATAACCATTGACAAAGCATCGGGCAAAGTGACAAAACTTGGTCGAAGTTTTGCACGTGCCCGTGACTACGATGCAACCGGTGCACAAACACGTTTCGTTCAATGCCCTGAAGGGGAATTACAAAAGCGCAAAGAAGTGGTGCACACGGTGACATTGCATGAAATTGATGTCATAAACAGTCGTACGCATGGATTTTTGGCACTATTTTCGGGCGACACCGGGGAAATCAAGCAAGAAGTACGTGATCAAATCAATAACAAAGTGATGGAATGGCGTGAAGAGGGCAAAGCTGAAATTAATCCGGGTGTGTTGTTCGTCGATGAAGCGCATATGCTGGATATTGAATGCTTCTCCTTTTTGAATCGGGCTCTCGAAAGCGAAATGGCACCGGTGGTTGTGATGGCCACAAATCGTGGCATCACCCGAATTCGTGGCACAAATTACCGTGGACCACATGGTATGCCAATCGATTTGCTGGATCGTATGATTATCATACGTACAGTTCCATACTCAAAGGCTGAAGTGAAGGAAATCCTGAAGATTCGATGCGAAGAAGAAGACTGTCAACTGCATCCGGATGCAATCACCGTTTTGACACGTATCGCAAAAACAAACAGTCTTCGATATGCCATTCAATTGATTACTACCGCGAATTTGGTGTGCAAACGTCGCAAATCCACTGAAGTCAGTGTTGAAGATGTTCAAAAGGTGTTTAACATGTTTTTGGACGAAAAACGATCAAGCCAAATCATGGAAGACTACCAAGATGAATATCTATTCAGCGAAATAACGCCGACAAAAGAGGATGATACACAAAAAGATGCCGACAAATCCGAAGATGACAAAGATAAAGATACACCCATGGACATCGGCGACAAATAAATCCACTTACAAATTACTCTCTCACTCATTCTCTATTCAACAATTCCAATAATCGGTTGCTTCATAGGCTCTAGATGTTTGCATTTGTCATAATAATAAACTTTATTGAAAGAAAAACCAGAAAATCAAATAAAAACATCAACATTGTATAAGATTCGGACTTGTTGTCATTTTTCTTCTTTTGCTTCCATGCATTGTTATTTATTTAAAATTCTTAGCTACAAAAATTCATAAATAAATATCGCAGTTGTCTTGTATATTTGGTATGCAAGGGTCGGTTTCACACCTTATAAATACGAGAAAAAAAAATAGTTTAAACTAGTAAAACCACCACACGGTTGTCGTTAAGTCATTTTGAACAACACAAAAGGTGATAAGAATTGTTATCGCTACAATACAGCGCTCATAGCCGAGCACAGAAAAGAATTGATATTTCACATATATTAATACAATTTAACCGAGCAAAAAAAAAACAATAAATGACTCGTCAAAATGTTCACAAACACGTGACTTTCACTTTTGATCGAGAAAAAAAAGTAGAAAAAATGTTCTCTTCAAACTGTCACATTGACAATCGTCATCTAATACGTACGTGTGTGTTTTTTGTCTAATTAAAAAAGTCTTTGATCATTATATGCGAGGAAGAGGTTTTGATTAGAGACATGGTGCTGGCATTGGACCATGGCCAGCGACAATTTTGCACACTTCACCCAGTAAATCTTTCAGTATTGATGCTTGTCTTCCTTGTGATCCGTCTAACGTTATGGTTGGAATGAATGAAACCCTCGGTCGTAGTGCTGCTGTTGCTTCCCCGTGCAACTTCAACAGTTCAGCTCCGTGTGGACTGTCATAACACTTAGCAATTGCCTCGTAGTCGAGATGATTCTCTTTTGCGCACGAAATCATAGCTTCTTTTGGCCGGAAATTATTTCTTATCATACAGGCTATCATATCTAGTAATACTTTTTGGTCTTGGACTGCTTCAATTGTGCAGGCATGATAAATGTTTGCCTCGCATTCAGTTTCACCATGTTGACAATCGAAGCTTAACGATCCGTCCCGATTTGTGTTGGTCTGCAATTCAATTAAACGTCAGTGTAAACAAAATGAAATGGAATAAATCAAATGAAAAGAAATGTGTGTAAATAATAATGGAACAGATGTGTAAAAGTACCGTTGCTTTTCCATAGGGAACCAATTGAAAATCGATGAGTGACGGTGCTTTTTCATACGATGGCTGTAATTGCTTGAGTATAAAATGCTTTGAATCGGGACACAGAGCCTCATAAAATACCATCACCATCACCGGAGAGCCAACCGTACGTGATAAATTCTGCTCAATGCCAAATCAAAATCATTATTATTCATTTTATACCATTTCAATTGGTTGCAACTCACCGTATAATCATCTGTACCGGGCCAATTTCGAAATATTTGCCAAAATATGAAGACCGCCAACAGGATAATGATCATCCGAATGCGAAATGCATTTAAGCAGTGCATCCTAATTCAATTAGCCACGTACTCACACTTTTCAGTAATAAACTCGACTTAACTCAAGTGTGTTTTACCTTTCTTTTCGTTTTTTTTATATCTTCCCTACGTCACACACTCGAAAAATACTTTATTCGCACTCGTTACTGGAACCTCACACTTTCAAATCACATTCATTTGTTCGGCTGATTTGTATTATGCGATGCGTTTAATTGAAATCATTCAGGTGGATCTGTTTACTTCTTAATTACCGCACAACTACAATTGCCCTACGTTGATTTATCAGCTCGAACAGACGAATACGCATACACGGCAAATGTATTTTGTTTAGATCAAATTCTCAGTGACAGTCAGTACGATACTACGACTACGTAGTCCATCATCTGTCATGGTGACACTGAAAAAACCTGACAACAGCTGAGTGCTACATGACTTTAAAGGGTTGTTAAAATGAAAACACACCGTGGATTAGTTCAAAATATGTTGATATCAATGCTTTATTTTGTTAGATATTTATTTATTTCTCAAATGCATGTTTCTTTGGTTTGTTTAAGGTGATTAGACAATAATCAAGGAAGTATTCAATGAAATGTTTTGAAATATTTGAACGAAATTTAAATTTTGGAAGACAATTGCTTTGGTTTTCTTCATTAAAATCGATTAAATGCATGACGAGACGAAAAATAAGCAGAAAAGTCGAACTATGTCATTTCGAATGACTAATTGAATGAAAAGGCAAAGTGAAATTTGCTCCATATTGCAATTGTGGTGCAAAAGTGTGAGCACGCCAAAAGATATACGCCAAAAGTGTGAGCACTGTTATTCAGTACACTGCCCGCGTATGATGAGTGTGCTAAGCAACATTTAGTTCCTGTTGAGGAATTTTTTGAATTCAACAAGACCAGCTTCATTGATATCGTAGCCTGGTGTGGTGGCCTTGCATTTATCCAACCATCCAACCACATTTGGATACTTTGAGAGGTCGAAACCAGCAGCTTCCAATGCTGAAACTGTTGCGACCAATGAAATATCAGCAACAGTCAAATTGTCACCGGCCTGTAAAATACCGAAACAAAGAAAATTTAGCTTGTCCGTCTTTAATTTTTCAATTTTTTTTTATTATTAGGTTTTAGGTTCAATCATTTCGAATTTCTAGTTTAAACTTACCGCATAGGTTTGGCCATCTAAGATGGTATTGAAAAAACCAACGGCATTTTCCAATTTCTTCAAATTGTCTGGATTGTGTGGTACTTTTTCCAAAACTGGTGGGTAGAAGTAACCAGCAAAGCATTGATACAATGTACCCAAGTCGAAGTACAATCGTTGGTTAACAACGGCACGCGCCTTTGGATCAGATGGATAAAGTATTCGGGTTTTACCGTACCTGTTGGAAATAGTGGAAATAATAACGAATAACTATGTTCTGGAATTATAATGAAAATGTTCGTTTTGATGTTTCTCTGTTGTGTGTTTATAATATGAAGGTTTGCTTACTGTTCGACTAAGTAGACCATAATGGCGCGTGATTCCCAAACAGCGAAACCATCGTCGACTAATGTGGGAACGGTATGTTGTGGGTTAATCTGTTTGGAAATGACAGCAAAATAAAATAAGAAATGTGAATGATTCTACAGAAAAATCACGATGCGATTAAAATCATTACAAAAAATGTAGCATGTTATTGCGTTATTGTTTTTCTTCGGAGTTTGTACAATACATCGTAGCGGTTTATTTGTGTCGATTGTCTATTGTTCAGGTACTCTTTATCTTTATTTGTTCATAATAAATATATTATTTTTATGTAGTCAATACGTTGAAGTGTCTTATCTGAAGTAATTTACACTGTAATAGAAAACCAGAGCACTGCCTCAATACTCATCGAATGTGCTTTGAAAATTCTGAAATTGAAACCAAACGTACCTTAATGAATTCGGGATTCAAGTGTTCGCCAGCTGCCAAATTGATAGGTTTCAAGTTCAAGTCAACGCCCACAGCCTTAGCCGTCATTTGAACGGCATGGCATGGAGGTGATCCAACAGTGTAGTAGAAGTCAAGACCCATTCTGGATAAGCTCTTTTTCTTTTACCTAATTTCAAAGAGAACAAAAGTAGAAACAATGAGTCCTTTCTCAGTACGAAAACAGATGTTCGCAATCCAAAAAACACATTCTGATTATTTAATTTTCAAGTGAGTAAAATGATAAGAAACCGATGGTGACCTTAATGCGATGAATTCTATAATTTATTTCTTTTTCTCAAATCAAAAATCAAAATATAAAAAATATTTCACACAATTCGTATCACCAAACCGATATTTTTATTCATTGTTAGTTTTTCATAAAAAACATTCGAAAACTACGATAGATAAATTATATTTTGTTAGAGATAAAAATGAGAGAGAAATTTACTTGCTACGAAAAATAACTTTCTGGCCGGCTCAATGAGAATTTGAGCGTAGAATAGCTTCTCTTGAACAAAAACACCAGCTTCGGCAATGTCATAAATGATAATGTATATGTATACAAGAGCCTCTTGTCAAAAGATAAAGACAAGTGTGGATAAATATCACGCGCACAATTTTACCACATACATTTTCAGAACT
This sequence comes from Sitodiplosis mosellana, assembly GCF_009176505.1. NCBI lineage: Eukaryota > Metazoa > Arthropoda > Insecta > Diptera > Cecidomyiidae > Sitodiplosis > Sitodiplosis mosellana. Next base: position 1,780,022 of record NW_022595246.1, read on the forward strand.
GTCAAATTAGTTCATTGCGCGCGATATTTAACATAGAATGTGTTTCATTCATTTCTATATCGATTCAAACATTGTACATTCCCATCAGTAATATTATTGAGGTGAAGATTATTCTTACCATCTATGTACTCTCAAGTGTTTTTGATTATTCCAGTTTAATATTCAACCAATACAAAGCAGCAAATATTCACACCAATTCAATGTCATCGAAATTTCTCGTACTTTCCATCAAAAGTGAATCGCTTACACTTTATCCCATCAGATTCATTTGATTTACCGCATCGCATGGCGTTTATTTTGAAAATAGTAACATGTATACTGCATTTCACACAGAACCCGCTAGAATTTTCGCGAAACGCTATAACGATGTGCGATACATTCGATGCGTCGCACGCGATATGTGTAGAATGGTCGCGAAGAGACGAAGCGTGTTCTACCGCACTGCTTGCGGGTATAAATAGAGACGCATCGTGTTGCGGCGAACAGTCAAATTCGAAATAAGCAAAAAGTTAAAGAGTTCTAAAGTGAAGTAGAAAAAATGGCTTTACAATTGAGAAACGTTGCCACCAAATTGTTTAATCCAACATTGAATTTGGTGCGAAACCGTTCACGAGCATCATTGCCATCGTTATTCTGGGAAGATCCATTCAGAAGTCATCGTAGTTTGATTAGAGATTTTTGGAATACGGATCCATTTGACTTGGTAATGCCAAGTCGATTAACTGCATACCGGCTGCCTTATTGGGAAGGTGAAAAATTCGTGAGCACACCCGAAGATGGATTTCAAGTGTCGTTGAATGTGCAAAACTTTAAACCAGAAGAAGTTTCTGTGAAAATCGCCGATAATAACATCATCATTGAGGCGAAACATGAAGAACGTAGTGAAGACGACAGCTATGTTTCACGACACTTCAGCCGACGATACACATTGCCCGAGAATTGCAGCATCAAAGATGTGGTCTCTACCTTGTCGGCTGATGGCATTCTAACCGTTCGAGCTCCACCAAAGGAAATTGACACCAAAAATGCACGAACAGTTCGCATCCAACAAACTGGAGCCGCTCATGTCGAATCAGAGTCAAAAAAAGTTGAGGAACAAAAAGACGAACCAAAAAGTTAAATATTAAGAACTTGAACAATAAGAATGAAAGAAATTAAATTTTAGGAATGTAAAAGATGTGATGCCATTGAATTGAAGGAGAGTGAAATAAAAACTTTCGAATGAAAAAAAAAACTAAAAAAAAAAATCGGTTTTTCATTCCTTTCTCTAGTTTAAGCTTGAATTTATTTTTTTTACAGCAAATGAAAGTCATACAGTAGACAGAAAGGTAAGTCCTTAGCAATTTTCATGTCTTATTGTGCAATTCTTTTAGCAGCGCTGCGAATGATGAAATACATCGTTGGATTGGCGAAATTCGTTTCTCATCAAAAAAGTTTGAATTGTGTCATTGTATTGGGCGGCGATACAGTCTGCTGTAGTAGTACAGTAGTTTGTAAACAGTTATGCTTTAAATGTTCTCATTATGAAATATTTCGTCGCATTGTGAAATTCATCGTTGAGTTGCTTATATGTTGAACTTTTTCTTATTTTTCGGTTGATTCATCAAAAAAAAATTTAAATCTGTAACAATCATTTTTATTCCGAAAAATATTATTGTTCATTATGTCTCCTGTGCCTCATGGAATCATCTCTACAAGATACATTGGGTATTGTGTTGAATGAAACCAATCGAGAACAAATACTAATGAATAACTCTGTTTGTGTGGCACCGACTTGAGTGTGTTTGAGATGAGTTTGACATTTGGCGCTCAATAGATTGACAGAATGCTCCGATTGCAACCGAAATCAACAGACAGATTGCAACCGAAACATATAATTCAAATACACACCACAAACCGGTGCTCATTATTCGCTGAAGAGCATATAAACTACGGGAAAGAAACATTAAATCGGTGGCATCAAAAAGTAAGGAGTAAAAAGTGTCGATTTAATCATCACCAATCAAAAGTCAGCTGTTAATGCACTCGAAAGGTAAATGAATTTGAACTGATTGGATTTTGACTTGGATATAAAATGTGTTGCATTTTTTACCGATTTGACGTTCATGTCTCCACATGTTTTCTTCGGAATCGATTTGTCTTTGTATATTCATTTCAGACATAGTACTGAATAATTGATTGAAATTACAGGAATCGTTCAAAAATGAACAACCAAGTCATTGTAAACCCAGGCTTGTATGATTTGCCGGACGAAGTGTTACTGCCACTGATGATCACTTTAAACGACACAACTTTGCTGGACATGACACGCGTGTGCAAGCGGTTTCAGGCAATTGCAAAAGAAGCATTCGTAAAAAAGTACCATGGAACAACCAAAGATGATTTCTATGGAATGAGAGTCTACTCGGCAAACATGAACGAGCAGCTGAAACAATATCATCCGTTCTTCAGTGCGTTCGGAGAAAATATGATTGCTATCAAAATCCGCTTTCTTGATGACGCTGAAAATGTCAAAGACCATTGGATCAATGGGCTAATTCAACGATATTGCACATCGTTGGCGAAGCTTGTAGTTTATCGTGGTGATGTCGATCTAACGGGAATCATTTTCTGGCTACCGAAACCCACACTGACGCATCTCGCTTTGGAATCGATGTCGGTGTCTAATTACTTATGGGCCGATTATGAATATTCGCAATTGATTTGCTTCCATGCCGTTGAAGCGAATATTGATCAAGAAAAAATCGAAAAATTCATTGGAAACAATCGACAATTGGAAGAGCTACGTCTCGTGGGTGAATTTATCGGTATTGATATTCTCGAAGCAATAAGTGGCAAATTAAACGAGTTGAAACGGCTTACGATTCAATGTTATGAATATCAGGAATCACCGGAAAAATCGATCACCATTGAATTAAGACAGCTGCAAGAGCTCGAAATTCATCTGAATGATGAGACATGTGAGCCGGTGCTACAGTCGATCGCAAAAGGATGCAAAAACGTCGAACAGTTGGAGATTGAAGATGAAGCGGACTGTTTGGTTTGGAACGAAGAGAAAATTGATGCCATTTGTGAATTCGTCAAACTAAAATCACTTCAGCTTTGTGCAACACATCTCACCGTTAAGCATATCAAACGAATCGTACAAAAGTTGCCGAATTTGACATCGCTTACGCTTTCCGATGCGGATGAGATACATGACAAGATACCGCAGATCATTTCGATTTGTTCAAAGTTGAACAGCATTGAATTGCATTCCGAATCACTTGTCATGCCGCATTTAAACTCAGAGTTTCTTTGCGGAATTGCTGAAACAACCGATCGTAACACATCGATGAAAGTAAGTTTTACGCACCAGCTGGTCATTATATTTCTGATAAGAATGATCCATTGCACAATTTCCCATTGAAGGTTACCTTGGAATTTGGCGATAAGCCAAAGAAGATTTTTTTCACTCAAGAAGAAGTGCGTTGTGAAAATGCAATCGTTTATTGGAGTGGCTACGTTCCGATTGACAATCAAACAAAGACGCTATTGGACTTGAGCGATGAATGTCTGATGAAAATCATTGGCTATCTCGACATAAATGCACAAGCTGCACTGTACACCACTTGCACGAAAACTCAACGAGCCATAAAAGACCATCTATCTACCACAGTATTTCATGTGCCCGATTTATCCAACGCCATTGACGAAGATGCTTTTCAATCACTGGCTCCATCCATTCACAAAATTATTGTGATACGTGACCTCAGGTTGGAACAATGGGAACACATAAATTTACATTGCACGAGTTTGATTGAATTGAACATGGCATACTCTCACAATCGCGACTTATATCGATAGAATTTTGTGTGGCCGAAGCTCCAAAAGTTGACGCTAACCAAATGCTCACCAAGAATACTACGTTCCTTCGGCTGCCCAATGCTCACACATCTGGAAGTGCACGAATTTGAAAACACGGCCATCAATTCGGCCAAGGCCTTGTATTTTAGCGATTGGTTCCGACAGTTGACTGTACTGAAGGTAATCATTTAACATTTTGTGTAACAACGGAACAGTTTCAGTTGACAATACATTACAAAATTTCATTTTTCAGTTTGGAACATACAATGAGAGTGCTGAGAAGTTTCTCATGGGTTTGGACGACAATTTTTGTCAACAATTGCAAGAATTTTCCATTGGGAAATCTAGTGCATTGCTAGAGCTTAAAATTTCCAAAGACCGTCTCATGAAACTTGTGAATACGATCATTCGATGTCGAAACCTGACCATCTTGCGTCTCATTATTCCTGATATTGCAAGCACTGGCATGGAATTCTTGTTCGAGAGCTGCACAAAGCTGGCCCATTTCACGATTTGCTGCATTGACGTATATAATTCGGAACATATGTTTCGCAAACTCAAGGAAAGCTGCCAGGATATCAAATCCATTCAAATTGTGATTCGTGACTCCAAAACAAATGTCTTCCAGCGTGCATTTTTACAAGCGATCCTCCAATCGTTTCCACATGTATCACTTTCAGCAGCATGTGTTGATATCAATTTTGTTTTTCCAATCACGCCTGATTTGATCAAAAGCAGTTTACCATAAAAATCAAGTGCCAAGATGTTGTGGTCGTTCCCTTCAAGATCTTTTAAATATACAACCATTTTTTATGCATTTATTTTGAATATAAATTTTTGGAATAAAAATATATTTATGTCACTTGTGTGTTTGTAAAACAAATGGCTTATAACTTTCTTTCAATTTCAAACGATTTTCTTCGGGAAAATGCACATAAAATGATTTGCATATCAAAAACCATACGTTCAAACAGATTGGCATTGAACGAATGCAAACGTTGCAAACGTTGCAAATGAATATTAAAGCGAATGTCAAACCCGCTTCACTAACACATTCAAATCCGCCAATGCAGAGTATTTCTCAACTTCAACATATCCTGTGACTGCGAGAGCTTCATTTTCTTACGCAATTTATATTTCATATTCGACCATTTTCTCAATAATATAATTTTTGAGCAAGTCAACGAATTCATTTAAGTAAGAAGAGTAAAAGTTTTAAATTGAATTGCATAATTCATTCCTTGACTTCATAATTTTAGAATAATTCGGTTGACTGAGCATATTATGAAATTCTAATGGTTCAAAGCTCATGAAAAGTGATAGATCTACCGATACAATAAGACGCATTTCAAATTGACAATATTTGATAATATTTGGTAAGATGAATGATTCTTTTAAAGATATATTTTCAAATAGAAAGTTTTATTATGTGGATAATAATGTGTTAGGCACATTTTGTTGTCGATTACATATGCTTTGAGACATAACCACACAATTCACCATATCGAACGCAATACTATGGTTCTTCTTGAAAAATCCAATTAGAACAAAGCATGTCCATGTATTTTCAGATGGACACTAAAATGGCGAATGATTCCGAGATAACTGTATTCGGCCTATACGATTTTCCAGACGAATTGTTGTTACATGTGATGGGACATTTGAATGATAAAAACCTCCTAAATATGACACAAGTATGCAAACGCTTCAAAGCCATCGCCCAAGATGCATTCGCCAAAAAGTACAACGGAGATACTGGCAAAGACTACTATGCATTGAAGGTTCACTCAGCAAATATGACCGAACAACACAAGCAGTACCGTCCATTCTTCACAAGGTTCGGTGCAAATATGACTGCTCTCGAGATTACGTTTATTGATGAATCTCCTGATGCGAACAGCCATTGGATCATGGGCCTCATTCAACGGTACTGTAAATCTTTGGCCAAGATTACTGTAATTGGTGGTTCGGTCAATTTGAGTGGAATAATCTCACGAATGCCGAAACCAACTCTAACGCATCTTCGATTGGAATGGGTGTCGACAACTAATCATTCATGGTCTGAATATAACCACCCGAAATTGATTTACTTACAAGTTACAACATGGTCATGGGCAATGACACCATTCGAAGTTAAAAATTTCATTGATAACAACAGACAATTGCGAGAAATTCACTTGGATGGTGATTTCTTTGCCATGGACAGCATTCTTCAAATCTGCAGTGGAATATTGAATCAATTGGAATATTTGCGCATTTATAGAAAAAACGATCGTGTATTCGCATTAATGACTACTCCGATATATCTCGAACGATTGAAAAAACTCGAAATTGAATTCTCTGATGCCAGCGGCGAATCATGGCTACGATCGATTGCAATGGGATGTAAAAACATCGAAATCTTGCATCTCGATAACAGTTTGACTGGAAGCATAATTTGGAACGACAAGAAAATTGAACATTTGTGCGAATTTGGTCAATTGAAGTCGCTGAAGCTATGTGCAGTAAATCTGTCTGTCAATTATATCAAGCAAATGGTTCAAAAGCTACCGAACTTATCATCAATAACTCTGTATAATGCCGGTGGCGATATTAACAATAACCTGCTGGAAGTTATTGCGATTTGTTCGAAGTTAACAAATCTGAGTATCAAATTAGATCCTACTTCTACTACAGATTATGTAATTTCCAGAATATTCAACCTTGACTTTAATCTACTCTCTCAAATTGCTGAGGCTACTGAACGTAATCGAGGAATGAAGATTACCCTGAAATCATACCATCAAGAACTGAAGATTGTGTCTACTCAAGGAGAGGTTCGTTATGGAAACTCAACCGTTTTTCATAGTGGCTACGATCCGATTAATAATCAAGCAAAGACGTTATTGGACTTGGGTGATGAATGTCTAGAGAAAATCATTGGCTATCTCGACATGAATGCACAGGCTGCACTGTATAACACATGCACGAAAACTCAACGAGCCATAAAATACCATCTATTAAACACGGTATTCTATGTGCACGTTTATGGCATGCAATATTTGTCCAACACCATCGACGAACATTCCTTTGAATGCCTGGCTCCATCCATTCGTCAAATGATAGTGGAGCGTGATCTCAGCATAGAACAATGGGAGCACTTAAACCTTCATTGCACAAGATTGAATGAATTATGCATGGCATTCCCACAGAATCCAATCATATATCAAACGAGTTTGTTATGGTCGAATCTCCGAAAATTGACGCTTCAATGCTGTTCAGCAACGGATCTGCGCTTTTTCGACTGTCCATTGTTGACGCATTTGGAAGTGTTTTTCATTTCTTCATATTACGAGAATTGGATGCATACTTTGGATTTTACTGATAAATTTCAACACTTGACTGCTCTAAAGGTAACACAGTCTCTTTTTTGTTATAAGTAATCCTGTTCAAAATAATGAATTCTCAAGGTGTTTTTATACTAGCAGATTACAGAAGTTGTATTCTTATTTTTCAGTTCAACTATTACAATGACGATGTTGAACAATTTCTCATGGCACTCAATGAGAGTGCTGTCTACCAGTTGCAGGAGCTATCGTTGAAAGGTTCCACCTTCGCGCTAGAAATCGAACAGGAGCGTGGAGTATCCACAGAATGCTGCATCAAACTTATCAATATCATTTCTCGATACCGAAACCTGACCACCCTGCGCCTCATCATTCCTGCCATTATGCGTACAGATATGCGATTTTTGTTCGAGAGCTGTACAAAATTGGCCCATTTTAGTGTATCCTGTGATGAAAACGCATATTGTTCGCAAGCTATGTTAGGCAGTCTCAAAACCAACTGCAAAGAAATCGAATCTGTTCAAATGGTGTTTGGTGATGGTCGAATTTATGCCTATCATCGAAGAGTGCTAGGAAATATCCTTCGATTGTTCCCAGGTGTATCAATTACAGTAGCATTTCTCGATAGCGGATTGGTTTTTCCACTTTCTGTTGAATTGATTCAAAATTGTTTACGCTTCTAAGCGGTTAATTTTCTTGAAATATTTCTGAAATACATCAATACAAATATTTCTATCTGTTTTTTGAACAATAACAGAGATAATTTAGAATTAATTTAGTATTTCCCATTTCTATGCAACACATTTGTAATCATTTAAATAAAATGAAATCTATTTGCGAACCAAATACACCGAAGAAACAAATATGCAATTATCATCATCATAAAAAATCACCAATCAGATATCTATGGGTGAGATTGAGAGTGGAGTATGTTTTTTCTTCGATTTTTATTTTTGAAAAGGCGAGTATGTTTTCTGATGATTCTGTTGGCGTTAAAGTAGAGTATGTTGTAGTACCGTCTAGCCTCCGCGGTCTTCATGGTTTTCGCGCAACTGATAAAAGATAACAACATAGTGTCTTCGGCAAAGTTGTAGTACTTGAGGTCTTCTATAACTAAGCTGAAGAAAGTTATCTCTTATCTCTTATCAGTTGCGCGCAAATCGCGCACATAAAAAAGCAAATTTTATATAGAACTTTTTTTTTCTTATCATTTTTCGCGCTTTTCGCGGAACTGATAAGAGATAAGAGATAACTGTCTTCAGCGATGTTATAGAAGACCTCGAGTGCTACAACTTTGCCGAAGACACCAAGTTGTTATCTCTTATCAGTTCCGCGGAAACCGTGAAAAACCGCGAGGACCCGCTAAAAACGAACATACTCGCTTTTAACCATTTTTAAGTCGACAGAAACTTGCTCTTCTCTTTCGTAACAAAGTCAATCAAACATACACTACTCTCAATCTCACCCATAGATATCATAGTCCAAATTCAAAAATTCAAACAGCATTGGCATTGAACGAATGCAAACGGGTGAGTATTGAAGCGATTGAACGTGTTATGTCAAACACACGTCATCAAGACATTCAACGACTTTATTTCAAAGCGTCTCACAACCCCAAACATAGCCGGTGGTACTGAGATTTGCATTATACACGAAATTATTCCGATTCGGATCATTTTCCAATTAGATATTTTTAGTGCTAAAGTCAGAGACTTGATTGCAGTAAAAAGAGTGGCAAAACTTCAGACTAATTAGGTTGATTTGTTTGTGATAGTGAAATGATTGGTTGACTTCGCGCACTGTGAAATTCCGATGGTTTGACGTTTGTCCAAAGCGGTCACAATTTTGCTGATACATTAGAAAGCATTGAAATCCACAGCATCGAAGGTAAGACGAACAAATTGAGCTGATTTTTTTTCATAATAAAATATTTTCAATAAAAGATTTGTTATGTGTAAAAAATACCTGAAAGGGTTTGTTTCATTGTTGGCTCCGTTCTAAAACATAACCACAATTTTTCGCCTTGTCATTGGCGCATTATGCTTATGTTCCATACAATTGCTACTAAATTCCGAATTCTACATTGGATTTTAGATGACAACCAAAATGAAAGTTGATTTCGTACCAAATGCATTTGGTCTGTACGATTTGCCGGATGAAATTCTACTGCCAATGATGATTCATTTGGATGACTCGACTCTGTTCAACATGACGCTCGTGTGCCATCGATTCCGAGCCATTGCCAAAGAGGCATTCAGCAAAAAGTATACCGGCGATGGGGACAAATTCTTCAATTTGGAAGTCAATGGCACGAATGCGATTGCAGACAAGACAGAATATCACCCGTTTTTTGCCACTTTCGGAGAGAATATGGCCGCAATTCACATCAATTATTCTGATCCACCAGGCACAACGGTCGACCGTAATCACTGGCTCATTGATGAGATACAAAATTGCTGTACAACGTTGACCCATTTTTGCATTGTTAGAGGAGGAAAGGTCAACTTGACCGAGTTCATTCGTTGGGTACCATCACTGTCTCACCTGTATTTGGAGAACATGACGTTGCTAAGTCAATCCTGGTCTCGATTCACCTATCCTCGACTGGTTTGCTTTCATATGTCCGATGTAGATTGGGAGGAAAAGCATTTGATTCAGTTCATCAGCAAAAATCCCCAATTGGAAGAACTTAACATATCAGATAATTTTATGGAGACGAACATGGATTTCGTTTATGCATTCGCCAAGTTACCGAAATTAAAATCACTGCGTCTCAATTTCCATGGGTCCGAAGATCTTGAGGAACAATCGAGCTTAATTAAAATGGACAGTTTAACAGCGTTTCAGATATTTACCAGTGATGCATCATGTATGCAGATTTTGAAAGCGATGAAACCGTGTCAAAATCTGGTGAAAATCGACATGCGGGCGTTCGGATCATGGGATGAAAGTGTTTTCATCACAATTTGCCAATTTAAAAAATTGGAATCGCTCAAAATATCCGCGTACGATTTAAAACTGAAACATTTGAAGCAAATTGTCGAACAGTTGCCAAACTTATCAAAGCTGAAATTGGCTGATATTGAAGATGACGATGACTCCGAAATTTACGACAATTTGTTGCAAACCATCTGGATGTGCATAAAATTGTCACAACTGGAGATTAGCTTCGACGATGATGATGATTGGCCTGAGTTCGACTATCATTTCATCGCTGAGTTGGCCGAAATCACTAAGCGCAATTCGTTGAAAATCACACTGGAATCGTTCAACACTCCGTCAAATCGATTGACTTCGCACAATGGTGAAGTCCGACATAGGGACGCAGTTTTGTTTTGGAGTGGCTATGATCCGATTCACAGCCATTCAAGAGCCAATTTGCTGGATTTGAATGAGAAATGCCTCCAGAAAATCATTTCGCTGTTGAACATCACCGATCAGAGCGCTTTGTTCAACACCTGCACAAGAACACAACAGGCGGTGAAGAACATCGTTTTGCAAAGCACCCTCCAAGTGTCACTTCGCCTGATGAGTATGAGATCCCTCAAAGAGGATGTATTTCAAACGTTGGGACAGTACATTCATCGCGTTCGAGTTAAGGAAGGCTTCAAGCGAGTGGACCAGGAAGCAACGTACTATATCAGTGCATTCGAGTTGTACAAGCACCTCAATCAATACTGCTCGAACTTGGTCGAATTGAACGCAGAAAATATCGATGAACACATCTTCGATCTATTTAATCATCCATGGCCGAACGTAAACAAAATCAAAATTACATCATGCAATTCAGAAGGATATGAAAATTTGTGCGGGTTCGATTGTCCGAAGTTGACGCATTTGGAGATTGGTTACATCGAGCTGGACGCTCATCCCATGCGATTGGATCACGAGAATTGCTTCAAACATTTGACCGTGTTGAAGGTGAGTGAACCTGAACAAAAACTAACTTGTTTATTTGTCCCAGTCATTGGTAAAAGCATAATATGAGCATTGAATGTTCGATTTTCAGTTTGGTTGCTACAACGACAGCGTCGACAGTTTCCTGATGGGCTTAGATGATGACATTTGTCAGCAAATGCAAGAACTACAAGCTAGCAATATCACCAGCGGCTATAAGTCCAAGAACAAGAAAGATGAAGAGGATGAAGACTCAGATGGCTCTATTCCATACTATCGTAGGGTGCGAGGTCCATCGAATCAACACTTGGTTCGTCTCGTCACACGGTTTAGAAACCTATCCACATTACGACTTCTCGTTCGCGGCGTTGAAAAGAATAACACTCAGCTCATATTCGAAAATTGCGCAAAATTAGTTCATTTATCAATCTGCTGCAATGAAAGCTCAGCAGCTATGTTTGGACAAATTAAGAAGAATTGCAAACAAATCGAATCGATTGGAATAGTCAGTGAGCCAAAAAGTAATGCATTCGAACGTAATTTCTTGAAGAAAGTCTACGGACTCTTCCCGAAAGGTGTTGTCGAACTATTTTACAGTGATGGCAAAACGATATTCCCAATCACCGTCGATCTAACGGCAGATATCCCGTCGTCACTTAATTTTTCCTATTGAAATGCTCAGCTATTCTAAATAGAATCGATATGCGAATGCGAGAAATAAAAATCCATAGAAACATGTTTCATAAAATAAGATTATATCTAAAATAAGCGGCGACGTTCAGTTGAGACAATGTATACTCAGAAGGATTTTTTTATTGTTAAAGTCTAAATTCAAATTCTTTCATGTGATCATTAATAAAAGACAAATAAGTTTGCTTAAACTAGATAAAGAAATACTGCGCAGAGCAGCTCATTCGAAATATGTTGTTTTCAATACATTGTTAAAGGAATTGAACATGATTGAAAATCAACACTTCCTTAAAGATAATTAAATGAAAATACGCTGGAATTTCAAACTAAAACGTATTGACTTTTCATTCATCAATGATTTTTCAGCAGATAAAATGACATCATTTGTGCTTCAATTCAAAAGAGTATTCAAAATGTGTACCTATTTTATTTTGAGTTTTTGATTTCTTTTCGCACTCAATTCAATCGGCTTCGATCGAAAAATGCGCTTGTATACAACGAATTTATTTGAACGTTTTGGCATTGAACGGATCAAATGGGTGAGTATGCATGTGATTGAACGCATTGTGTTAAACACGATTCAAGAACATACGAATGATTCATCATAAATCAAATTGCAACTGCAATATAGCATTGTCAGCAAAACTACGAGTTGAATTTTTGTTTTGGACTTGACTATTTTCTAATTTGATATTTCTGGCACAAGTGACTCTAATGAGTTAGAACGGATACGCATTTTGCATCAGTTTATTAAATCTATCGATCGATTTCATGATATTGGGTTGATTTGCTGTGATCGTACATTGAGAGAAATCCATTATTCGACATTTGAGGAAAATAAGCAAAACTATCATCGATACACAGTAGAACCGGTTGAAATTCAGTACATCAAACGTAAGACAAAATGAGTAATTGATATTTTTCATGAACAAATCACATTCCACCGAGCTGGATATTGCTTGAGAAAGATCTGTGAACCTAATCGTTTGCGTTATATTTCAGATGGACACCAAAATGGATATCGATTCTGAGGGAAATGTCTCTGGTCTGTTTGATTTCCCAAACGAAGTATTACTGCCGCTGATGAGCCATCTGAATGACACAACTCTTTGGAATATGACACGTGTTTGCAAGCGTTTTAAAGCCATCGCCAAAGAAGCATTCGCCAAAAAATACAACGGAGCTACTGGCAAAGACTACTATGCATTAGAGGTTTATCCAGCAAACATGACCGAACAACACAAGCAGTACCGTCCATTCTTCACGATATTCGGTGAAAATATGATTGCTGTTAAGATCAAGTTTATCGATAAATCTCCTGTTGCGAACAGCCATTGGATCATGGGCCTCATTCAACGTTACTGCACGACTTTGGTCAAGATTATGATTACTGGTACTGATGAATATGATATTGATTTGAGCACAACAATCGTACGAATGAAAACAAGACTTACGCATCTTCACTTGGTAGATTTGTCGATCTACAATTATTCATGGATTGAACATAACTATCCAAACCTAATCGAACTTTATGCAGACAACTTCAAAGCAAATCAAATTGAGAGATTTATTGATAACAACAGACAATTGCAAAAACTTTGTTTGACCGGCCTTTTCTACGCTACGAAAGCTCTCCATTCATTCAGTGGGAAATTGGATCAATTGATGAAATTGCAAATTCAATGTTACGCAGATCTAGAATATTCTGATACGACGACTCCCATTGAATTGTGCAGCTTAGAAGCACTTTTTGTTTTTTTCCGCGATGAACCCCACACACCTTTGCTTCGATCCATTGCAGAAGGATGCAAAAATATCGTAGTATTGAAAATTGATAATGCACACTTTGATATTTATTGGAACGATGAGATGATCGATGCCATGTGCGGCTTTGGCCAATTGAAATCGCTCTCTTTGTGTGCAACAACTCTGACAGCCAAGCATATCAAACAGATGATCCAACAGCTATCGAACTTATCGTCGTTATCGCTAGATCGGGCTAGAATTGATGATTACGATCTGCTTGTGGTCATTTCAATTTGTTCGCAGCTAACAGAACTGGAAATTATTGTCGATTATCGTGCATCCATCAATAAAAAGTGGCCCCTTGACTTTAACCTCCTCGTTCAAATCGCTGAAATTACTGCGCGTAATCGAGTTATGGTGAAATTGCGACCTTGCTGTAATTGTGAGGAGACTGTTTTCACTCAAGGAGAGGTGCGTCGTGGAAATTCAATCGTTTACTGGAGTGGCTACGACCCGATGGACAATCAAACAAAGCTTACACTATTGGACTTGCGTGACGAATGCCTGGAGGAAATCATTAGCTATCTCGACATGGATGCACAGGCTGCACTGTACAATACATGCACACAAACACAAAAAGCCGTGAAAGTTCATCTATCAAATTCACCTATTATATTCCATGTGTCTTCGTCCAATTACGTCGATGAGCATGATTTTCAGTCTTTGGCTCCATCCATTCGTCAAATGATTGTGATGCATAAGCTCAGCTTTGAACATTGGAAACTCATCAATCGATACTGCACAAATTTGATTGAACTCAACATGGCAGTTGTTCAGAAGCACGACATCTATCGAATCAGTTTTTCATGGCCCAAACTCGAAAAATTGATGTTCATCGAATGCACACCAAGAGCTCTGCGTTCTTTTGAGTGCCCCATGCTGACATATCTGAAAGTACACCAATTAAAAGACGAAATGCGCGACACCGCTTTCGCACACACCGTGAATTTTCATGATTTGTTCCGACAGCTGTCTGTGTTTAAGGTAATTAGATCGATTATTATTTTCACATCGTTATAAATATTTGCTAGTCCAGTTATGTGATCATTAATCGCTGTTAATTTTTCATCCTACAGTTTGGTTGTTACAACGATAGCGTTGAAACATTTCTCAGGGAATTGAGTGATAGCGTATGTCATCAGTTGCAGGAACTATCAGTGGAAAATATGGTTATCAATACAGATCGAGAATTCGTCAATAACATCACCAATCAACAACTTATGAAGCTTGTCAGCATCGCTTCCCGTTGCCACAACGTGACCACTCTATGTCTCATCATTCCTGGTATCGAAAATGCTTATGGGTACTTATTTGAACACTGCACAAAAATTGTCAATTTGGTTGTCCATTCTACTAGCTATAATAATCGTATGATAAATATGCTTCGCAGTGTCAAAGCAAACTGCATTGACATCAAGTCAATTCAGATAGCAATCAGCGATAATAAATGTGACGTTTTTCATCGATCATCCCTACAATACATCCTTCAAATGTTCCCGGATGTATCGATTACATTGGCCATTTCCATTTATCCTCAATATTACGGCGAAGACAAGGTTTATAACAGATTCGTTTTTCCAGTCACCGCTGAATTTGTCAAAAATAGCGTCAGTATGAACTGGTTAAAAACATAAGCCATACCTTGAAGTCTAAGGATCGGTTTATCATTTTGAGGGAAAAAAAACTTCCTAACCGAATCGTCGTTACTGCTATCGCAGCATATCTCTTTTGAATTCCATACAATTATTTGATACAACTTTGTTAAACGTATTTCTCTTTCTTCGTAACAAAAAAGAATAGGATTTATTTTTAAGATTCAACAAAACATATTGAAAACATGAAGAAAAATAATTCAATATCAATCAAATGGAAAGACTCAACAATTCGTAACCCATAAAAAATACAATTCGACGACATCAATCTCGATCAAATCATTCATTATTTTTAAAACTTGAGAAAAAAAAACATCGACAGTAAGCGAAGACTTTTGGTCAAAATAGTTTTCATATTTATTGAATATCAATCTCATATTTTTCTAAAGTGAACGTGAAAAAAAAAACTTAGTTCGAACTTTTTCATCCAAACAATGCGCAATAATCTGCCAATATTAAGTGGTAAACTATTCAACTTTTTCGCAATAGTTCATGATTCATTTATCCAAAGTTTTCAAGACTCAGCTGTAACTTGGTCAAACCAATGAGATCCATTGAATGAAACACAAAGTCAAAGTTGCAAAAATGTATCAGAAAAGAATCCTAAACAAAAAAAAATTGTAAAAAAACACACATACAACATTTCCGTTTATCAAAACATTTTATGTAACTCTTCAAATGAATACAATAAAAATTCTAGTGAATAAAATGCCAATAAGCTGATCCACTTGAGTTTTCACATTATTTCTTCTCATCTGTTTTCTCTGCACTTTTTTCTTCAGTTTTTTCTTCAGTTTCTTCTATAGCTGCTTCTTCTTTCTCCTCATCGCTGGTTTTTCCAACGGTCAATCGAGCAGGTCCAGTTGGTTGAATTTGAATGTGTCGTACAATAGCTCCTTCGGTGGTTTCGGATTTCGGACATTTGATCGTCAACAATCCATCGGATGATAGATTTGAAATGACTTGCTCTGGCTTGAATCCTTTCGGCAAAACATATCGTCGAATGATGTGTCTGGAAACGGATCCGACTTCATCTTTCTTTTCCTCATGTTTGGCATCAATGATGATCGAATTGTCGACGGCTTTTACGGTGATTTCCTCCGGTTTGAAGTGTTCAGCGTCAAGTTTTACTTCAAAACCATCCTTGCCGATGTGCAGCTGATGGGCCAGTTGCGACTTCAAATGTCCGAGTGGAGTCCGAAGCGATCGCCAAAGTGAACGTTCCGCTGGTGTTGTCCACAAATCCCTTAGATATAATTCCAAACCAAGGAGATCGTGGTGGTACGGTAGAAAATCGTCGAAAATGTATGGAATAAGCGACATTGTTCACACTTTAATTTCAACTATCACTTGTGATTGCTCGTAAATAGCTTTGAAAGCTTTGATTTATGTTAACTTTGTTGCGATTTGCATTCAACTGACGCACAGTGCGATGCGGTGTCGTATTTATACGCCGCTTGCTATCGTCAATTGAATAGCATTTTGGCATTCTAGAAATTTTGTGAATTTTTCGTCAACAACCCGGACGCAATGCAATATTTTTGAACTTTGTTTACATTCCGTATCACTTTCATTGTTTTGGTTGTCGTGTTGATAAAAATTCACGCTTGTTTGGCTCAGGCCGTTATCGTTTCATTTCAAGTAGGGAGCAACGGTAAAGTGGAATAAGGATGCATGTGTTTATTGAATAACTCTCAAACAGCTGACGCAAAACCGCAAACATAAAGACATTTTGAACCAATGTACGAAAATTTGGCAAAACATATGCACCAAAAAAATTGTTGACCGAAGACTGTGGAACATTCGAAAATGAAAAATATTTTTCTTCTTATCCGAATTCCAATCGTATTACAAAGTCTAATTTTAGACTTATTGATCTTGAAAACTTTGTAAATATTTATTTGTAAATGGCTTTTTTTCGACTTCAATGATTCAATCAACGTGTATCTTCTAGAATCGCGATGCATCAAATGTCTGAATGATACAGAAATAAAGCGACATTTCGGAGTGACTCATCGCGTACGCCACATCATCAGTATTTTGAATCGGTTCTGCCGATGAATCCGCGTAAATAATATTCTAAAATGTAGCGATGCGTATAAATAAGCCATGTAGTAACGCACGACTCGTCAGTTTTATACGAATCGTTAACGAAACGCCATTATTTCCTCTCAAATTTCAAAGTGTAAAGTGAAATTAAAGTAAACTTTGAAAAAATGTCTCTATTGCCACATATTTTTGACGACGTTCATCCATCTTGTAATCGTCCAGGCTGCCATCGTTCACCATTATCGCTTGACTGGTGGTTCAAACCAACCGATTTTCCAGCTTTGCGATCGGCATTAGGCAGTCCTGCCGCTATTTTGAACCAACATTTTCCCGATTTTAGCAAATTGGAACATGGAGCTAAAATGGACAAGGACGGCTTTCAAGTGTGTGTTGATGTTCAACATTTTCTACCCAAAGAAATTGAAGTGAAAACTGAGAATAACACCGTTATTGTTCATGCAAAGCACGAGGAAAAAGAAGATGATCATGGTTACATTTCACGCGAATTCACCCGACGCTATACGCTGCCACAAGAATTCAAGATTGAAGATGTAACGTCAACTCTTTCATCGGATGGCATTTTAACGATCACAGCACCATCACCAACACCGGCCGTTGAAGGCAAAGTTCACCATATTCCAATCCAACAAACGGGACCAGCTCACTTGAATGTCGCCAGCAACGAAGAAGTGAAAGACGAAGAAAAATAATTATAATTTGTTTATGTGAAGAAAGAAAGTGCATTTAATGGTTCCAAAAAGGAAGAAAGATCTGGATTTTTCTGAATTTCGATGATCTAAGTCTATAGTTATTTATTGAGTTTTCTATTTGATAAAATGTGATAAAAACTAAGAGCAAATTTTGAAATTCATTAAAAAAAAATAATAAAAACATGGCCTTTTGGTTTTATTTTTTGAAGTTAAAACAATTTTACGCTACTTTCATTCTAAGAAATAGAAAATAAAGTTGTTTTGTTCAATATTCTACAAAACAAGTCGTAAAAAGAAAAATGTGTCAATCTTTTTGAGTGGGAATCCATGCGCTATGGAAAGAAATCTAAAGATCACAATTATTTTTAGACTATTTTTCAATATTCAATGTCACAATTCCACTGGCAGCCAAACTTGGCCAATAAAATGTACACAAACATGCTATAAATAAAGCTGCAACGGATTTTTATAATCGCAGACCAGACGGCTCCAAGACTACCGTTAAAAATATCAACACTTGTTCATGCTTTCGTCATTTATAGTAAAAGTGTATAATATACTGTTGTATGCTGTTGACTGAAATGGAGTTATAATACAAAACAAAGTAAACAAAATTTTCACGAAAAAGACGGATTATTTTTGTCGCTGCTCATCCGAAACTGACTACCCAATAAAGAGAGCGAAGTTTTGGTTTTTGAGCCATATTTAAATCTTATTTCCAGGAAAATACACCATTAGGTGCTTGTATATGCAGTCACTGAAAGCGCCTTTTTTCACATGTTGAGCCAAAGATTGGTTTAGTTGCTACGCTTATCATTTGCGAACAACTGAGCGAAGTGTTTGAATTTTCATAGGAATTATTTAGGTATATTTTCCTTGAAATTCATTGTCGCCAGATGTATACGTTTGCATCCAAATATATTGCAAATATTCTAATGCCGTATCCGTTTATATGCACAGGTATAAGTGGTACTGATTTTTGTTCGATGTTTGTCGATGTTTTATCTCGAAAAAAAATGGTACAAAACACCAAGCAACTGATAATTTGGAGTCAGTCGATTGTTGGTTGGTCAAGTCATGATTTATATGCGCTGTGATATTGTTAAAGTTGCAACTTTGCATTTTATTTTCAGTTTAGCATCAAGTCAAAGATTTATATCAATTTAAAGTAAGTACTCTGCAAAAGTATCTCAAGATGGAGCGAATTAATTTCAAATTTAGTTAGAAAATCAGTAATAAATGTCTTACATACCTATGATAATAATGATAACAATTTTTAGTCAAACTAAAATGAATATTGCAAACAATTTTTTAGGCTTTAACACCAATTTCAATTTTATTCAACAGAA
This sequence comes from Sitodiplosis mosellana, assembly GCF_009176505.1. Taxonomy (NCBI): domain Eukaryota; kingdom Metazoa; phylum Arthropoda; class Insecta; order Diptera; family Cecidomyiidae; genus Sitodiplosis; species Sitodiplosis mosellana. The sequence continues at coordinate 1,799,347 of NW_022595246.1, forward strand.
ATCATGGATAGAATGATGAAAATCATTGAAATGAATGTCGATTGTCTTGAAAAAGTATTGGAATGTTTGAACTTTATTGATCTTCTAAACGCAGCTGATTCCAACAAACAATTAAACCACGCCGCCACACTCATATTTAATCGCAAGTATGGTAAAAAGAAGTTTATATTTGGTGAGACTCGTTTATCGCCAAAGCCATTGCTTCAAAGTGGCAAGTACTTCATCGACATCAATGATTTAAGGACTGGTTTAAAGTGTTTACGCTGTTTTGGTGCTCAAATTTCTGAAATGGTCTTGTACAGATTCCAAGAGGATGTATCTGAATTTGATCTTCACATTATTGCTTATATAAATGAATACTGCGCCGAGGCCATAACCCGTATTGGTGTGAGAAATTGTTCAGAAGATGGTTTAAAATATTTCACGACGCCATTTACCAAAGTTGAAGACGTTTATTTGCAAAGTTGTTCGGCTGAAAAAGAATGGATCAAAAGAGTATTCCCTAAGGTGCGAGAGCTCAAGCTCTGTCCCAGCATGTGCTCCACACTATTATACAATGGATGTACAGCCAGTCATTTCCCTCGCCTGGAACATTTGGAGATAAGTTCGAGCACAACAAGAGAAAACATTGCATGCAGAAAAAATGTGATGGCCACACTACGCTTGAATCCACAGCTGAAGACTTTGCGTGTAAGACAATTGTGCACGCCAATCGATTTGACATTTTTTCAGGAATCAAGTGGATTCTTGCAAAATCTTGAGAATCTCGAACTCACGTTTAGTTTTCATTTCTTCCATAATTTCAACGGTGCAATGGTGCATCTGAAGAGCGTAAAACATTTGGAAATTTATGGTTTTGATATTCCTGAAGTGCATCCTATCATTCCATTCTCATTCGACAAACTGGAATCGTTATCACTTTCGTCATACGGGCCATTGGATGAACGCTTTTATGAATTTATCGAAAAACATCCATCGATTAAGGAATTGAAAATCACAAATCGGTTTCCCAACGAAGAAGCTTTACATCGATGGAGAGGCATCGCAAAAGTTCTGCCTTTGCTGCAGTCGGAGATGGACTTTTCTTGGATCAAATTTTCCGTTGAAGAAGCACTTGATTTTATGCAGATGTTCAAGTCATTGAAATCGTTCCGTTTCGGACTCAACCAACACTCTGACTATCAACATTTACAGATGCGACTGAATGTTGGCTGGCTGGTGTCGATCAATGAATATAACATAGTTCAGTTGGAACGACGTATTTTAAAAATTTAGGGAAAATAACTTGCTTTTGTTTGCAATAGGGTTTCTGGAAGGAAGTGTGAATAGCTTTGAAATATCTTAATTATGCATACACCGTATATGCTTGAAAAATAAGTATGATCATTGAAATATACGTGAAAATATTAGTTTGTGAATACACAGTCTGTCACTCTCCAAATGAGCAAACAAAAAAATGCTATGGGTTGATATTTTAAGCAAGATTTTGGGAATTATAACAGATTGATCTACCTTCTATCACTCGTTCGATTTTCCGAACATCTTGTATCAACACTCTGTAAAAAATGAGTTAAACACCTGCATTTACATTTCGAATCATTGTTTTTTTTTTACTTTAATCGCATCGGCAAAAAAGGTCGGATTTTCCATAAAACTATAATTTAGGTGTGACTTTCTTGGAATTCATACTTATGCGTCTAGCAATTTTGCAAGTGATCTAATGGTGTCTCTTTTTATGTATGGGTGAAAAAGGCTCGTTATTTATCCAATTTTTGCAGATGATTTTTTGTGCCATAGTGTATGACGAAAAAGGTACAAGAGACCAAACATCTGGAGAACGATACTCATTTGATTGTTGTTGGCAGTTCGAGATTCTCGAATCGAGAAGTAATTTGCATCACCTGTGTTTCAATTAATAACTTGCATTCGATCGAATAATAGCACTTTGTTTCTAGTTTAACCTAAGTTATAAGACGGTCTAAGTGAATATCAATTGGTTGTTCACACAAAAGTAGCATTGAAGTCTACGGATATATAAATTTAAAGTAAGTTTGAATCAAAAATTGCGAGATGTTTGGATTTCATTTTTAGTTTAGCAAAAAAGTGTTTGAGTAAAGAACCGTCTTTTATCATCTCTATTCTTACCGTAATTTGTTGTGATTTTTTCCGAAACAATATTTTTAATGATTGTATTGATTGCAATATTTTAACGAAAGTAGAAAATTATAGAACATTAATTCGAAGTTTAATTTGCATAACAGGAATCATGAATGGAACCACGAAAATAACGGATCTAAATATTGACTGTCTTGAAGCGGTTTTAAAGCATTTGGAATTCACTGATCTTCTGAATGTGGCTTGTTCCAATGCTCACCTACGACATGGAGTCAACATTGTCTTTGTACAAAAATACGGTCGAAAGGCCGTTCAGTTTGTCGATATACGTTTGTCTCAAGATAGACTGTTTGCAATCAAAGAGAATGTCATTGAAATCAACGATTTAAGAACTGCTTTACAATTTCTACGCGGTTTTGGATGCTCAATATCTGAAATCGAATTCGTCGGCAAAGAAAAGTATTTTCGTTTTTATCAATGCATTATTCATCACATTAACGAGTTTTGTGCTGGAATTCTAACCGAAATTGAAATAAAAGTATTGCATGAGTTGAACCAATTTAAGAATCCGTTTGGCAGAGTTGAAAAGATTGTCATCAAGGGTTGTTGTCCAAAGGATGGTGAATGCCTCCTTAGACTATTCCCAAACATGTGTGAACTAAAAATACATTCTTATGGGCGGTCCTTGTTGCTTCAAGATGGGTTCACTGCACGCCATTACCCACATTTGCAACATTTGGATTTGACTCTTTGTTTGTTGCAAGGAAATAAACCACTCAGACAGTATATTACCGATACATTACTGCTGAATCCACAGTTGACATTTTTACGGATGAAGATATACGGAACTTTTCTAGCCGTCGATGTAAATTCTCTTCAAAGTGTTAATGAAAGTTTGCAACAACTCGAAAATCTTGAATTAATTGTAAATCAGAATTTTTTCAGTAATTTTAACGGCAAAACGATTCGCTTGAAAAACTTGAAGCATTTGTATATTGAGTGGCTTGTTCAGGTTGAACTGCCAAACTTTTATTTGAGCTCATTTTCATTTGATCGACTAGAGACGCTGTATTTGTATTGTTGGTGTACAGAGCTCGATAGTCGATTTGCTGAATTTATTGAAAAGTATCCATCAATGAAAACGATTACAATCAAAACAAGAATTTGCACTTCAGATGCATTGGTGATCTTTTCGACGAACTATCAACGCTTTCAGAAAATTTTAAATCGAGAAAAATGGCTGTCATCGATCGACCAAAACGGCATTGTTAAATTAGAACGGAGAAACTAACGTGTATTGGATAACATTGAATTTTTAATTTTAAAAAAAAATGGTTTTGGTTCACTTCAGAGTTTGATTAATTTTAACACACACTTTGTTATATCTTCTCTGCAATATTTAACCCAATAGCTCAAATGTAATTAAGGATTTCTTGATTTCTGATAAATTAAAAACTTTAATAAAAAACAAACAAAGCATGATTTTTTAAATATCTTTTTTTTCAAGTTGAAGCAAATGTTTGAGGTATGGTTTTATCAAGACCATCTTATTGAAATATTCGTTTTCGGATATCTAAGCAGCGCAGATACCGCATGCTCGAATTTAAGTCCAACCTATCGATGCCGCAAGTTGCTATATAACGTGTATTGCTGCACTCTACCGCGGTCGGTAGGCTCATTATCAGCAACGGGCAACAGCACACATATTGCGAGTACGAAGAGTAACGACTCGATTTAGACATCCAACTTATTTCATATTTTAAAACAAAAAATTCATTTAATCGCTGCTGAATACTTGTAACTTCTTCTGTAGATGATGGAAAATAATTAAGGTGAGAATTACATTTCTCGGGGAATGCGTGCCTACTTTACGGTTAGCCGTGTGTTGCTCGTACAATGCGCACACAAAAATGGACAGACTTAAATACTTAAATTGAAATGTTATGCGTGTATATACAGAAGCTTAAAATTTGTTTAATTTTCCACGAAATGCAGATCATCACGGTTAATCCTCAACTGCATAAGCCCACACTTTGGCGGGCATCATTTAAACGCCTGTATAATGTGAACCGTGAGTCGGATCACATTGCTTCAAGGGGAATTTTTATTTGTCAACGTTTTTTCTTCATTTTTGTCTTTGGCGCTATTTGTCTATGTGGTACGATTGGTGAGTTATAAACAAAAATGACAAAATAAATTATTAGGTTTCCAAATTAGACAAATTTTTGACACTTTTAAACAATGGATTTCATTGTTCTCTGATTTATTTCTATCGCATTTTCTGACTAAACCATGAGAAATCTAGGATTATGAATATTTTTTTCGTTATCTATGGCCGAAATTCAACCAAGTACCAGTACTGGGAGTCCTGGGAAAAATTCATGCAGTTGAGGGTTAATATTCTTGGTTCAAACAGTTATCCATTATGAAACGACCACGATTTGTGTTTTATGGTGAGCACTTTTTGAAATAAGATTATTGTTTAAACGAAAATAGGTCGGAGGTCTAAGTTAAGAACAGAGGATTCCAAGAACCTTAGTATGCTAATGGCTAAGAATTTTGCTGGCATAATTACACTCTTTAACGTTAAAATGGGATACTTTTGAGCATATTTCATCAGTTTGGTTCCAACACCGGTTAACTGCAAAAGTCACACAAATACCACACCACTTTTGTAAAATAATATTGAACCAAAGCAATATTTAGTTCATTTTGACTTTGGCTAAGTTTTTGTATTCTTCAGAAGTTGCATTTTTGGCTCTGAAACATTGAAAGTGTTTGATTTTAACAATTAAGATGAGCGGTTTTTGTGAAGAAATTCTGACAACAGAAAAAGCCACAACAGATATTAAATTGACACCTAGACGAAATCGTCCATTGTCATATTGGCTGCGGTACGAGCTCAATTCAGATTGTCTTCTGGGGGTGTTCCAGTATTTGAGCTACAACGATTTAATGACGGTGTGTCAGTTAGATGATGAAAATGATCAATTTTTTACATCTTTGATAAATAGTGACATCATCAGCAAAGTGTTAGTACCTATTGAGATTACCGATGACATATTTCAAGAGGGATGCCCAGCAGAAACGAGTTTAAAAACATTTGGCAAATCAATCAAACGATTACAAATATTCATGACATCTGCAAATTTCAACGACATCGTAAAAATGTTCATCGGATACTGTTCTCCAGATCGTATCAATGAACTTCAAATGAAAATGGGTAACATAAGAAGTAAATCATACAACAAGGACATACCAGGTGATACAGATTGGGAACAGATGCATCTAGCCATCCCATATTTCCGTGGCATCAAACATTTACACATTGATGGTATATTTCACACTCGTACTATTAGTGATTTCTGCGTATTTTTGATAAACAAAACCGAAAATCTGGAAATGTTGAGATTGGTTAATTTTAGGTGGCATAATCATATCGATGAAATCACAGTCGAAAGAACCAAATTGAAAGAACTACATATGAATGATGTATCTGGAGCGGAAAATGAGCTTCTTTTTAGCCTCATAAAAAAATCACCTCTGTTGGAAGTATTTACATTTAAAAGTTTTTCAAACTTTATTCCGATATATGGCGATACATTGGCTAAATGCTGTCCAAAACTACGATACTTCAACGATGTAACCAACGGTCATCAGAATGATGTGAACTATTACAATTTTCTGCAACATTTCCCTCATTTGAAAGACGTAACCATTTCATTGAAACCATGGGGAGCTAGTGAGATTCAAAATATACCAGAAATATTGATCAACATGAGCTCGGTCAATAAATTGACCGTATTTATGAATAAAAAATGTCGAGCAGTTTTTACGGGCATTGAGCAAGATGGGTATTTAAAGGGATCGACGAAGTTTACCGATGCAGAATTCAAGATTAATAAAATATCGAGCTTTGGAAAATGGACAATGCTTTTACAAAGTTGTCGGTCATCGTTAGAAGGAGTTCGTAGAATTAACTTGTCGGGTGCAACAGTATACAATATTCCTGAAATAATTCAACACACACCGCGCATTCAAGAAGTCAGTATTTATACATCAAGTTTATATCAACCACCAGTTGAAATACGTAAAATCAGACGAATCGTTAGAACAATTGTAGAAAAACGATGCTACGGAAGCCAGTACGATAGAGTTCACTTTGTTGTGAACCCACATCAACTAAAAGACTTTAAGGTGCTTAAGAATATCGATCAAATTATTTCATTTACAGTAGAGGAAAAGTCAAATGTAGAACATTGTTACGATAATTTTATTTGATTTTGACGAAACTTAAAAATAAAAAAATAAAAGCAAAAATGGATTTTCATTTCAAAATAAATATTCGCTTTAGAAAAATCATATGATAAAATTGAAACAGAAATACCATCCAGTAGCATCGTTTATCTTGGTTTCGAAATGGAAATTCTATCAAATGACATCGTCTTCTTAGTCAAATTTCGATCGATTTCCATTGAAACACCCAGAGTAAATCCTGCCTGTACAAGCTGAACATGAAAGTCGTTGGTTTATGATATTCTGTGTCTGTGTTTACTCCGATTTTTCGCCGAAAAGATTTTAGAAAAAGGTAAAGAGTAATCAATTTGACACTGTACAGTATTTAGTTGTATGCAAAACAATCATGTAATCAAATATTTGTTTATTTGACATCAGTCAGTTGAAAGGCAACATTATTCACATCCCAACTGAATAGGAATTATGATAGGAATTCAAATTATAATTATAATGAATTAAACAATAACAGGTGATCGATTGGGAAAATTAAATGGTAGAAAAATGAGAAGAATGCCAAGCGAAAAATGTTGACAACAAGAAAAAAATTTGTTCATTCTCGAAATGAATCGAATGAGCTTTATCAATATCGCGATGAACAGAAACTTTGAACTAACTATGTCGCATACGATCTTCCGATCATTGTGGTAAATATAAGAAGAAATGAAGTCATCTAGTATCAAATGTGCCAGTATTTTGTTTCCTAGAACAAGATGTAAATTGAAACAAAAATTGTATTCTTGTGATAGAGAGTTTTTCGCGATTGTCCAATATGTATTTTTTCAATAAGCATAAATTGAATAACGCACTTTTGGGTGTTTCACAAACACATAATGTTTCACTCGATCAAAATTTCAAATCACTGCATCTACGTCGGTTTTCCATGAAGTATTCGAATGTATTGATGATGAAAGTTTGACTTTAGACGTTCATTTGCTTCTGCAATCAACCGATGGCATTCTTAGGGGCTTTTTACTCTTTTTCATATATGTGATTTGTACGGATAAACGCGCATAGATTGTGTGCCACAGTGAAGTGTGTCGAATTTTGCACATAGTCACGAATATTACGCATAGAAGCGAATACGCGTGCACATAATGATGCCACGATGCGATTTAAGACGCATCAACACAATGTCAACATTCTGTTGTATCGTTAAGTTTCGTTCAAACAATATTTGACATCAACAATTTCTGTCTTTAATATTTATCAAATCTCTTGCTAATGAGATTGTTCTTAATTGATGAAAATTGAATTTAAATATAACACAAAATTAATTATAATAGCAAAGAATAAGAATGAAAACGAAAATCAAAATGTTATATTATACAAATATTGAAGTAAAATCGCCGATAGTTTTGGTAGATAAAAAAATCGTTGAAAACATAAGTGCGACGATTCATTATACTTGGAAATAGCATCTGGATTATAAATAATAAAAAATCCATATGTACAAATGATTGAAGTTAACAAAAATGATCAGCAAAAAATGTGAGCCGAAATAAGTACAAATCAAACACTTGCAGTCAAGTATTTCTTGAAATTTTACATGAAAAAAGTCGTTGCACTTTGAATTCAAAATAGTCGATATTGTGGCGTGTGACCAATCAGAGAAGGAAACATTTTAGTAGGATTCATGCGAAATTATTCGCAGTATGAATGGTCTATGTGCAGTATTCGGACATCGAATGTGTGCACTTCTAACGAATAGGCACCGCATAATACGCATAGTACGAAGAAATCGCCACATACTATGAGTTGAAGCGCATATTCTTCGCATAAAACGATTTTTTTTCGAGTTAAATGCCCCTAGTGGCATTCGTATTAAAATAATTAGAGTATTTGGAAGAGACTGACTTTGACTTACCAGATGTTTGATTCACATAAAATCCGAAAGTTTGATGTCAAAATTACAAAAAAAAATAAAATTGAAAAAAATTGAGTGTATTTTCCATTTCTTCAAGTCAAAACCTTACCCATCTAAAGTGTACCTTTCGATGTTTCAAACGCCTGAAAAGACCTGCAACAAAATGATTCCAAATCGATTCAACTGTCGCAAAAAGAATAAAAGACCAGAGATTTTTTTTTATTATTACTTTTGTAATTTTTACAAAGAATTTTATTTATTTTTGTTGTATTCGAGTGATATCGTATTTTCAATTGTTAATTGTTTTTCATTTTCAATTTAATTTCATATTTTTTGTTGTTGTTTTTTGTTTGAAGTCATTACATAATAATGTAGTTAATATTTTGTTTTTTTGTTTTTTATTTAAATTTATGCTGTGTGGATGTGTGGATGTCTACGCGTTCTTTATTTTATGTTGTTGTTGTTTTTTTCTCTCAATAATTTTCCTCTGAAATCAGTAGTTTTTTTTTCAAATGTTTTTCGTTTTATTTGTTTTGTCAATAAACTCTAGATTCATAGTTTAGTTATGTTTAACTTTTTACACATTAAATTTAATAGTTATTTCACTTGTTGTTTTATTTTCAAAACTTATCATTACTACAGTAATAACACTACATCGAAGAGAAACGAAGAGAAGTTGTGTGTTTTGTGTATTATTCCATTTTCAATTTGTTTTCTTTTCATTTTGTTGTCTGATAGATAAATCATCGTATGTAGCTTTATGTATTTATATATAGATATTTCCGATGCGAAACAGAAATATGGAAAATCTCGCCACAAATAATTTGTTTTGTTTATCGATGAATTAGAGAAAATGTTGCCATGAAAAAAAGTAATTCCATGAAAACGTGTTCGTAGTGTTTAAATTATAAAAAAAAATGGATGTAAATTTGTCGTATGTTTTTTTTTCTAGCGATTTTTTTTTTCATTCATATTTAATTCATTTTATTTGAATCATTTGTTATATTTTTCCTCATTAAAAGTAAGCTTAAAATTAGATGCATTTTTTGTTTGAAATATTTACAAAGAAACTTCTATATAACCATACGTCTATATTTTTTTTACAATAGCTTTTATTGTATTTGCTGTCCTCGTCTCATGTACTTTGTTTTGCAGAATTTTTTTCTTCTTCTTCTTTTGTTTAGTTTGTTTTTTTTTTTCAGTTGAGTCGCATTGTCATAATTGGAAAGTAAATTAGTTTTATAAACTGCGTGTTAAATTTGGTTGTTCCTCGCTATTCTTGTGAGTTGAGCGGACAAAAAGAACGGGGATAAAAGCAGTGAGTTGTTTTCATTTTGTGTGTTTTTTTCTCTTCTGGATATTATTGAATATCAATTTACTTTTTCGCTATATTGTACTAACATGTTAATTCTGTCAGATGCTTGCATTTAAAATGTTTGTTTGTTTTCAACTTCCTTTCATTCGCATATACCTCAATTTGTTAAATGTGAAGTTTGAACACAGCGCAGATAATAATAAGAATATATAATGCATTGTTGCGGGGGGGTATTTTGTGTGTGTGTGTGAGAGGTTTTTTTTTCTTTTCAATTCGAAAAAAATAGTTCATGTGTAAATTTGATTTTGTTAGCAATTGGTTCGTATACATTTTGATGTATATATGAATGTATGTTATGAAAATGTTGTGGGTTGGATGTCGAAACGATCTCTTGATCTTTCTTCCATCATATTTTTCTTTTGCTTTGTTTCTCACGCAAGACAATTGTCACTTTTTCGATATCGTCAACACCGACACATTACGGCAACAAATATGATGCACTCGCCACATCTAACACTTATTTTTTTTTCTTCCTCTTCGATTCTCTTTCTATCTTTTGATCGATACGCAGACACAGACACACACTTTGCTTTGTGTACACGGAGTGAGATCAAAACTTAATATAATTAAATATACAAATAGGTTTGATGAGATAATTATAAATGTATTAACAAAATCATTACACACTGTGTCTGCGTGTGTATTGTGGACGAGTGTGAGGGGCGAGGTGCGGCGCATCAATCCATTCCGTTTTCTTTTTCTCGCTTCCTTTTTCTATCTGTCTCTCCCTTCCTCTCTCTCTCTCTCTCTCTCTCTCTTTACATGAGACTCTCCGAAATTTGAGGTAAGAATGAAAATTACAAAATTGACAAAATATCAAAAAAGGATATAGGTACAAAAGATCCCTTAGTTAGTATAAATCTTATGATACCGTTTCTCGTCTTATGTACAAAATCAACAAATTTTTGTTCATTTCTTGTTTCTCCTCTGCTTGATGTGTAGCGATAAAATTGTTTCGTTTTTTTTTGTTTGACAATTCAAGGAAAGTGCAATTTCCTTTGTCACAGCAGTCACAAGTTCGGGTTTAAATCATTTTTCGTTTTTTTCGGTTTTTCTTTGTCTACAATTCAGTTTTTGATTTGACACAGTTCGGTGATGATTTGGGATCGTTTCACTTTACTCAAACGGTCGCTATAACGATTAGCAGATGAGCAATATCAGCAACGCGGTGCAATAGATCTGGTGCGATACGTGCCAAATTCTCATTGGCAAATTCACATGATGGGAATATATGGACGACATAAGCGGCTTGTTCACTGCCCGGTGCTGGTATATTGACAATGCCAGCGGCTTGTTTCTGCTGCAAATATGTGATGAAACCCGTTTGCAAGTTGGTCGATTGTTGCAACACATCCAAATGATCGCGACCACATGGCAATGCCAACAACATACAATGCTCGTTGTCCGTCTGATAGAGAGGAGGAATGAAAAATGAGTTAGAATGGATATTTATTTTGTGGAACGGCTTTTTTTGAATCAAAACTATAGACATTTTTCTGGGGGTATTAATTTTTTTTTGTCGAAAGTCGTTCTTTCGAATCCACTTACCTGCATCTTTCGCGCAACGCCCTCAAGTTGTGTCTGTTCCAATCGCATACGTTGTGCAATTCTTAGTGGAGGTGTCGATCCATCGCTATTGCAAGGCAACGATCCACTGGCCACATCTGGATTACCGAACACAAAGTGCATTTGAACGGCTGCTTGGTCGGTCTTGAGTGCCAACAATCCCTGCCACATGACTGGATAGCGCTGCAACAGCATTAGCAACGAATCGGCTTGTGGTGGTACCTGACTAGCATGCGGCGGTGTTGTCACTTGCAGACTGCGTCCGGGACCTGGCGTTGCCATCGCTGGTACCAATCCACTTGGGCACGGTGTATTTGTATGACCTTTTAATTGATTCGAAATATGGTTAGTTCAGCGGAAAAGCGCAATGTAATTGTATCGAAATACAAACCTGGTATCGATGATTTTCGTTCCTTTTCCCGTTGTTCACGTTCGCGTTCCAGTGCTTTTGGCATCAAATGGGGCGGCAACTCACCAGGGGCCGCATAATTGATTGGCGGTGTTCCACTCATTTGTGGATTGCGATGTGCTGGTGGTGGTTCAGTTGCAGTTGGGATGGCCGGACGAGCATTATCATAGAATCGTGCTCCAACATCTGGATAGTGTGGATGTGGAATCACTGAAAATTCCATTTTTGATTAGATTTTTTCGTTTTTGCTATTTCGAATTATTTACTTCATCGTAGGCATGATATTTACCTGTAGCACGATCTTGTGGACTCTGCAAACTATGCGGCACAGCAACCCTTTGACCCGTGATTGGTCGTCGCAATTCTAATGGTGGGCTTGTTCCCAATGGCTCTTCCAATTCATTCAATTCCTTTTGTTCCGTTGCATTAGGTAGCATTGTCGATCTAATTACGAAAGAATGGAAACATTAAATGATCTTTTCAATGATTCTCCGTTCAGAGGAGTGTGTTTCTCCCTTTCATCCTATTATCTTACCTTGGTATATATGGAATGCGCGCTCCATGGCCCAATGCTTCTTGAGCTCGCATATATTGTTGATAGAGAATGAAGTGATTATTTTGAACGCCACGCATAGGTACATTTGGAAAAACAGGATCGCTCTGAATAGACAAGAGGATTCACATATAAATATACATTTTGCAATTTTTATCGAAACCAAATAAGCTTTACTTTAAATAATAACTCAGAAAAAGTTAACCAAAACAAAAAAAACGACAAATGAACGCAAAATTCGTCTGAAGAAAATTTAGAAAAAAAAATATGGTGTTTTCCGTCGGAAAAGAAATTTACCAAGTTAACTGGAGTAATGGGAGAAGCCTGCTGATGAGCAGGCGGTGGACTTTGGTTTCTGAGCAAACTAAATCCACCAATATCCGAATGCTGCGTCCGAATTTGAATTTTGGAAGATTTTTGTGTCATTAGATATAGATGCAATATTGAACGGAGGAAAGGATTTCGAATGCTACTTACCAAGTTGGCTTCGAATCCTGGAACGGGTAATCCTGGCTGTTGCAAATTGTGCGGTCGATTCTGTTGACCTTGTGGACTCAACGGTGGAACACTGGCACGTGAACTATTTGCACCTGTTTGATCAAAGAATAAAGGCATTTCAAATTCGGTCCAATCACTTGGCATTTTGTCTACGTGTAAATCAGTTAATGCCTTACCAGCGACAATCGGTTGTTGGCTGCTCAAGTGCGGTTGCTTTGGTGGTGGGCTTGCAACAGCACCGGTCATAATTTGTGAAGCTTGATGAAGTCGGATTTGATTCGATGTCGGCATCGATTGTGGTGGGAAGGTGGATTGCTTGGCAACAACAGATTGTTGCTGAATCGAAGCGGGTGATGTTTGGATTTGTGGGAGCGTTGGCGGTAGAATGTGTTGCTTGTACTTGGGCGATGGAGCCGTCTCATATTTGCTTGCACTGGATCGCACTTGCAACGGAACACTACTGACAAATGGCGCTGGTTGCGTCGATTGGATGCTAATTTGATGGCTTGAACTGGATTTCGTTTGTTGTGGCTGCTGTGAAATGTGTTGCAATGGCACAGGTTGTGCGGGTCCCATTTGAATCAATGGCGCCGGTTGCGGTAAGTGATGTGATGTTTGAATCACTTTACCACTACATTGCACGACTGATGTGTAATTCGATGATGTCGGTGGCATATGCATTTTGTTCGAATGAATGACGACCGGTTTTTGTGATAGCATCTGCGACGGATGAATATTGGCAACAGAATGCTTTGGAACGTGAATCGAATACTGTGGCTCGTGAATTGATGCTTGAGTGTAGGTCACCTTGGGCGGTATATTCGGCGAGTGTCGTGGCGAATGGGCTGACGGCATATTGGCCGGTGAACTTGTTGGAATGTTCACAATCAGCGTATTCTTGTGAGCAACAGACAAATGTGGTGGTGGCTGCTGCTGTTGCTGTTGCTGTTGTGCCACCGAAACTTGTATTTTCGGTTGATATTGTTGCTGTTGTGAAATCACAGAAGCCGGCGAATCTTTGCCATACTTATGCGATGGAATATTCGGCTGTACGACACTGCTTTGAATAATCGCCGTTGATTTTATCACCGGTTGTACATTCGAAACGTGTGATACGCTTGGCACACTTGTGCTCAAAATCACCGGAGTGCCAGCGCTTGATATTACTGGCGCCTGTGACATTTTGACATGCTGCGAACTCAACACATGAGCCTTCAACGAATGATGTTGATGCTGTGATGATGGTGGTGGTAGTGGCTGCTGCTGTGGCGTTTGGAGGACTGGTTGGATTTTAATTTGTGGCTGTGACGATGGTTGAGCCAAAGTCTTTTCAATTGACATCGACAGTGGTACGGTGTGAGTTGGTGGTTCGACTGGTTTCGATGTGATAACCACAGTTGATTTTTGTACATGCATCGGGGCAGTTGTTTGCACGGGCATTGGCATTGGCATCGGAATCGGTACGGTCAACGAAATTGGCACGGGCACTGGTTTGCTCACAATTGTCACAACTGGAGCGGTTGATACCTTTGATACAATTGCCGGCGTTGGTTCAACTGCAATTGGCCGTACTTCACGCGATGTCACCAAAACACTTGGTTTGTTCACAAATTCACCGCTGCGACTGCTCACCACTGGCACATACTGTCCTTCATTGCTTTGTTGAACAACAGTCATTTCGCCAGTTACTGGATCGATTAATGTCATTGGCTCTCCAGATGATGGTTGTTTCTTCTCTCCAGCAGCTGGTGGCAATTCCTTAGCAACTGAATGTACCTTTGGCGCTTCAACAACAACTGGTTCCGCTTTGGGTGGTTCAACAGTACGATTCGTTTCACCTGATTCCGATGCACTTTGTGTTGCTTCTGAATCATTGTCCCGTTTCTCTTCATGCACATCACTACGTTGTGTATCTTCGCTCTTATCATCAGCGGAACTCTCAGTTTCCGTCGATTTAATATCCTTTGCACCGCCACGTGTTGGACGAGGTGATTTACGCAATTCAGCTTTCTCATTGACTGGCAATTTAACGGTCGCTTGATTTGTCGTGTTACGGGTTGATCGTCGTGTTTGAATCGGTGTCGATGTTAATTGTGGTTGAACAATTGTAGCCGATGTGGTTGTGATTACCGTTTGTTCTTTCATGATATTCTTCACGACTTCTTCAATGGTATCATCGACTGTGCTTCTTGAACCATCACGTTCGATCAAACGACGACTCTTACGCAAATTGTTGAGTGCAACGAGATCTTCTTTTGTTTCGTCTACTGATTCATTGGATTTTTCAACTTCTGGTGACTGAACTGGCTTCGGTGGTTCGGGTTCAGGTGCGCTAACATCTGCTTTGCTTGGCTCGACTTGTGGCGGTGTAATCGGACTGGATGGTTGAGTGCTTGGTTTTGAGAATGACAACGCACGTGTTCTGGGTGCTTCATTGCTTTGCATGGCCATTGTTTCTTCGCCAGAATCCTCGTGGAACTCATAAATATCCGATTCTGAGGTGTTGCTGCATGGTTTCTCATTTCCAACCACAACGCTAGCGCCAGTTTTTGATCTGGGCGAAGCATTGCGATTGTTGCGTCCACGTCTCGTTTGAACCGTTGGTTTTGCTGTAACTCCACGACGTGTTTGCACACCAGGCGACTGCACTTCGGGTGTGGCCATAACGCTTGGCGGCGATTTTTGGCTTTCCACTTCAATTTGTTGTGTCTTCTTGTTGCGAGTTGCCTTTTCACGTTTCGGCTGACCTTTGGCATCGGTTTTGGCCGCCTCTTTGGATTCATTCTTTTCGACGATTTCTTCCGGAGCTTCGGTCTTTGGTGTCTCCGGCTTGACAATCACCTTCGATTCGGCATTTGTTTCGTCATCCGTCGTGCACAATGCGTCCACTTCTTTGATTACCGATTCGATATTCACTTCCTTTGCCGTCCAATATTCACTGTCTTCTTTCATTGTCGATGACGATTCGCTTATTTCTTCTTTCGTCTTGACTTCCTCCGGTTTCGAGAGAATGCTCTTGATCACCGAAGTTGTAGCCAACGGCACATCATCTTGCTTGCTATTCTCAGTGGATTCCTCCGTTGTTTGCACAACTGGAGTAAGATCGACTGGTTTCGATGGCTTATTCTCTCTGACATCGGGCTCCTGTTGGATTTTCGTTTCGAACACAATTTGCTTCGGTGTTTGTGGCATTTGTGTGCTGACCAATGTGGAAGGCGTGATCGTTGTTGTTGGTTCGCTTTCTGCATGTTTTGGCGATTCAACTTCATTTGATTTTGAATCTGAAGTCGGTACAACAACAGAAGAAGTGCGATTCGATGAAGTGACATTCGTAGCGGACGGTTTGTGTGGTTGAGTTGTTTGTATCGTTGTGGCCGGTGGTATAATTTGACGCTGTTGAATATTAACATGGGAAAGTGACGATTTGGCTGGACTCATGTGCAACGATTGCCGAATTTGTGGTGTGGTCACTCGATTCAAAATTGGATTTTGAATGCTGGTTGGCGGTGTTGGTGCCGATGCCGTTGCTGCTGTCGTTAGCATTGTTTGTGTCACAACCGAAGGTTGAGTATGATGGATAATCGTACCTAATAATAGAAATACAACCATTGTTTAATCGTGATTAAGCAAAAAAAGAAAGAAATTCAATGAATTAATAAAGTTTGTCCGTGTAAATTGCGTACACTTACTCGGTGGCGATGATTTTGGTTTGTCATTGGAAATACTCGACACTTGAATGATGTTTGGTTTGGCCAATGTTGGTGTGCTTATTGTTACCGACAGTAATTCGCTTGGAGCTTCAATCTTTGGTATGATTGGCGGCAAAATCGGTGGCTCAACATGCAATTTTGGTTGTGTTGTAACAATCGTGGTCTTATGGTTATCACTGCTCGATGCTGGTTTATCGGCATTTTTGCTGGTCTCTTGCGATTGAACGGTTTCAAGTGTGAACGCCACGGTGTTTTTATTGGTGTCACTTGCCTTCGGTTCAACATCTTTCGTGGTCGACTTCTTATCCTTTGGCGCTTCCGATTTGCTGTCATAATTGGCGGCACTTTCATCGATTTGCAGTGCATTGCTATCGTCTTGTTCTTCGGTATCAGTGTCAATTTGCAGGCCATTATCACTTTGTGGTGTGTCTGGCTTCATGTCCATATCATCGGTGCCCAAACTTTGTACAGCCTTTCGCATTTCTTCGGCTTCCTCTTCGGCAATGGCACCATCATTCGATGGCAAATTCGAACCTTCTTCGATAATTGGATCTTCACTGAACGAATAATCATCGGTCATACCGAAACTTTCACCCAACAAAGCTGCCACAGCGTCCTCAGTCTCTTCTTGTGAGATAACAACGCGGGATTTTTCTTCAATTTTGTCACCTTGTTTGGCATCTTGGCTCTCAGCAGTCGGGTTTTCTTCGATTGGCAATTTCTCCGGTTCGGATTTGTCATTGGCAAAATCGGATGAAATCGATTGCACCGCTGAATCATAGATGTTTGTATCGATTATCAAGCCGAAATCAGGAATGATTGCTTTGGAATCTTTGCGCTTGTCATCACTATGTTTCGATGATTGTGCATTGTCAATAGTTTTACTGTCTTTGCCCTTTGGTTCGATTGGTTCTTCGCTTGATTTGCTATCATCGATCGAAATCGGTGATTGCTTCGACGGCGGAAGGTCATCCATCAAATCTGTGTCGATGGTTAGACGTGGAGTCGTTGGTGGTGAAATAAACGACGACGAATGACTCAAATGATGATGATGATGTCGTTTTTCCTCCTTCGATCGCTTCTTCTTTTTCTTTTTATCCTTCGATCGATGCGAGTCCATACTGTCCGATTTGCGTGACATAAACATATTGTCGGGACCTTCTTCGGTTTCCGAGAATCGGAACACATCATCGTATGGCTTCTCTGACACTGATTCATTCTTATTGACATTTTCTTTCGACGCCGAGTATCCAAAATCGCTAATTTCTTCTGGCTTTTGTTCACTATCTTCGAGCAGTTGTGCTTCCAATGCACGGGCCGCTGCATCCAAATCAACACTATTGTCATCATCTTTGCTGCTGATCGATTGCTGTTGCTTTTCACGCTCCTTGCGCTTCTTTTCTCGCTTCTTTTCGCGATGCTTTTCCTTTTCCAATTGCAAATTCGACGATTTCGATTCGGTGTTATTTTCATTTTGAGTGTAAGTGGACGTGGTTGTCGTCGTTGTTGTTGTCGACGATTGTGTGCTTGACTTGTTTGAATGAACATTATTCGAGGAATTTGACGACTTGTTGGTGGATTTGTGTGTGTCGATCGTAGCTGAAATGTGTGAATCATCATCGGAAATTGGACCAAAAATGTCTTCCATTTTCTCTCCACGTTTGATCGAATTGAAACTCTCTTGCGACTCAAACATCGATGCATCTGACGACAATCGATTTTGTTTCTTCAATTTTTTCATGCGATATTTCTCCTCTCTCGATTTATCGTGCTGTTCTTTCGACGATTTATCGCGTTTCTTCTCTTTTTTGCCGTGGCGTTTCTTCTCATTGCTTGACGTATCGCGTGCATCGCGTTTCAGTTCATCGAACATTGTTTCCATCGAATTGGATTTTTCCACCTTGATCATCTCTTCGTGTTTGATTGGTTTCGCCTCTTCGGTTGACATGGCCGATGGGCTCTTTTGACGTTTTTTGTTCTTCTTGTGTCGCTTCTTGTTTTCAGCACTGAAGAGATTGTCAAACATGGATTCCTTAGTCTCGGATGTTTTGCTGCTTGGTGTTATTGAATCACCATCCGATAAATCACACAAATTCGACGTTCGCTCCGGCGATGGAAAGGGATCAACGGGTTCGGATTTAATTTTAAACTGAACAATATCCTGTTTTTCTTCCTTTGGAATGTTAACGATTTCGGTTTTGATTTCACATTTCATTTCTTCGTCGGGTTTTTCTCTTGGCTCTTGTTTAACCGGTGCTGCAATTTCGCTAGCATCGTCCGATGTTTCCGATGTGATTCGGGCCGATCTTGAATTCTTGCGTGACGAAATGCGACGTCTCGGTTTCACAGAGAATTGATGCAACGAACTATTTTCCGAACTCTCACCATCGCATAGCTCATTCAATCGATTCACACGGAAGTGGCCCTTTCGTGAGCTCGACTCTGAATCGGAAACTAAATCTTTGTTCATCGAATGCCTGCCGTCGCTGTCTTCCGTTGACGAGTCAAGGAAATGCTTCATTTTACCGCCCGTGTGTTTGACGCGTTGTTCATTTGTGTCCATATCCGAATCGCTTTCTTCGTCATAGCTATTTGAGTGTTTCTTTCCTTCACGCTTTGCTCGGCTCTCTTTCAATTGGCTGAATTTCGCTTTGATTTTCTTCTCTTCCTCTTGTTTCTGCATGTTTTTGCATGAGCGAGCCTTCACTTTGTCGTACATGGAAATGTAGGCGGGACCATCATCTGGAATATCGAAAATGGAATGTTTTTTCGGTCCATCAGAATCCGAATCGTCGGAGCTATTTGATGTTGGCTTACGAATTCGTATACGTTCACGTTCCATCGATGATTTGGCCGAACTGTGCGCATCATCCGTTGTTCGTGAGCGTTTTTCACTGCTGTTCAAACGATCAATTCGCTTCTCCGATTTGGATTTCTCGTCGCGATGATCACGTGAATTCTGTTTTTCATGGCTATGGTGACGATGGCTCGGATGTTGCTGGTGCTGTTGTTGTTGTTGCTGCTGCTGGTGATGGTGCTGTTGCTGTGCATCGAATAGATTTTCACGTCTTCCATCCTTATTTTCAGACTTTTTGCTGCTCTCATCGTCGCTGAGGCGACCATCGTTTGAAAAGCCACTTTGCGCTTCCATATCTGCAAATTTAAAATGAATTGATACGATTTAGTGTAAATTTAGCAAGTGCATTAACCGCCGACAATCATACAGTCATCCACAATGATATAACTACTTTGAACTGGCTCAATTTGGTTGAGTTTAATTTTATGCACACAACGGCACCAATAAAAAGATATTATAAAACTAAATTGAAGCTTATCACGATATAGAGAAGCGACTTGTTTTTTTTTTCTAAGAAGACCAAATCAGCTAAACTGATTGAAGTGTTGACAAAGAATTTCATCGTTTCGTCAAAACGAAACGACCGAAATTATTTGCACAGTGTAGCATATGAGCCAGAAAATGGCCTACTTCAATCGAAACCACTAATAATAGTTGTTATGCCATAAATCTAAGACCAAATTCAAAAATACTTACGGAATTGACTGGACGATTTTTCATCCTTGTTGCGTCGGCTTTTGTGTGACGATTTTTCGCTTTTGCTGCGATGTTGTTTATCACCGTCGCGTTCCTTTTTGCGCTCATCAAAGCTTGAATCCTTTTTCGACCTATCCTCCGGCATATCGCATGAGTTTTCTTCAGTCTTGTGCACATTGTTCATCTTATTGAAGTTGCGTTGATGATGTTTCGATGATGACTTATCACCACCGCCACCAGTGCGACCATTTGGATCTTTGAAATCGCGACGCTCCAGTGATTTGACATTTTCGGAATTGAATTTAAACCGTTTACCATCATCACTGTCAACGGATTCGTGTGAGCTTAATCGTCGTTTCGGTATGATTTTGTTTGGTGAATTGCTGCGACTATTTTTGCTTGAATTCTTATTCATTTCATCGGTGTACTGTTGTCGATCTAATGGCGTACTTTCACGTGATTTTGACGCATTCTCTTTGTTATGTTTGTCACTCTTGGTGAATTGATTAACCGTAACAACATGTTCACGGTCTTTCGGCGGGTTTTGTTTGTATTCCTGTTTCCAGTTGTGGTGTACCGCATCATCGCTATCCATCTCACGGCGTCTGTACTCATACTCTTCCGATTTCTTTGATTCGAGCTCGTATTTAATACGTGATTCGTCTCTCTCTTGTGACTCAATTTCACTTTGGTTGCGTGTTTTATTCTTTGTTTTGCCCGATTCCATTTTCGTTGAATCGTGTCGTTCACGTCCAACGCGCTCATTTTCAGTCCGTTCGGATAGAATTTCCGAACTGGAGGCCGGATCAGAATTTTCGCTGCTGATCGATTCCCATTTCCGTCGATCCAACAGATCAGTCTTTTTCGCATGATCATTCTTGGCATTGGAGATTTTCTCTTCGCGTGACGTTTTACGCGACGGAATCACATTCTCAAGCGAATCATTGCTTTCATCTTTGATGCTCATGTTCAAGCTACAACTGGATGTGAGAGTCGTTCGAACGGTGCCCGAGTGATTGCTACCCGGTACCGATGCACTTTTGTTGAGCGAACGATTCGAGCTCTTCGATCCGTTGCTCGCTTGATTGTTTTTTTCTTGAGTGTTGCTGGTACTTTTGTGTGATTTCGATTTGTTTGAGTCTTGGTCTTGAGAGGAACTGGTATTTTCGGCGATTTTATTCGATGGTGTTGTTGGTGTACTCGGTAGATTTGTAACAGACGTCGCAATTGGCGGATGTGTTGGGAATGGATACTGTAATACACCTTTGACCGGTTGCACCGACGCAATGTTGTTGGACATTTTCGCGCCAGACATATTCGGTGTGACAACGATCGGCGATGGCGATGGGCTGTTGTATGGGGATTGCGGCTGTGGACTATTCATTGGTGATACGGCATTCAAACGTGGTAACGCTTGACTGATTTGCGCTGTAAACGTCGTCGTCGTTTGTTGTGGCGTTGAGTGCAATTTTGGCAATTGGCTCAATTGGGTCAACTGGCTAGTGCATGTTGGTGTTGTTGTCACTGTTGCCGTTGCCACTGCTGCTGCCGCCGCCGCCGGTTTGCTGTTGGTTGCATTTGCCGTTGTTGGCGTGCGATTCAAATTCAAATAGTCTTTTGGCTCATATTTCTCTCCGATATGCTCTAGCCGCTTCAAATCATCGTCAAATATCGATTTTTTCGATAAAACGGATTTCAAAATGTCCGATGGTTTTACATCATTCACATCAAGCTCGAGGAATTTGTGCCGGCTGGAGAAACTGGACGCAGACGATGGTGTTGTCGGATTTTCACTGAACGAATGTGATGATGGTCGCGCCGGAATGCCACCGTTCCACATTTCGAACATTTCATCCAAATTCTTAATTCGCTCATCGAACGATGGGCTCTTTCCAAGTTCGGAGTCGCTAGAAGTTGAGCTCAATGATGGCGCTTTGCATGGACTCTCAGGTGGTTGTTCGATCGGTTCCGTTGCCATTGGTTGTTTCAACAAAGTGGCCGTGTTAACTGGCTTAATTTGCGATTCTGTCGATTGAACCTGAGGAAGTTTCGATTGCTTGGCATCCGATGGCGCGGATGGTGTGGCGATCGATAAAGATGTGGACGATGATGTGGATGATGAAGGTGCAGGCGGGGCAGGTGGTGCAGTTTGCGATGTTGACACTGAATGAGGTACGCTTGGCAGAGGTGGTGGTGGTGGTGGTGGCGGTTGATGATGTGACGACGGCTTTGATTCAGCTGCCGCACTCGACGGCTGATGTGTTTGGTGCAAAGAAGAACGCTCTGATTGATGTGAGTGTTTTGGTTGGAAGTTATGTTGATGCGAATGCTGTTGCTGCTGAGCACTACTACTCAATAAAATGGTACTGCCATTGGACGATGGTCGTGTGAGCAACGCAGGCGGTGGACTTGATAAAGTATTTCTGAAATGATGTAGAAAAAACACAAGAATTTATTAGTGGAAGATGAAAAAAAAGGAATTGACTAGGGTTTTCAAGTTTTTTTTTCTTCTGACAGATACATACCGACTAGAATGACTGGATAATAAGTAGGAAGATAGCGAATGTGTTGAGCTGAATGCACGATTCTGTTGAAAAATTTGTACACCAAATTTGGGCAACGGCAAATACAGCGATGTCGAATGACTCGTGTATCTGTCACGTGAATTGCGCCGTGGATCGGCCGGAACCATAATTTCGGGTCGTTCGTCACAGAGCGGTGTGCCCGGCCGTGAACCATCGGCACTTTCACTGGCCGATGCTTCGTGCGAGTGATGCGAATGCAATTGATGCCCTCGACCCTTCGACGAATGATGTTCACTTTCGCTGTTCGAGTTGCCGGTTTTGCGTCGCTTACAGAATGGATGCGATTGAAACGCTGATATTTGTTCACTGAGTTCATTGTGCGATGAGCTGCCGGTGCGAACGTGTGGATGCCGTAAGCTTCCGCTGTCTGTTGATGGCCGTCGTATATTGTTCACAACATTGTGTTTTGATGAATTGCATTCCGATAAGCGTCTCACTTCCGAATTCTTTCGATGGTGTTGTAATAAATTAGTGTCGTTTAGATTGTTTAAAGTAGCATCACAGTTAGAATCATTAACTAGGTTCGTTTGTACAAGATTGCCGGAATCAGCATTGTCGAATTTCATTCGTTTCTTCGGGCTTAAAATTTCATCGCCACTGGACGGGCATTCTTCTAGCTGCTCAAGCAATTGAGAACGTTCCTTTTGCAAATGACGAATATCACCAGGCTGTTGAAAGTGTGCATTAGCATGCGTTGATGCCGTTCCTGCTGCTGCTGTAGCCGCCGCTGACGCCGCTGAATCGGCCGACACAACAACACTTTGCACACGATGATGTTTCACCGTGCTCGAGAAGTATTCATCGTCGATGACTGGACTTTTTTCACGTCGATCCGCATCCATGTCATTCACAATGAATGCATTCTTCTTTGGAGCATAGGAGAATTCGTCATCATACTTCCGTCGGCTGGTTATTGTTACGCTGTCCAATTCATTTGACACGCTTATTCGCTCTTGCGGTGATTCAGTTCGGAAATAATTGTACTCATCGGCATCATGAGACGCAGCTGATCCCTGACTGTATTCATCATAGCTTTTGATACGCCGCTCCGAATCGCATTCCATCGATTGTGCGGCATTCTTTTTCGTGTATGACGTCCGATTGTCCACCGTATTCGTCATAGCATATTCATCATCGTGATAATCAGCATTTGCGTATCGGCTGTTTCGTCGTACAAACGAACTGCCGCGTGGCGTTGTTGCTGAACTCGGTGAAACAGCTCCATGTCGGCTAAACGATGACGTTCTCGATCGAGCCGGTGTATCATATCGACTGAATCGACTGTTCAACGTCGTTGTTGAATTTTCAAATGTACGGGTTACATCACGGCTTGGCTCGAACACCGTTCGTTCGGGTGTGACAGCGCTTTTCTTTTCAATTTTATCGTAGAAAGCGTCTTGGCATTCGCGTGATGCAAAGTCTACCTGCAGCTTTCGTCCGCGTAAGGTTACGCCCCGCATTTCTTTAACTGCCATTTGGGCATATGAAATCTGTTCGAAAAACACCAATGCCATCTTCCGTTCACGCTGGATGGTGACTTGTGACACGGGTCCAAAGCGATTGAACTGTGTTGTCAGATAGCTTTCACTGGCCGCATCCGAAACACCATCAATCCACACACAATTGGTAGGCATTGATTTGCCAAAGCCCAATTTTATGCGCGTTGAACCCAAGTGTTCGCCGTCCATTTGTCGCATCGCCTTTACCACAGACACAATATCCGAGTACTGACAGAATGCATACGCATTAACACCTTGCTTCTTTATATCGATTTCGATAATTTCACCAAAACAATCGAAATTCTTTCTAAGCTCGGTTGCAGTTATGTCTTTTTCTAAATTTCCTATGAACAGTGTGCGCGTTGCCTTCGGATGGTATTCATCCAATTCGGCTTCGTACGGTCGAAATTCGTTGTCATCAACGTCAAAACCTTGATACGGTGCCACCGCAATTTTACAGCCAAAAAATAATTTATCATGTGACACTTCCAGTGCTTTGACCACATCTTCTGGTTTCTTAAAGCATACCAGCGCATAACGTTCCGAACTTTGACCAACCACTTTGACCCACGTCACTTTGCCATGCTTCTTGTACTCATGAAATAGGCCATCTTTAAGCGATGTGTCCGACGATCGTGACGGCAAATTTCGTACACATATCGCCAACGGTCGATTATCTTCGGAGTGAACGGCAGGATTTGAATTTGACGATGAATTTGTAGCCGGCGTTGAAACGGCCGATTGCAAATTCCGAACACGTGATTTATCACTACTTGTCGGGCTACTTGAACCATGTGAATGTGAAGATCCGCTATTTGTTGAACTACAACTCGGGCTACGAGAATTCGATCGGCTAGTTGTACTATCACCGCACGGTGACTCTGAACCCGATCGTGATTTCTTTTTCTTTATCAGACCTGCGGAATGAATGAAGTGAAGAAAACACGTGTAAATGATAAGTAGCAATGGAAAATTGATTCGTTTGTTTTTCTCGAACAAGAAAGGAATTGTGGGAAGCGATGCTTACCTCTGTTTTTAGTTATTGATTTGGAAGAACATTCGGTTTCTGACGTTCTACGATCGGTTGTCGTATCATAAGCGCTATCGGGTGTTACAACAACTGCCGCACTCGGCAAATTGCCATACACATTTCGACTTGCATTCGTTACATTCGAATTCTCATACCATGTATTTGAAGACGACCTGTGCAGAATGCTAGAATTAGACCTGAAAAATAAAACAAATGATTAGTTTTTCTTAGTTTGTCTGAATTTTGGGCGATTTTCCCTGAATGAAGCGAATGGATGGCGGTGAATGCTTACCTATCTACTGTTGACGAATATGAACCATTTCTATAATGCCTATCTCTGGGCCTGCCTCTTGAATCGCTGTGATGATAATTTGGTCGTCTAATATACATATCGGAGGCGGATGATTCACTTAAGCGTGTACTACGATCGTAAATATTTCGATCGAAATTCGGTGACAAATCCTCGGATGATCTGAATTGGAAGAAAGAAAAGCCAATGTTTCAGTACCATTTGTATTGAATAATTCATTCGATAGATGAATTATTCAGTGTGAAAAATGTCTTCATTCGATAGAATTGTATGATTTTTTTTTTTGCATACATTTGAATCTTAAACAAGAAAATACAATAAAAAATGACACGACTATGAAATAGATACTCACCCATGATTTGATGTGGATAACCGATGTGCCGCTGCCGGTGGTGAAACGGTAGTCGATGACGAATACTGTTGTTGTACTGACTGTTGAACGGATCCCGATAAATTCGATGTGGTGGAGCCATGTTGTGGCGATGGCTGCTGCTGTTGCTGTTGTTGTGCTGTTTGCTGTTGCGCTGATGTTGTATTTGTTAAACTAGATATTGATGAGGGTGAATTTTCGCCCGATGTCGATGGTATTGACGATGGTTCATAATATTCTGTGGTCAATACGCGATCATCAAATTTATGTTCGGCCGTGTGTGCTTTCGACGCTGATTTAATATCCATAAATGCAACCGTTGCGCACACACTGCCGCCAATGGTGCAATTGGTTGAATTTGTTGTTGGCGAACACAGGCTAACATTATTATTAAAATTGTACATAGAGATCGAGTGATCGTCGGTCGAATCATTGTGATCTTTGATTGGTACAGACGATGAGCCAATTGATAACAATAAATTTGGATTGCAATTCGAAGACAATAGGATTTTGACACTTTGAACACGTCCATATCTGCGTTAGGAAATCGCGCGCGTAAAAAAAAGAGAGAGAGAGAAAAAATCATGTTAGAGAAACAATTAAAACAGTGTTGGCAACAGTAAAAATAAATGGTTTGCAAAATGTTAGAGCCCGTAATTCGTGTATTTTTCACATGATGTATTTTGGAGGTAATAAAACAACAACTACAACCTAATACAATCAAGAGAAGAAAAAAACAAAGTGTAAAAAAGAATAAAGGAAATTCCAGCGCTATCTGAAAACGAACAGCTTTGCATTAATCAAATGATAATAGAAATTCTTTGATTTTGTCTTAACGCTTCGTAAACTCTTAGATTCTAGAAGTTCTGCTTTGTCTATCAATTGTTCGCAACTTGAGCAGTCAAGTGAACGGAGTGAAGTACAAAGCGAGGCGAACGAAAAAAAAATCGCTCTCATAGAATCAAGGTGTAAAAGTAACGAGAGATAGAAAAAAAAGAATCGCAACTAACAACTAAAGAAGTGACTAAAGAAAGGCAGCATAGTTGCTCTTGCTGCTGCTGCTGCTTCGCACAAGACAGAACAGAGAGTGTGAGTATGTGCGAGAGACACGCACAGCGTACAAAAGTGTACATTGAGAAAATAAGTTCTAAGTAATTCGCGCATAAATTGTTCATTCACCAAAGGTAAATAAACTTTCGAGGTAAACAGGTGCTGAAAAAATTGGATAGATTGGCATTATTACTACATAGTTTTGTTGTGTGCTGTGCTGTTGTTGCTTTTTTTCTCTTCATTTCATTTCATTTTGAATTGTGTTGTGTGCGCTGCGGTGCGCACTGCATTGTTTTCTTTCTCTTTCAGTTTTGCCATGTTTGTCTGTGTGTGCGGTCTTTTTTTCTCTTTGCTCTCAGTGATCTCGACTCTATGGAGTGTGATTGCGAAAAAAAAAAAAACAAGCTATAGCTTGTCAGCCACTAAACATACGCATACAAATCCGCTTGAACGATGGAGCCAGGCCGATGTAACTCTGTTGTATTCTCTTTTTTTTGCTGCTTGCATAGGAGAGAAATAATTGCCTTGTTTGTTGTTAGCGCGTAGCTCGATTTTGCAAATGTGATTGTAAATTGTCTGAAACATTAAATATTCTCTTTTGTTTACAACACAGTCATGCCATCGTAATAGCGAATGAAGAAAAAAAAACACACAACACCAAACACACACACAGAAAGAGTCAGAGCGTTTGTAATATGCCATGCCATATGAAATCGACATGGGGTTTCCATTCTGTATGCTTGATGTTTTGTGTTTGCCACCTTTCGACGTTATTTTGCTGCGAAAACCCACTCCACAATTTACGTCTTTTTTTTCTCAACGATGGAACTTGGCTCAAACCAAATTTCAGTTATGTAATTTTTTTTCTTGCTTCTTTCGAATGAAGAAAAAATAAAGTCATGCGCGCGTGAGCGCTCACACACAGAAAACGAAAAAAGTAGCAACAACAACATTGCTCTGAAACCTCAAATCTAGCTATCCACGCCATTGCAAAATAATTTATGACTCGTCCATTCTGAAGCCAACTAGCAAATAATAAATCGAAGAAAAAAATCTAATCAATTGACTATATGATCCAAACAGTCTAAAGATTCAGTTCGTTTCACTTAAATTCGATTTTCCTCGATCCAATTAAGTTTGCATCAAAATTAAATGACCAATTAATTAAATGGCGTTATGTCACCGTGAGTGAGAAACAGTTGCCGAAGCTCAAAGGTAAATAATACAGCACTCAATGTTTGTTTTCCATTTATATATAGAGATATTTGAAATTCTAGAACCGGTCTCTCTGATGACGGAATAAGAAGAAATAGTCAATATCGATTTCAATGTGCCGCTGCCGTTCGAAGATTCATTTACACCTTTAATGTCAATTAGACATGAAACATGCATATTCGATTGACATACAGAATAAATGCCAACGAAACAAACAGCAACAACAACAATAAGAACCCCAGCAACGATACCACATACACATTTCGGAAATATTTCTGTCGACTGAAATAAGAACGAAAGTATTGATTTACGGGGCTGACGTGTACGTAAAATAAGCACATCCATTCTCCATTGTTATGCGATGCATAGAGAATGAGATCGGTTCGAGATACAAAGACCATTTCTATTGAATGACAGAGAAATTACATCATGACTCTCTGTCGTTGTGTCAATTTCAATTTTTTTTTTGTCAATTATATCAGTGAAATAGATGTCAACTATTCCAAAAATAGAGTTTTAAAACGATGATACTTTTCAACGGAATGTGCTTACACCATCAATTCTCAAGAATTCGTTACTAAATACATAATAAGTTCATTTTGTCAAAAAAAGGAGTTCTCTAACTTTAGGTTCGTTCAGTTGACAAAAAAAAGGGGGACAAGATAAAAAATTGCGCTCTTCTCAATCATAATCATAATCATAATCGTACACGTTTTCTTATCACAAAGTGCTTCGTCTGATTTAATCGAGCTTGAGTACATGATGTGAACGAGCACCGACACTAAATGATTTTAAATTGTACGACAAAGCTAAAAAAGAAGCAGCAACGAATTCAAAAAGCACATGTCTTGCAACGCATGTTTCTGTCATATAAATATATATTAATTTTCTCTCTCAACAGATGATCTGTTTAAATAACCACACACTGAGTGCGCAACGATGATTGAGTGTCGATGAAAGCGCGTTCTCTTTTTCGTCTTCTTCTTCTTCTGCGCGGTCAGTGAATGTTTTTGCCTTTGAATTGTCGGCCAACTTGCGAATGAAAAAAATAAGAAACAAATTAAGATCGTTTTGTACATTCATCGGATGCTAGTCATGTATTTCAAGTACAATATGGCTGTGATGATGCCGTGGCTTCGTTTTGCACATGTAATTTCAATGGTTTCGCCTTCAAAATGTTTTAATTTCGATGTAAATTTCCATGCAATGGACGATTTCATACTTGAATAGCAGAGAGAAAAAAAGCAATTTCAAACGATATATTCTATCTTGGGAACACTCAATAAAAGCAGATATGTAAAAAAAAACAGCCGCACACATGCGAGAGATTGAGAACATTCTCAAATCGATTGGACTCGAAATCAGAACACATGGATTTTAGAGAACACATTATTTGTTGCACTAAATCGAGTGTGTGTGTGTGTTCGTATGATAATAATCAATGAACTAAATAATTAATTCGCGTTTTCGTCATCACGAAGGTAAATAGTAAAGTCACCATTAACCTGTAATCGTGCATGCAATGTCTATCGGTCGGATGATGTGTCGGTCTCACTCTAACTCACACAATTCGCTATTGCTCATTATTCTCGCTCGCTTGAGACATCGTCCATACACACATATCGTACGTATATTATTTCTCAAAGCTGAATTCTCACCGACTGAGTCAATTCGAAAAATCGTCGTCATCACATCAACGACGGTGATCACGACAACGACGAGCGGCAACAGTGAAAATTCGTTCATTCGTAAATGAAAGAACGAAAAGGAATCATAAAAAATAATGCCGAAGAAAGCGAGAGAGCCGATACATTGATACGTACTCCATACACGAGGAGTCGACTGATACAGACTACATATAGATGATTTTAAACATGTGAATACGCCACAGTTTACACATACAATTTGGAGCGTATATATACAATTTTATGCCATTATACCGAAATGTAAGACGACTTGTACAATCTTTTGGCATTCGATTTATGCCGCATTTTTCAGTGCATATACTCGGCTGCTGACTCGCTGTGGTGCATTTAAATTTATGCAGTGAAATCCGCACGTATTATTCCATGCATGTTGGCCATAATAAGAATATATATTCAATCCTCACTTCTTCTGCCGTGTATATATATTTTCTGCTCAGGCGAATATGTGTGTGTGTTGCTATTGCCTCTGATGCTGCTGCTATTCCGAAAGATAGACGTTGTGCAGTGTGTTCTCATTAAGTACAAGTTTAACACTCGTCTTGAATACCATATAGGAGAACGGTAATAATTGACAGTCGTTTTGGCTGAAAATCTCAATGCGCTAAAAAGAGAGCGCGCACTAAACCAAAAATCACCACGAAATAACATCAACAGCAATAGCAATAGCAATAACAACAACAACAGCAGAAGCAGCAGCAGCAGCAGCAGCAACAACAAAAATAACACAATCCATCAAGCAGCAATATACCCAAACGAAGCAAATCAAAAGACAAACACACAATGTTATTAAAAAAGAAGAAGCGAAAGAAGAAACGCGCGACAAAAAACCAACAGAAGACGAAAAGAGAGAGAATGAACGAAAATTAAATGATGAGGTGGAAATGTGGCAACACCGCATTTCGTTATAATAACAATAATAATCAAATCCAATCACGTAAATAACAAAATTGAACCCGAATGTAGCGCTCGCCTGAATAATGCTGCTGCTCTATACACTCGGTGTGTGCTCACGCCGTGTACGTGTGTGTGTGTGTGTATACATTGGGATGGATGGAGTGTTTTGTGTAATGTGTGTAGATAGATAATAGCGCAACGCCAGAAATGCCTGTATTAATGGAAAAAGTTGGAAAACTGGCAACGTTGCCACTGAATGAGTGAGTGAGCGCGAGCGCGAGCGTGAGCGCGCACCATAGCGCTCACTCATTTGCTTGCTCGTTCACTCGTTGGTTCGGTCGTTTCTGAATATAAATGTATGTACGAATACACGAGCGCAAAAATATCATAGAGAAATGTATATATATCTATATACATGGATCGGACTGTGCGCGGAATCTACAGCATACACAGAGAATGAGTGTTTGCCACATTCAATATTTGCCTGTACTGTTCGCATACGAATGCGAGAAGATAACACAGACGTCGAGAGACAAAAACAACAAACGTACCCATATAAAGTGGAATAAAGCTGCTGCTGCTGCTGCCGCCGTTGCTGCTGCTATGTTTTTTTTATGGGCTGTGTATACGCTGCTGCTTTTTCCCTTCATTCTTCGCTTTTTGGTGTTTTGTGTCGATTCGGTTCGGATTTGTTCACATACGATATGTGGATCTGAATATGGCATATTTGGTTTGGTTTGGTTGGTTTCGGGTCGATTGTACGTGAGTGTGAGCGAAAACGGCATACATCATTATGGCGCAGTGTATTTTGTGTGCGCGTGACAGAGACAACCAATCACCAATGTTCAACTATAGAGTGGAACTGAGTGCTGGGTATTTTGACGATAACCATCACACACGTAGTATGCATTAGACCTACGAGCAGAAAACACGGTCTCCCAGCCAAATGGAATCATATTCGCCTGGCAGAAAGCGGCGGCAACAACAACAATAACAACAAAAACAGCAGCCGCAGCGCAAGAAAATGAAAAAGAAGAAGCAGGGAAAAAACGCCTAATGCTTAAGGGGCCATGCATCCCATCCATTTGTGTATCTATATTTATGTGAACCGAGAAACATCAATGTGTTCTTTATCTTTCTCTCGTGTGTCTTTTCTGTTTTGGAATCGTATGTATATTCCTCTGCTCGTGCTCTCTTTGTCCCTCTATTTCTCTCTGTGGTGCGCGTTCTCGACAGAAAAAAAAAATGGACGCAATTTACAGCATACACTCAATTTTAGCACAGGCGAACGAAAAATGTGTTTTCGGCTATTTCCGAAGCGATTTCAAGTATGTGGAACATATATTGAACAACGAAATCGAAGGGAGTAAAACCATCTAGAAAGAACGAAAAAAAAACAGAGCCACCAAAGAATGGTAGTCACATAGTTGTTTATGCGCCGTGTCGATGAATATCATTTTCACATAGCAGAGAGACAGAAAGAGTGGTACAATTCGTTGTTGTCGAACCAACAAAAAAAGGTAATAATAATGAAAGAAAAGGCACCGAGCAGCAAAAGGAAAAAGAGAATATACGATGTAAAATAACATCACTGCAGTGCACGTTTGGTAAACGTTCTATATTTTGTACGTATGTGAGATAAAACGTAATGGAATACACATTTGGCACACACTGTGAAAGACCGATGGGTGACTCACCCGGTTTCATATTTGTTTCGCATACATACACACACAAGCTCACTCGCTCGCTCACTTATTTGTCTTTTTTTCTCTCTCTCTCTCTCCTTCTCTTTCATTCTTTCGTTACATTTGATTTCGTTTCGTTTGGTTTCATATGTGGCTGGTTGTATGTGATTGCACGAAAGGCAAGGGAATAATGTATATGTGAAAATAGTGTGCACATTTTCGAGTTTGTGCCAAAACCAAGCAGTCAGCCCATCACACACGATGAGCGCGTACAAACACATTTCAGTCGTTTCTCTTTCTCTCTCGTATTCATTCGACAAAAATGCGAAAGTCAATGTGGCATAAACCGATGTACTTTTTACAATTTCAAGTGTCGGCAGTAACAAGACGACGACAACAACAACAGCTGGTTTTTATTCCACGGAACGGCAACGGAAAAAATAGCAGCAGCAACAGAAGCAGCAGTAACAAACGTTTCATACGAGACAATCATTTGATTTTATCATTTGCCTATAGTTCATCATTTCTATTCGGTTTAACACGCATACTAACGAATCCGAGAGATCTGTCGGAATAAAGACACGCAACATCACGTCAGCGTGCAAAACATCGACAAAAAAAAAGAAAAAGTACCATCGAATGAAGTCATTGACTGCTGCTATTCATTTTAAACTTTGCGTTCCAATTTTTTCTTCTTTCTCTGTTTTCGTTTCGGTCACAAGCTAAGAAAAATATATAGAGTATATTGACCACAAACAGAATGATTTGCTGGTGTTCGGGCTTAGCCAAATTGAAAATAGAAAAATATTAATCGATGGGCAGTGATCGCGTTGGCTAAACCAACAATCGATGATCATTGACGTTCGCGACGTCGTGGTTATCGTCACACGGCCAACAAAGAGGAAAAAGAGAAAATGAGAGAAAGAGCGTGAGAAAGAGAGAGAGAGAGAGAGCCAGTGAGTTGTGTGCTTGCCCGTTATGATGTGTATTCAATTTTGTTCTCTATTTGTCGTTTCGTTTTCCAATTTTCTATCACACAACTTTAAAGCGTTTCTTTCTTTCTCTCGTTCACTAAATGTATATTGAACGGTCGACTATCGTCTGCGTGGCTATTGATTCGATTGGAGCAAACGAACGAAAAAAAAACATAGATAAATATTAATTTTTCGATTTTCTCTAGCATATTTACAAAACCTGAATTTCTAACGCGCTCTCGCACTCGCTGGCATGAGCAAGCGTGTTTATTGAGTTGTAATTTAGCTGGTGCAATTGCTGCTGCTGCTGCTGTTGGCGAGGAGTTGAGCTGTATTTTGTTTGGCGCCTTGTCATCGAACGATCATCGGCGTTAATAACAACGGATTGTGTGTGAGTGTGTTGTTTTTTTTCCCTACTTCTTCCAAACAGTTGTGCACAAAATCCAAGGGAAACAAAAGAAGCAAACATACAACTGTTTGCGCGGACGCTCACGCACACCAGAGATAGAGAAAAGAACATGCAAATAATTGATTTGCACGGCAGCGAGCCATTATCATTTTAAAATGTGATCGACTCGCTGTATACTTTCAAACCGTACACTCAAATCGCTAATTTTGTATTGAAATTTATTTACATTTTTCCTTTCTATTTAAAATAAAGTTGTTTACAATAACGATTTTTTTTTCTTCTTTATTTGCGATTCATATCTCTACACAGTATTTTAATTATAGCAAGAGATTAATCAAAGGCTCATCGGCGATCGACAGGTTTCCCCGTTTCCATGCAGCAATCAATTCAATATTTTTTTTTCGGTTAACTGAAATATCGAACGAAATATAGAACACGCAAAAAAAATGCGCCAGTTGAATGTTTGTTCATAATTATATGGTCTGGCCATTGTAATTTCTTTCCTGGTTATTAATTTTTGTTACGTAGCATTCGACCGCACGAATGAACGAACGAACGAACAAACGAAAAAAAAAACAGATATTGTAAAGCGACACACATTGCCAAACTGAATACAAATCATAGCCTCGACCACGTAGATAAATCAAATATCAAACAGAAGTAATCCAATATACAGAGTTTGTCCAACAATGAGCAGAGTGAAGAATCAAACACATTTTCATATATCGGACGTATTTGTGTGTAATTTCTATCTTCATTATGAGCACACAGCAAGAGAGAAAATACAATTTAATTTGCACGCCACTGCTTGAACGAAAGCCGACGTGATCCGCAGTCATGTCAATATAGTGGAAAATACGTTTTTTTTTCGGAGCAATGGATTAATCGAAGCAAAGTCATTCTTTTGAAAGTCAATGTTTACGGATTTCCTATACTCACACGAGACAAAATAAAACACAACCAATTCTCAAAAATGGTCGATAGCCTTGTTTTCATTTGCTGTAGTAAGAACATAGAAAATTCCCCAAAATTTCATTCGCACGACTATGTGTATTTTTTTTCTCTCTCGCTTTGGCCTTTGTATTTTACTACATCGTTCTGTTATCTCGTTCGTTTATTCATTGGTTGTTCGCGTTAAAATGCGAAACAACATACAAACGCATGAAATACAAACAAAGGAAATCATACAGCATTGAGGCTTAACAGTGCGCGGAATGAAACCACAACCGCGCGCACATGAACAAGTTAACGATCAACATTTAATCGTTGAACGCAGCAGCAACAACAGAAATATCATCATAATAATAAAAAAGCAAACAAGCAAGCCGAAATCGTCCCATGCAGACGAATGTAAAAATGAACCATCGAACAGAGACGACCATATGAGCTAAATGAATATCGTTTTGTTGTGTGGCTGCTGCTTTTGTGGTGTTTCAAATATTATTTTGCTTCAGTTGTTTTTTTTCTCTTCACATTTCATTATTTTCCTCTCTACATCTCTCTCACTGTGTGCCTTCAGTTTTCTGCTGATTGATGATCGTTGAACGGATCAGCGTCTGTGTCGGTTTTGTGGCTGTGATATGAATTATGTGCGTGAATGTATGTTGTGTTGTCGGCACTTCGCCACTCGAAATAAAATTTATTTATATTTTTCAACAAAATTTGTTCGTTATTTGTTTTTTTTTCTTCTGTCATTTTTTCTGACGACACATCACATCACACAAAAGCCACACGACAATTACAAACGGCATGTTACGCTTGAAATTTACATGAAAATCGCAACTGATGAGGAATTCTCTTCTGATATTTTTCATTTCGTTTCGTTTCTTTGCTTTTCTGCGAGCTAATCGCGCTCAAGTTGATTTTATAATTGAATCATAATCTTTCTCTCTCTCTCTCTCTCTCTCTCTCTCTCTCTCTCTCGGGTGCATTTGTGTTTACAGTCATCGCACCTCGAAATTATTTTGGGTTTGGCATTTCTAGAGGAAATAACATTCAACATTTAACATTCTACAAATAAATCCTTTCATAACGCCAAACAGATCCGTAGCCGCTGATAGTTTTTTACGTGTGTGTTTTCATGTGTGTATATGTCTTGTTGTTTTCTTTTTCGCATTGTACGTTCGCTTTGAACCCGTTTCTTTCGGTTGCTTCATTGTTTCGTTGGTTGCGTCGAAAGTTTCAATTCGTAACCAAACCAATGTGAATATACGAGAGAGAGAGAGAGAGAGAGAGAGAGAGAGAGAGAGAAGAAAACAGATAATAAGAAAGCATACTAGCAAAAAATCATCGTCTTCTTTATGCTAGTCATTCTTAGAATTTTTGTTCTTTAAAAGAAGAACTTCTGAGTGGAACAAAACTATGCTCATCTAATTCATTTCGATATTTCGCTTCGAAACGTGTGTCAAGACTTGAGACTGATGTCTAAGCTGCATGCAGTTCCCAATCAGAAGCGTAGGATTTTCATTGGCTTCTTGGTGTTGCGAAGCTCCTCTTGTTACTTTGTTAGAAATAGGAGCCGAAAGTACCACTCCTTGGAAAAAACACTTTGACAACGAAAACATTATGAGGTACTTAAAAGAAGCAAACAACTTCAGTCGAGCACTCGACGACGGAATTCTCAAGAAATGTTGAATTTATTTTCTAAAATGTCGAAATTATATATTTTTTTTTTTGTAATTTTTCGTTTACAACGAAAATTGTTGGATATTAGTCATATTACATTTGTATTGTATGTTGCTATGTGGATGTGTATGGCTGTGAGGCATTCAAAATATGAAGAACTGATTCAAGGTCTTCTCTCTTTAATTCGGCAACACACACGCACGTCTCTTCTTCGGCCGAGGCATGTAAAACAAAAGGCGGTAAGAAG
The DNA here is from genome assembly GCF_009176505.1 of Sitodiplosis mosellana. Lineage (NCBI taxonomy): Eukaryota > Metazoa > Arthropoda > Insecta > Diptera > Cecidomyiidae > Sitodiplosis > Sitodiplosis mosellana. Next base: position 1,835,885 of record NW_022595246.1, read on the forward strand.
AATGAGAAAAATGGACATTTTTCAGAATAATGAAGGCTTTTGTAGGCTCTTCTTATTTTTTTTTTCAAATGAAGAAAGACGAATAACAACGACAACAGCAACATATTCACACATACACACACAGCGTAGTAGAAGAGAGTGAGAACAGGAAGGTTCGTTTAAGAATATCCCAGAGAGCTATTGAGATTTCTATTTATTCATGCTTTTCTTCTGTTTCGTCTTTTTGTCAAGATTTTGAACACGCTCTATGCCATAAATGGAACATTCGAGCATAGATGGTAAGGTTAAATTCAAGCAAGTTTTTACTTGGTGTTTTTCTTCATATTATTTTTACATACAATGTCGTTTGCTTGAACAAACGTGCGCACTCTTTTGCTTAGCACAAGCACAAGCACAAGCATACACCACCACACGCAAGCCATACATTTTTTTTTCGTCAAAGACAACAAAATAGACCCGGAAATATACGCGTATAGCTTGCAATGTATCGCACCACGGTAAACTTGTAAATACATGCAAAAATAAGGTAGGCAAACAACGGCAAAACGCAAAAAAGAGACGGAGAGAGAGAGAGAGCGAATTTTGTGTGTGCTTTTTTTTGCTGTGTCGTTGAACATCTCTTGTATGTGTGTTCAATTTCTTTGTAATTTTTTAAATATATGGAATATTTTGTTCAGTGTTTTTTTTCTCTGTCGGTGTGTGTATATTTTGAATTTTGTGTTTGATTAGTATTTATTAATTCGTTGATTTAACGATGTGCGCGCGCGCATCTTCGTATTTTGGAACGCACGAATGGAAATTTGCAGCACGTAAAGCAATCTTTTTGGCTGCTTCTCATTTGGTTTGCATGTGAATCGCCGAGAAATGATGTATGTACATGAGTGTGCTGGGCGATCTGTTGTATGTACGCGTGCTGTACAATATTTTAATTTCCAAAATCTTCTTCACACACACACAAACACACACATACACACTCACAAGATTGAACGGAGAGAACGAACGAGCGAACATTAGCAAATCTAAATATTTGGCGAATTCGTTTCAGAACCGTTCATTTTTACAAAGGTCTCCCCAGCCAAGAGAGGGAGAGAGAGAGAGAGAGATCTCATGAATTTTTAAGTGATAGAACGGAAAACAAGTTGTCTTTAAATAGCTTCGAAACATTTTAATATTTTATACAATATGAGCCGGATAAGTTTGTTTCAGCGCTCGAAGATGGAATCAATCTTTTGAATTCGACGATAGATGAGACAAACATACGTTAAACCTGATTTAAATTACGAGGATTGATTTAATCTGTTTATCATTTACGCATGTCGTGGCATATTCGATTCCAATTCGGATACGATTTTTGGCACGTTTTTCGTTTTCAAAATGCTTTTTTCTACTGAAATTCCCTTATTTAGTTATAATATGTTGATCTGTATGCTATAAATCAGACATCGAAATCTCTGCATGCTGTGTGTATATACTGGTCATACGGTATTGACTCGCTTGGAGCACGTTTTCAACTATAATAAATGGTTTCTGGTGTGAAACCATTATTCATTACAGCTCTTTCTCTCTCTCTCTCTCTCGTTTCAGAATACAAACAAATTCAAAGTGGGTGCATGGTCATCGCATTTATCGAGACCAACAAAAGCCAAGATACCTGTAAGCCGTTATACGTCAACAAATTACAGTTTTTTTTACTGAAATTATATATAATTTCAGGCCCGCTTAAAACATGGACGACACATAAAATATAACAGCACTAAAAGAGCGCGCGATCGCGCTCGCAAGAAGAAAGAAGACATTGGAAAGAATAATGAAGTATAAAAAAAGAAATGACGGTTTGAAGAAAGGCAGCAGAACATATCACAAGACTGACTCTTGCCAATAAATAATATTAACAATAGCGATGTGTAGTGAACAAACGGAATCCTTCTCTATTTAAATATATGAAGAGGAAAGAAATAAAGAGGAACACATGAGAGTCAACGGCGAATTGAATTAACAAATTTCGTTCATTTGACCAAAACATGTTTCTGAATAGACTTGAAAAAGTGCTACAGTGCCCGTTCGCCAAAACCACCATAACATATATGACATTCTACTGTCAATTATCAATTTTCAGACAAAGCCCAAAGCGATACACCCGAAGCATCATATCATTCAACTGAAGGCGAAATGAAGAGAGACTCATACGAAAACCAAAAACCGCATACACACAACAACAAATAATTTATTTCAATTTACTGTCTTAATATGAATAAATTATGGAATTCTTCTTCTTCAGTTTTTTTCTGTTTTGTTCATTGGCTACGAGTTCTTGATACGTTTATTCTTTATTTGCAACTCTGAAATGATAGACTTCTGTACATTTTGACTTATTCGCGCGAACACGAGCTACGTGTGCTTGTTTCATAAAATTTATACAGTATCGAAGCTCGTGTCATTTATTTTTCGGTGAACGAAAAGAAGGAAAGACAAGACGAACAAAACAGCTGAATCTTGAAAAATTATGCAACTTAAATCATTTGTTGTTGTTTTTTTTTTTCATTTCATTTTTTTCTATTTTTCGTGGCGTTTTTGTGTTTATCCAATTTTCTCCGTATGGGCGGAGGAGCGAATGTGAGCTTTGCGCTTTGTACAGGTGTAATTAGGGAGATGTTAACGAATTAACATGTCTCATATTGAGCAACGTAAGTGAGCACACTCGCTCTCGGGACCTGTGTGTTTTTTCGTTGTTGTTGTTATTTGAATGAAACGCACGGAAAAATTTCGTTTGACCGTTTCTCATTCTACCGATTTACAAATCGAAATGAATTGTATTTTGAATGTGTCGTCTTTGAACGAATTATCGACTCTAATGTTTCGGTTCGGTATTCAAAATGGAGATTTCATTTATGATATCCACAACAACGTTGGAAGCAAACGAAACAGAACGAAAAAAAAAATCGTCACCACGCGATGGAAAAAAACCATAGCCGAAAAGTTTCATCCAATCGATATTCGATGTTGCTGGTGAAATGAAGAATATAATATTTCCAATGACGACCAAGAAGCCACCGCATATATGTAGAAATGCACGAAAAAAAATCACTCCAATTTTTTGTCCATTGAAAGAAAAATGGCAACATGTCATTGGGTAAAAATGGGAAAACAAACCAAAAGCGAACAAAGTATACACATTTTTATGTGCTATGTGTTTGAATTGCTAAAGAACCAAATTCATATAACGCATTTCTGTTGGTTTTGCCTTTGCTTCATTATATCGTTCAAGCGAGAGAAGAGTCGAAGAACAAATCTCGAAGGATAAAAAAATCTCTCGAATGAAATCGGCTGGATTTTTTTCCGCTACTGCTGCTGTTGTTTGTTCGCATTATTTCTCCCTCTAATTTGGTGTGCTTCGGGTTTTTCGCATACATCTTCATGTTCTGCAAAAAGCAGAAGAAAAATTCATGTATATAAAAAACGAATCGTATTTTTCTATCTGTTCGTTTCGGCCGAATGGAGTGTTGTTCGGATCAAGAGAGATGGTGACTACACACCGTTTTCAATATAAAAAAAAACCCAAAAGAGACTCGAATAAAATACACGCAGTAGCAGCAGAGCACACGGTAAAAAGCAGAGAATTCTTCATCGTTCATGTTTAGTGTTTGTCAATGTACACAGAGAGCAAGAGACACGCATACACGCTCGTACGCACGCACACCAAGCACATATACACAGATCCAGCGGATTCTCATTAAACCGATTGAAAAGCAAAACAAAGTCGACAAAAAAAGAAGAAGGAAAAAACGTTCGAAAAATTAAAAAAAAGCGAAGAAGAATAAGAAGGAGCTGGCGCGCTGGCTACGTGCAATGGCAACCAATATTTAGGATTGAGTTCTGGTTTCAGCAATACATGAGAAACGTATCAACAACAACAACAACACCATTTCAATTGGTTTTGTTTGCCTTAGCTCCGTTGTGCATCTCTGTTTGACGCGCACACCAAGCTACCCGTCCCGTTCGTTTGCATGTGCCAGCAAAGAAGAAGAAGACTTAGAAAATGAAACATTGTTCACACAGAAAATAGCTGTGCGCATTCAAACCCAAATACACACGCATACACACATGCACGGAACGGATCGAACGAGCCGAGCAAGTGAGGCACAGCACACTCGCACACTCGCACACATCCATCGGAAAGGCGCACGCATAACACACACTCACTCATACAATCAACACGGGCACAGTGTATTCCATTCCATTCCATTCATTTATAACCATAATAAATACGCAAGAAACCATTTATAGCAGCGGTAACAGCAAATGGCCGAATGTTGTTCGGAGCACTCCGTTCCTACATCGATTCATACACATATACACACGCAGGCAGCCATTATAGTTCAAGTTCCTCTTCTGACGCGTTACCTCACCCCGCGTAACTCTACAAAATTACCTTGTGTGTCGTCGTTTTATGTTTTGTTGCTGTCGTTATTATTATTATGTTGTTTTTTTTTCTTCTTCTCTTCTGTTGTTACTGCTGCTCGCACACACTGTCTTTCGGCTCTGAAAATGTTGCGCCCCGTCTCGTTCGCTCTCACACACATTTATTATCATCATCAGCAGCAGCAGCAGCAGCAGAGAAGCTCGTCGGTCGAGGCGAGCGTGGATTTCGGTTCGCTTGTATCGAATCGTACGTGGATGGTAGATTTGTTATTTTCTCTCTCTTCTTATTATTGCTTTTATTATTTATATTCATAAGCAAGCAGTGCCGTAGTACGTATACACATAGATTCTCATCCAATAAATAATAATAGCAATTATAGAGAGAATTCTTCTTCTTCTTCTTCTTCAGTCGTCGTCGTCGTTTTTCTCATTGAATCATCCGCTCGTTCAGCCGAACATCGCGCAATGCGATCGAAATTATTCGTGCGGCAGGCAGACAGAGACAAAACAACTAGAAAGATGTGTATTCATAGAAAATGACTTGAGATGACTCGTTTACGATACGTTGTGTACATTTGGCTTCACGTTAGTGAGAAAAGAAAGAAGAAAAATATATACGTTTTCATTCGGCTGTGCAAAGTACCCGAATTGTATGCGGAGTGAAGGTACTCACAATGACGTACGTATTCAAACATAAATGGCAACGGAATGCGCCAACAAAAAGCCCCAAACATACCAAGAGAAATAAAAAGGAAAAAAGAATGTATAATTGTAAATGCATTCAACTAGCCCAACACAATGCGTAGGTAATACATAATATCAATATTAGAAAATGCATATACATGAAGAAAGAGCAGCGCTGTATGTTGTTGTAGAAATACAATGGGTGCAACCAAAATAAGCGGAGAGAATGAGGAAAAAAGCAGAAGCAGCAGCAGTAGCAGCAGCAAATTGGTCTCATTCTCTCTTGCAGTACGAGTGAGTGTGTGATGAACGAAAAATAAGCGGACTTTTTGTTGGTTTTTTGCCAAACCAAAGTGAATTCATGCAGTACCCAAAAACTAACGCAATCTTTTAATCATCGCTCTTTTTTTGCATTGCTCTCTTTCTCGCTCTCACAGTCTATCGAATCGAAGTGTTTGTGTGTGGATCGGGCAATCGATTCGAGAGCAGAAACGAAAATATATATAATATAATGCTAAAACACGACACGAAATGTATGGAAAAAAACTACACCTCAAAAACAACGGTAACAACAACGAAAAAAAAAATCGACAGAGAAAATACATGAACTCGTAGCCGTGTTGTGTGTTAACACGTTTGTGGTGCGCGCGCTCGTCCACGATTTTCTGCTACGAGAAATCGCTCTAAAATCTATATAAGCTGACATGAGCAGCACAGTCAGCAGCAGCAGCCGTATTGGTGCACCATTATTTTACACAAAAATGTAGATTGAACTATAGTGTGAGCAAAAGACTCGATTCGGAGAGTAGTTTTTTTTCTCGCTTCGGATTAGTTTTTTCTGTCCCTCTTCATTTGGAGAAGAAAAAATTGTTTGGATTGCGCACATTCGACGTCTCATTTACGAATCGATGACGAAAAAGTTTTATCAGCGGCAACATTTTAGACCTGTACGAATGGGATCTAGGATGGATGTTGTGTTTCTGGCATCTAGCATTGACTAGGAATTGGAATGATTCTGCCATCAGCCATGAGCGCTATAAGTGACTAATCCGCATACTCTCTCTGTATGTTTACATTTGTATTAGAATGGTATCGGAAACGGCAAAAACATTTTGATTACCATTCGAATGCGCAATGAAAAGACGGAAGAGACGACGGAGACGACGACGACGATAGTCGAATCAATTTGAAAATATTGAGTGTGAAAATTTCTACAAATTCGACTCATTCGGTTGGAGTTTGGCACATACAATGGGAATATGACATGAGACAAACAAGTAGAAGAAGGAAAAAAAAGTCGCCGAGAAAAAAATAGACACAACCGAGACGACAAACATGAAGTCCATGTATATATGGCGGTGTTGTATGATTCTTTTTTCTTTCTGCAATTCGAGACTCTTTGAGGCGATAGTGTGAATGAGAAAGGGACGAGTAGAGCTATTGTCTATTCTTTTCCTCTTTCCATTTTTCTTCTCCCGTCTACGGTTTTAGATTTTTGTTATGTTTGTTATTTTTGTGTGTGCGATGTGTTTTCGGTATGTTTCCATTGTCGTTCGCTCTATTATATCGTTCTTCGTTTATTTTTTCTTCTTCTTTCTCATGCGCTCTCCCAGCAAACACACATACAAAACGTATAATGCGAAAAGCCATCAAAATTTTCAATGCACACGAACGGGATGGACTGTGCAAACGAGATATTGTCGCTTATTATACGTACTCTTTGCTTTTTCTCTTCTTTTTGCATATAATACGTACACATAGCGTGTGTGTGCCTTCAAGTATCTCCAAACTGAAAACTCAAAATTGCCGTTGTTGCCGTTGTCATATCGTCATCGTCTACACAAACGACAACGTCGTCGACGACGACAGCAACGGCGGCAACAGCAGTAACAACAACAGCAGTAACAACAACAACAACAACGACGACGACAGCATGCAATGAGAAACGCGTTTGTCAGAAGTGAACAACGTTGATTGGAAAGGGACCAACACACAATCGGCTGGTATGAGAAAATATGCGTATAAAATGGATTATACTGACGTGCTCTGCTCACATTTAAAATGGAAGCATTTTCATTCCTTCTATTACTTCTCTGTCTTTTTCTCTCATACACTCACTCACTCATTCGCTGTATCGTTGAGCTCTGAGCTCTGGGTTTCACTTCGATAGCTGCGTATATTTGTTTTTGCTGCTGCTGCTTCGACTGCTGCCGTTGCTGCTGCGTTGTTGCTAATGTACACTTTTATTTTGATGAAGCGAAGTGAAGTGATGGTTTGTCATGGATTTAAAACATAATATGCTGTGTGAGTATGGAATAAATGAGCGACGTTGCCACATTTCCGAACGAATTTGGGTGTCTTTGTTGCTGCTATTATACACTATTCGCCTGGCTTCGTCGTCGTCGTCGCTTTGCTGGTTCAGCGTTCAATTTTTCTGGCCCCTGTGTGTATTGTGCAGTTTATACACACACTCGGCTCTCTCTCTCTCTCTCTCTCATACACACAGTCAGCATATTCAGAGCCAGCACTCGTTCGCATACACTAAATGCGGACAAAAACACACACAATACGTCGTATTTCATGTATATTCATATATATATATACTTTTATTTTGAGTGTATCTTTCGTTTCATTCGTACCGCCGTGGCAAGTCTACCTCTCCCAGTCGCTCATTCATCGTCTTCTTCGTCTTCGTCATCGTCGTTGTCGTTTTTTTTCTGTTCAGTATTTTTATTTTTCCGTTCCTTTTACGCTACTTGTGTCGTTCTGTGCATCTCCTTTCGACGCAAAGAGCTCATTTATCATTAACAAACGTGTGCAAAGTATAAAATGAAACCTAGGAGTAAAATGAGTCGATTTTTTTCTCTCTCCCTCTCTCCTTAAGTAAAAATGTGGCTTGGTTTTTCGTCTATTTTTTCACTTCTTCTTCTTTCTCGTTCATTTCATTTGTTCGCTCTGTACAAATTTTGCACATGGATATAACATTGTGAGTGTGTTGCGTTTGATTCTTGATGAATAGCAGAAACGAAACAGAAAAAAAAACAGAATTCAACCAGCCACCAAAATGCGATTTAATTGAAAAATTAATTGAAAAACTTAATTAATAGCAATAATACAATCAAACGGATAAGAAATTTATGTATATATATATCATATGAAATGAATGCAAGTGACGATTACATAAACACAGTCACCCCGTTTCGAAATGGTTCGGCTTTTTGTTTTGACGATGGATATTTTATGCGTTTTATTTATATTTTAGCCGATTGAATAACATTCAATTACAATAGGTGTATACAGAGAGAAATTTTTTCTTTTCGTATCGATGGTACTACATTTTTGTGCTTTACTTCTGTTTTTTGGTGGTGGTGGTGTGTGCGCTCGCGTTCTCTTTCTCTCTATTGATTGTCCCATCATTTTGCCTGCTCGGAAACAAGAGCACACAACAGCACGGCACAGACGTAAATCGCTTTCGAAATGAAATATTGTGAGAGCGAGTGAGAAAAAAACCACACATACACCACACTCGAATCATGCATATACAACCAATTCATTTGTAATTTATCAAATTTTATCGATCCATTTCGGGGCGAATGAGTGAGTCCCTCTGTTCGTCACATATCAAATATTCAGAATCATTCACTGCGATCATGATTCCATGGGCATTCCATCTGCGCCATTCATTTCACGATTAAATTCACCAAACCGAATCTGTTTTCGAACTGGACGCTCGATGAATCGAACATTCGTTCTTCACACAAAAAAAATGCCTTTTTATTTTGATATTTCAGTTTAGTTATCTATACGCTGTTGTGCTTGTTTTTTTCTCTGCTTGAGTTTTTTTATTTCGTTATTCTTTCAAATTTAGTTCGCTATTATTAGTAATATTTATTTGGTTTGGTTGTTTGGGTGCCATAGAAATGGCATTTAGTAATATTTTAATAATAGCATGGATCGTTTGAAATGCCTAGGCATTCACGAAAAATGAGAAAGAATTTCTCATGAACTTAAATGACCGTCGATGAGAGAGGCGAAAATATATCGGTTTGCTTACAACGGCGTGGAAAATTTACTGTCTTTCGACTGTGCTTTTTTTCCTTCATCGTTTGACACCTTTCAAACTTTTTTACGATGTATTATAAAATGTTTCAGGCTTGTTTTTTTTTGCGACTGCTACCTTTTCATTGACGATTCAGAGAATCTTGATTTGTTGAACCAGCTGACGTTCGTAATTTGTTCGTTAATCAAAAGGATTTTACCTATTATGTAAAGATATACGTGTTTGTGGACTCTAAAAGCCGCGGGGTCAACATGATCAGTGTGTAAATCAAATTATAAATCGAGACGATTCCACGAATGATCTCATTGTGACGTATTCGATTGAACAAAAACTAGATCTACTTTCGAATACGATGTGATTTCTACTGATTTTGTTTAATAATGTATCTATGTATGATGGCCTGAATTGTTGTAAACGCTGTTTTTATTACCTCGGCAAAATTAAGTGAAAAGGGTAACGCTAAATGACAAACCTAATAGAAGCCAGAGCAACGAAGTAAAAAAAAAGCCCAAGAAAAGGAAACGGGATTACCTTTTTCAAATTTTATTTACCTGGGCCCAAGAAAGATGAGAAAAAAAAACGTTCATTTTGAAAGATTGCACACAAATTGAATTTGTGAACAGATGCCATGGCTGTTATTCAAATTGTGATCGCGCATTACCCTTTTCACTTTTCAATTTCGATATTCGAATTCGAGCTCTAAAACTCCAAACCAATATTGTTTTTTTGTTGATCGGAATATGAATGAATACCAAAATCCATAAAATATATATAAAGGCAATGAAAAAAATGTGTATATACAAAAGTGAGGGGTGAGGGGGGAGGGAATTTGGTGTTTAATTTACCTTTTAAAATGCTCTCGTATTCTATCCTCACGTACTGTTTCGGGCAAATTTCCAACCCATAGGTGTCGAGTCTCGCGTACCATTTTGCGTTGAATCCTTCATGGAGGCGATGATTTCACTGTTTGTTTATTCCGTGTAAACAACTCACACTTTTTCCCAAAACATTTTTATACAGTGTTTTTCTTTCTCTCTCTTTCGGTCGCTCTTATCGGAACAACGGTTTTTCGGAACAACGCACGCGGCACGAGGCGGATGGTAAACAACAAAATGCGTATATTCTTTAACTTCGGTGGCAATTAGATATTATTATTACTTTTTTGTTGTTGCTTGTTTGCAATTTTTTTTTCTCTATTTTTCGTTCCGCGGATTCAATCACGAACACACGCTAAATACTTCACATGGAAACGGCCGAAAAAAGAGCACTAATTCGGTGCCAGTGAACAAATTTTTCCTCCCCGAATTTATATTTTCTGCCTTAGTTCTGCACTTTTCCAAAGACAATGTTGTTATCGATACATATAATAATAAATTTCAACTATATGATTTTTTTTCACAGTGGAGGAGTTGTCACACACAGATATATAGAAAGATACGTGAACATAAAAATGAGGAAAACATTCAACGACAAATCGAAGTCTCTCGATTCTAATTTTTTTTCTCTGCTTTAAAAAAAAAACTTTTTTGCTTCTTCTTTTTTTTGCTTTAAAATCGATTCGCACACAATGATTGGTTCACTTTTGAACAAATACTTTCGTTTCACTGAACCAATACGTAAGAATCCAATGTTATATCCTGTGTTATGCTGTGTGTATCCTTTTGACTGCAGTGTATGTCGGTATAGGTATCTTATTGATACGCATAGGTTCGCACTAGCTACTGCAAATTACTTCACCACACCTTAATATACTTTTTTTTCCTCTCTCAACTTCTTCTTCCTTTTGATTCGCACTCACTGTGTATTCATTTGAATCTGATGGTGGTGTGATCGTTGATGTTGGTCGTTTATAAAGGACGTAAACTCATTCCATTGAGGAAAAAAAGGGAACGAATCAAGAACAACAACAACTACACAACTGAAACAAAACGAATGAGAGAAGGAATTTGAACCTCCTGAACTGTAGAAAAACACACTCACTGCCCGATTTTCCGTCTTTTCTTGAATAATATTTTTTTTTCTTTCGGTCGCGTTTCCGTGCGATTTTCGCTCTTCACTCTTTTTTATATTACGATTCACTTTTCATCCTTTGCTTTTATTTCGTTTCGGCACTATTCAATCGCTCGCTTCCTTTTTCATTCGATACATATCCTTGGTATTGTTTTCTATATATAAATTACTTTTTCATATCGAACAGTGAGCACTTCCTCATATTTTCTTTTCATTTCATTCTTCATTTATCATTTCTCTCTCTCTTTTTTTTTCTTTCTTTCGATTTTTTTTATAGAACAATTTTTCTATGTTTCGCACTGCGATGCGGTATTCATTGAGTCCATCGAAGCCACAATTTGAGCTACAAAAAAAAAAGAAAATAGATACAGAAAAATTTGAATCGTTTGGTGTCGACTTTTTGGTTGGTTGATTTGGATGTGATTTTTTATTTATTTTTTATTGTTGTTTTATAGCACTGACAAATGTTCAACTGAAAATCACTGATATTGAACGGTTTTGTTTATTATTGTTGTTATTTTGTTGCGTGAACTGATACTGCTTGCCATGTGAATGAATATAGATTGTGTCGCAGGCCAAAGAGTCGGAAGTGACAAAATAAGTGGAAAAAAAAGATACACACTGAAATTGATTTACGCGGAATTTGGAATGAATTTCAATGGATTCTTGATGCTTTTATTTTCTTCAAAATTTCTCTCCAACTCTCCCTCTCTTTCTCGCTCACTCACACTCCTCACGCCGTCGTCTCTCTATTCCGTATACCGTGTACTGTGTATTTCATTATTCTCAGTCAGTGGCGCGAACAATGGCCAATAGTTCATCATATCACATTTGAAAAACATGAATAAACATTCACGCACACACATGCATCATCGGGAGCACAACGACAATTTATTATTATACTGTATCCTTTTACAACTAAACGGATGACGAGGAAAGTACAGGCGTTCACATGGATTATGTAACGTTTAGTCGTACTATATATATTTCATTTTCTTTTTCGTTTTTCGTCGATTCTCTCGTGCTCATCAATTTTCAATTACTACGCTACGCTCTTGTTTGATACACGGTCATTTTCGGGTGTTCTGTACATTCACATGCAATTTACTAATCTTTTTCTTCTTCTCTCTCTCTCTCCCTTTGTTAAACACACACATTTAGACGATATTTTGAACTTATCGCGATAATACGAGCTTAATGAAGAAAAAAAACAACAACAAATTCTACGAAATCGAACAAAACGTTGAAATGAACGAACAACGAAATAACGTATAAAGGGAAAAAAACTTTATTATGCGAATGACACGACACGATACGTTACGAGAGACGACAACACAACACACAAATCGAATAGCGAGATGAAGTGATGCGCGCGCGACCGAACCGTAGAAAAAAAAAAACTAAAAGGCAATGACGAGATTTTTTTTATATAAATTTCAACGCGATCGGAATAAATTTTCAGCGCAAAGGTTATTTGATTTCGTTTAACGCGTTTTTTGTCTTCTTTTTTCTGTTATTTTTGCTTTACGGTTATGCGATTTTTTAACATCAAAATCGGGCGGCTGTGATTTACAGAATATTGAGTAACGTCGTCGATTCAACTTTTAAAATGAAAAGAAGGAAAACAAAAAAAAAATTAAAACGAGTATCATATCCGAACGGTTGCGGTTACATTTCAAATGCATTGGCGCACAAAAATGACAATGAATGTTGTTTGCTTCTCGTGTTTTTTTTTTGTTTCGTTTGGTCGTTCGCTCTTCGTATTTCAGTTAATCCAAATAAATAATCCAAATCCAGGGCGGTGTGTGTGTGCGTGCGAGCTATGATGATAGATTGTAATCCATAGGAGGCCAGCATTTGCAATTTGCCTTATTCCAAGTGGGCAAAATGCAGACGTTTACTTCTTCGTTACAACACTCACATAATCCAGTATAATAAAATGACAAAAAAGGAAGCGTTTTTTTCATTCGCTTTCTCACACATGCACAGTTATAGTTCAATAAGTAATCAAAAACTAAACGAACAACGAACGTAAGAAAAAAAAAAGTATAAGATTTAACAAACGAACGAATGAATAAAATAACTCCTTGTAGCAATGACAAAAAAAGAAAACAACAAAATCGCTGCGCGACATTCACAAGATAATACAGATATATGTGTGTTTATTTTTCTTCTTTTTTTTCTCTCTTCTTCTTCTTATTTATCCATTGATTTCATGTTGATTTTCTTGTATTGATTTATTTTCAAACACAACACAAATTTTGAGAGTTGATACTTACAATTCATTTTTCGAACGTCCATTTATCACACTATTTTTTTCATTTTACACAGAACCAGCATTTGAATTGTGCCCTTGTTGTTGTTGACTTTCTTTTCAAGAAATCATAACCAAAGAAAAATAATAATGAAAACTTCTTTAAACACTAAATAACACTTTTTTTTGTTTCTTATGCTGATGCAAAATGCCGAATTACTGCTGCTTCTGTTGCTGCTGGGCTACTCCACATGAACAATCGGTTGCTTCTCGTGTTATTTCAACCGCGTGAAAACTTAGACAACTAAAAAAAATAACTAAATGAAATTATCGTTCGCTTTATGTGTCGGCAATTCAATTCGTTTGGTTGGTTCTTTGCTTCTCTTCGTCCTTTCTTTTTTTTATTATTATTTCTCTTCTCTATTTCACTTGATTCCAAAGTTTAATACATCACAAAACGACTGTATGTTGTGTCTTCTTCTTCTTCTTCTTTTTTTTTCGTTTGCTTGCTTACTTTTTTCTTGCTCTTCTTCTCTTTTTCAATAAAAACGTCGATTTTATGACGCGTTATCGCTTCGATGTTTGCTCATCGCGTTTCACTCTACAACTGGGAGACGGTCTCGGACCAAGTTATTCCGAAGTCGAACACAATACACACATAGTTTTATTGTACGGTTGTACTATAACATTGACACAGGGTATATCCACGGCACGATGTTAATGTGGCGTTGTCTGATTTTTGGTTTTTAACCTTTGTACTCTGGAATTGTTCGATTTATGACTTAAGATATGGGTTTGTTTATTGGCTTGGACATCTTTTACTGCCGTTTACTTCCCTATAATCATTGACTATCGAACAAAATTCCATGGAAAATCAGAAAAAAACTCAATAGACTTTGGGCTGAGCGAGCGTCTGAAAAACACCCTGCGACTTGGTTACGTGTGCATTGTTGATGCTAAACAACATGGCGTCCGTGCATAATACCAACACCAGAAATCTAGTACGTTTCGTGTATCGGCTGCATGTATATGTGTGTTTATCTGAAAAATTAAACTATGGTTGAGCCATTGAAACGGCACAGCCGTATTCATTTACGTGACATACTTCCAACGATTAACATCAAATTTGTCGATTTTTGTAGCATGAAGCGACGAAGGCTTTCGACCACCAGACACAGGCTTTTGTCTTGATCTTTGGATTTTTTCCAATGGGGTTTATCAAAACGACTAATAAAAAAATCGAAATAAAAAACAAACAAACTCAAAGCTTATGCAACACAGACAGTTCAATCGTTGCTATTGAACCTTATCGTTTTTGGGATTTTTTTTTACTACTGGGAGATGATTTTTTTTGTATTGTGTCAAGTAGTTTTACGTGACAAAATGGCCGTCTGAAATGGTGTATCGATTTTTTTTCGATTGTTCGCTATTCTGATCGCTTCCATTGGATTATAATATTTACTGTCGTACGTCACCCGTGGAAATGGATATAATTCTTAAACCCGAAAAAATATTTAAAAAAAAAAACAATGTGCAGTCGATGGAACACACACATTTTTGTTTTGCATTACATTTCATGGATTACTGTTTTGGAGCTGCTTTTTTGTTCTTTCGTTCTGCATTCAATGATTAATTGCATGGAAAGGAAATACCACAGTTGATATGAACGAACGCGACTGAACTGATGGTGCTTTTCTAGTTTCTGCGAAAAATGATAAAAACTAGATTGAGATTTGGACTCACTTTAACCAAATGTGGACTTGTGCATAATTCACATGAGAATGTGACGCATTCCCTTGGATTTTATATTTCTTTGATAACAGCGTTCTTATCATTGAATATGTTTTTTTTTCTTTTTGTTGGAAATTCATTGCCTTTTTTTTCATCGAGCTTAGCGGATTGGCCACCAGATTGGGCTACGCAACAAAAACACATTCGTTATCTTTGTATCAAACACATTCACTTATCGCATATACAATTTCAATAACAATGAAGTTGGTTCGATCAAATTGTTTTCCATCCGAAATGAGATGTCAAACAAATCTAAAGCGATTTGACACCCAGTGGATAGCGAATCTGGTTCACATGCTGCTCATTTGTTTTTAGATTTCTGTACTTTGTATTTAACAAACATACAAATTCAATCGAAAGAAAAACAATGGTCATTTGTACATACTTTTTGAGTAATACGTGCCGTTTTGGCGCCAAATGCCACAACGAACACGTGAACGTCAAGTGAGTATTTGTGAGAAAAAAGAGAAATAGACACATAGAATTGCAATGTGAATGCATAAATAATTTATGTAATTTTCAAAGGTTGACCCTGAAAACTGATGCAGAGAGTACGCTCAAAGGAAACCAATGGCCACTTTCAAGCTATGGACCGTTTCGAGATAAACCATGCATACCCAATTTTATCGAGGATCAGTCGTTCGAAGAAGTTAGGCATTTGTGTAAGTTTAGCGCTCGTTTACATAATTGTGAATTACGTAGCATGACTTTGAGTTCAAAAATATTCGTTTCGAATTCAGAGTGTGCACTTTGCTCTTTAGATTCATTAACCTAAATTAAAAATGCTCGATCGAAATGTTAATTGAATTGAAAATTGACCTTTTCAGGCTATGAAGCCAAGGCGACGGGTAACGTTCAGATGGTGGTAAGTGTATTTGAGTTTCTGTGTGTTTTTATCAATTCATGGCAATGTCAGAATCAGAAGCAAAGCATTTTCAAACAACATTTCGCCCAATCAAATAGATCTTTTTATCTTCTAGACGAACCAATTCACGCAATCAATTTTAGACGCCAATAATAAACTAAACATGTTGGTAAATCCGGCGGATGAGGTTGTTGCAATGGTGACAAACCTTTACAACAGTAACTGTACAAATACACCCGCTACAGCGCAGGCACCAAATGCGAATCCATTTGGAATGGGTTCGAATACAATGAATTCAATGAATTCCGGTGGCAGTTTCTTTGGAGGTGGCAACAACGCAGCCCAATCGAATAGCCTATTTGGGTCATCTTCATCGGCAGCGAGTTCGAATCCATTTGCCCGGAATGCAGCTGGCTTTGGAGGTGCTCAAAATCAAAATACGAATTTGTTTGGTGGTTCAGCAGCTACCTCGAATAATATGAATCTCTTCGGTGGAGGCGGTGGAGCCAGTGGAGTAAGCACAGCTACGACAGGCAATAGTTTATTCGGTGGCTCATCATTTTCAAATACAAACAATGCGTCAGCCTTTGGCAGCACCACCCAGCCGAATTCATTATTTGGTGGTGGCTCAACGTCTGGCCCGTTTAGTCAGCAAAACACCAATGCTTCACCGTTTGCAATGCCCCAGTCGACAAATCAATCGTCCGGTTTATTCGGTGCTCAAGCACAATCGAATCCTGTATTCGGCGGAAGTGCATCCTTTGGCATCCAAGGAAAAACCGGATTATTCGGTCAAGCCAGTGCTAGTCTTGGTCAAGCAAATACGGGAAATATCTTCGGTCAAAGCGTTCAAGCCCCTGCATTTGGTGCGCCACAACCGCAGCAACAAACAAACCTTTTCGGCAATGCAAATCAAAATCAACCGCAGTCACTGTTTGTCGGACAACAAAAAACTATGCAAGCCGCGGACAATCCATTTGCCGCAGTTGCACAGTCATCCAATACGAATATTTTCGGACAATCGCAAATGCAACAGCAACAACCTTCACCGTTCCAAAACTCCGCTAGTGTTTTCGGCGGGAACCAAAACACAAACAATTTCGGTGGAAATGCAAGCATGGTATTTAGTGGTGCAGCTCAAGCGGTTCCCCATCAAAATCCTCTCCTGCCCACTCCAACACAACCACCATCACTGCAGCAGCAACAACAGAACATCTTCGGGGCAAATTCCTTCTCGGCTCAACCCACAGCACCTGCACAGACTCCATTCGGCGGTGCTGGTGGAAATGCTTTCCAAAGTGCACAACCACAACAACAACCACCCATTCAACCGTTGTTCGGTGCACCAGCACAACAGCAACAGAATATATTTGGTGCTGTTGGTGCGACTGCTCAACAGCCCGCGCAACAATCAAAAACCCTATACACACCCATGGACTCACTGAGTCAAGAGGAAATTGAAGCATTCAACAGTAACACATTTGACATCTCAAAAATACCCACCAAACCGCCGCCAATGGAACTTTGCATCTAAATCAACAATCAATAGACTCTAGAATTCAATCTTAAGTTGCTTTTAATTTATATTGTACAAATTATCCCAAAATAAATCGGCCATTTATAAGAAGACATACTAATTGTTTTTTTATTGAGGTATGAACTTTTTTTTTTCGCTCGTCTTGTGTTGATTTTCGCATAAAATCGTTGTTATTTAGACGAATGAACGAATGACAGTTCACTGCAACAATTTGACAGCTCTAGACAATTGCTTATTATGATTGGATTTGACATTTCGAATATGACACACTCAAATAAAAACGAAATGAGACTTTTTTCTGATGAATAAGTTATGTTTTGAAATTTCATGCAAAATGGAAGACTTTTTGATGATAAAATGAATGTTCAAATAAGATTTTCACAGCAAATCTAATGATCTACTTTGAATTGAATAAAAATACGAACTTTTTTACATTTTGATAAAATAAATGAATTTCACAACGACACAACGGTATCTTATTTCTCATCTTCACATTCACTCTCGGTGTCACTGTAGTCGAAAACATGTTTAGACATGACCACAAGGAAAAAACACACGCAACGAGCGATGGTGGTGTGCGATTGCAATTGACTAAGCGAATAGCAAATAAATTTCATCATAAAACGAAACGACGTAACATTATTTTGTACATAAAATCACATACAGTTGACTACGATATATAATCCAAATCAATTTCGATTCGTCATTCGTCGAGTTAAGTTGATAGTTAATAAGTGAAGTCGATTCACTCAATCAGTTGATAAAACCACAAAAAAGAAGGTCATATTTTAAAAGGTCAAGTGTTGTGATACTAGCGTTCTAAGTTAGTCGAAATCACATTTATTTATAAATCAAAGCAAACGTCAACGTTTATTAATAGTTAAGTGTAATTTCGTAAAATTTCGTTAAGATTTAATTTATACAAGAAACAAACAAACAAACACAAAAATGGCATCAGCATGGAAAAAAGTGGAACCAGTTGAAAGTTGCAATTTGCAAGAGATTATGTCCGAAGAGTATGCCCGTGGTTTGCAAGACAAAGAGAATCAAAAGTACGAAGAGCATCTAAAAGATATGGCTGGACCGTTTATTGATCCACCTTTTGCGACACGATTGGAAAATGACTCGGTGCCAACGATTGTTGAGGGGAGCAGCAAAGACACGAAAATGAGCTGTCAAAATCAATTGAATGATATTCCGGAGGATGTGTTGAATTTTATTCGAAACGACACCGAGCTAAGTCAATCGGTTGATTTTGGTGATTCTGATCGATTGTTAGCTGAAATGCTACAGGCTGCTTTTGACAAGGAACATGATGACGAGGTTAATCGCATTGAAAAGCACACGAACAAAGACTCCAAGATTAATGTGTCGTTCAGCAATTTCCGTCGACAACATCCAGCTAATACGTACTTGGATTCGGACGAATACGACGACTATGACGAGCCGCCAAAGAATTGGGATCGCTTTGAGGCAAATGATAAGATTATTCGTGGTATGAACAAGAAAGGATTGGGCCATGATGAAGACGGTGTGGTTATCACGAAACATGATGCTGAAGTGTGTGGCGTTCGTAATGCTGGCCGACTTATGTCGTTTCCCACGGAATTTGCAACTGGTGATGCGGGTGGTTTTGACATGAAACTTTCGAATTCAGTTTTCAATCAGCTTAAATCGTACTCGCAAAAGAGTAAAAAGACCAACAAAGCACAAGATCGTCGTGAGAATAAGGAAACGGCCGAAATGGGTAATTCATTCTATTCTAAGAATTGTTGTTTTATTGTTTTACATATTTGATTATTTTGGTCTCTCTATAGGTATCGATGAACCAACTCGATTGCGTTTGTACAAGTTGATTAATAATCAAATTTTGGAACAAGTTAACGGAATTATTTCCACTGGCAAAGAAGCGGTGATCCTCCATGCCAACAGCGACCCAAGCTATTCCGGAGAGTTAATTTTGCCCAAAGAATGTGCTGTAAAGATCTTTAAAACAACTTTGAACGAGTTCAAGCAACGTGATCGTTACATCAAAGATGACTATCGCTTCAAGGACCGCTTCAGCAAGCAAAACAATCGCACGGTCATTCATATGTGGGCTGAAAAAGAGATGCACAATCTCATGCGAATGCAGAAAATCGGCATCAATTGCCCAGAAGTTATCGCATTGAAGAAGAATCTTCTGTTGATGTCGTTCATCGGTGAAAACAATATTGCTGCGCCAAAGCTCAAAAATGCCATTCTATCGGCCGCCGAACTAATCATTGCATACGAAGAAGTTGTTGACATTATGGTGCGTTTGTACAACGAAGCCAAGTTGGTTCATGCCGATCTGTCGGAATACAATATTTTGTGGCATGATGGCAAATGTTGGCTTATTGATGTCGCACAGTCGGTCGAACCGGGCCATCCATCAGCTCTGGAATTTTTGATGCGTGACTGTGACAACATTTCAACATTTTTCACGCGAAAAGGTGTTAGCGGCGTTAAAACAAAAGAAGAACTTTTCTCTCATATCACCACACTTGATCCATCCGTTCACAACGCTGCTATGCTTGAACGAATGCATGCTAAGGGACCAACCGAAACGATGGCCACAGCTCAAGACATGGATGAAGTGCCCGAACAAGTGAAACCAATCTCATATCCGTTTGATTATGCCTGGAACAAAACGCAAGAGCAAAAAATGGCCACCACCGCAGCAGCCGTCGACATTGATGCACTATTCGCTACAAATTAATTAAATTTCCAATGATTGTCAAACTGCCAACTCGGAAACAGGAATTATGGATAATAAACTGGTTTTATTTCTATAAATGTGATTCTTATTTTATTATTATGGATTGCTTTCAGTCGGTATTAATTAGTCGAGAGGGATTATTTTTATCTACACAGGTAATGTACTTGAAACTGAACGTCTAAACATCGATGTAAAGAATCGCAGGCCACTTGAGCCACCAGGAACTTCTGCTAATATCATGAAAAACAATGAAATGACTTGAATCACAGCGGTTAAAACCGTAAGCACGGTGCTTTGCATAAACATTGCAAAGTAGAGGGTTGCAATTAAACTGCCTGCGTACGTTCCCGAAAGCGCTAGCCTTGCCTTTGAGAATGCTTGCCTGAAGAATACCATGAAACCACTCAGGAAACAGAAACTGAAAATAAACATGACGTTTAAGAGATGACGTTGAGAATTGAGTCGAACGTTTTTTTCTTCTCTTACCTCATAATGAAAAACAAACTGCCCAGTGAGAATAGAAGAGCAAACTTTCGGGCTTTCAATATTAATACGGGGATGTAGAGTGTTGACAGTGACATGCAGAAGATTCCGAGGCCCAAACATACGAAAAATCCGATTATCCGCTGCATTCGCGACTGAAATCATTTGTTTGACAGCAGTTGAGTCATTCGATTTGAAAAAAAATTACTAAAACATTCGATTTCATTAGTTTTCCTACCAATTTCGGGCAGCAGCTATCCTTTGTGTCCTGTAACCATCCATTGGCTTCTTGTGGCTCACTTTTGCCGAATAGATTTTTTATCTCGGGAACTTTGAGTGTTGGCATTTTCAAGTCAATTTTGAAATTTTTCTTCTGATCACTTTGCAGCAACAGATACTCATCGAGGTCATCTTTCAGATTTATTGCCGTCATCTTTAAATCTAATCTATGTGCTTTATATTTTATATTGGAATTGGAAAATTAAATACGAAACAGATATTAAATTGTGTTTATCTAGACACAGCACTGATGCAATTGTCAAAACGTATTGTGTATTTTTTGGTGATGTCAAATAACCCATATGATCAACTAAGCATACAATGATATACACACATACACACGTATACAGTGCTGCCATCTACAGGTTTTTATTCAAATTTGAAATTGCAGCTATAAAAAAAACTTCATTTTGTAATGAAAATTAATAGTTAGTTGTTCGGTCTTTTCAACGAACATCGACGATTGAATTTGCGACGATTGATTCGACGGGGTTTGGTTGGTTTTAGCTCGCATATGAATGGTGCATGCTTGCGACAGTCGAACATTTTCCACGACCTTGACGCGGTCAATGCAACACAGCCCAATCGTTTTTCTTCACTGAAAATATTCAATTTTTCTTGATGTGAAATGAGTGTAGGCTTTGGTCAAAGATATATATTGAGATTTTTTATGCATGATTTTTAATGTTTTTTTCTTCATTTCGTTGTCACGTTTTTACCTTGGAAACTTTGGAGCCCAGGCTCGATAACGATAGCATTGCAATGGAATGCCAAGTGAATCGGCAAAACTCCCTTTACGTCCAACTTCTTTCAAACCAATAAACGCATGTCTTATAGGAATTTTCAAAGGAGCACCAACATTTTCATTCAATGTACTTTGTGATATGACTGGCGATTTATTTATGTCGAACACTTGCTGCTGAATGAGAAAAGACAAGAAATTGGTTCGAGTTCCGCTTACAATCTGCGCCAAATAACCTCGATGACCTTCACATGTACTCGTTGCCTCTGTGTAATTCATTCGGTCATCGTAATAGTACATGAATAGTCCAACTGATGGAAAACATGTTGCATTCTGTGGCGCTGCATAGAAAATTTCATAAAATAGGGATGTTGGAAAAACTGATCTGTTTATTTAAATAATACATTTTTCTTCAAAAATCCGTCCTAGTTAGAAGTTCCAAGAAAACTTCTTTAACAATTCCCCGTAAACACAATTAATCATTCTGAAAGGAAGTAATGATATTCATGTCAAAAATTACCATTTCCATAGAGTGAATAATAATCAAATCGCGTATCATTGATCATTGTTGACATATTTCCAACCTCTGGACAACTTAACACCTAATATGCAGATGAAGAAAGACAAAAACTATAAAAGCGGACCACAAACTTTTCAATTTAGCGAAATCTATTGGTTGGATAGTTGACGATAGCACCTTTTCGAAGGCCTATAGCAGAATATGCTGCCAGGCAATGATAACTGCTCCGATAAAACGGCCACAGCATGGCCACCTCCAGCACAAGATAATTATCGTTTGCACACTACATACTGACCTCACAATTGAAATATGGATCAGAATTTTCCACCAATTCTTGTAGATTTTTTTCAATTTTCGTTTTATTCTCCTCTTTCTCTCGTTTAACATCGAACAAATTGAGCAGGTCACCATCTTGATCGCCCTTTTTTTGTGGCCGTTTACCGT
This sequence comes from Sitodiplosis mosellana, assembly GCF_009176505.1. NCBI lineage: Eukaryota > Metazoa > Arthropoda > Insecta > Diptera > Cecidomyiidae > Sitodiplosis > Sitodiplosis mosellana. Next base: position 1,858,713 of record NW_022595246.1, read on the forward strand.
GTCCAAAATTGAATGCCAACGCTTGGTTATTCTCAGCGAATTGGATACACTTGTTGAGATTGGCCACATTTTTGGCAGCAATTCGAGTTTTATTCGAGCGTTGACAATGACGCACCGGATAAAATTTCGTATGGTTACGCTTCAGCAAATCTGAACAGAATAACTGCGATGAAACAAGTGTTAAGCAACCGAAGAATATAAAAATGAACACAATTTTGGAATGCATTTTAATGCAACGCAGGTTGAACACGAAATGATTCGAATTTTATGTGGAATACACAAATTCACAGTCGAATCGGATGTTTGTGGTTGGCTTGACTGACTGACTGACATTTCCGCTTAAAATGAACTAACTTCAATAATCTGGCTTCAAAAAGTAGAGACCCAAGGTAATTTCAATAGCATGCATCGAGTTTATTCTCTTTTCTTTTTGAATATGATGTGGTGCTTCTATTATTGTTACATCAATTCGAACAACATAAATGGGAGATTTTCACATTGAATTGATGTCAAACCGAGAGCATTTCAGTGTGGATTTATTGAGGTTGAAATATATGAATTTTCAACATCTTGAGTTTAGCCGCCATATGATCTATATAGAAGTATGTCCTATGTCCTTACACCTATGCCAGTGGGTTTACACTTGAAGATTGATTCAAACGAAAAATACGATAGAAAAAATGGACGGCAACAGCAAGAGCCAAAGGAAAAAACAATAACAGAAATCCAAAAAAAGCAAAGTGATAGCAAACCGTTACTTTTACTTTACTATGAACTTGATAATATCAAGTTGATATTATTCCACAATTTTTTTTCACGTAGATTTTGGACTTTTATTTTACTTTTTCATTAATTTGTATGCATAACAAGAACGTTCTGCATGAATTTTATTACAGCTTATTAATTGTGGATTCGGCACAAACACTATTTTTTTAAAAATACTAATCATTTGGTAATACATCAGCGGTGACATAGCGAGAAAAACTTCGAATAAAAATTGTTAATATTATCAATTCCCATGTCCAGCTATAGCACATTTCAACGATCGTTCTTCACATACATTTCTATCAAGAAGGAAAGAATAAAAGACATGAAAATCATAAAATTTTCTTCATTTTCGTAGAATTAGAACAAACTCTCATATTGAATCAATATGATTGATCATTAGTTTTCTTTTGTTCTATTCCATTTAGATTATGTTCCATACGCTGAATCATTTCTTTCATACGAAACTTCTGATACCACAAATGGTATTGAAATTATTTGTTTAATAGGGGAATGTAACCGGTTGTGGGACGGCTCCGGTTGTAGGACAGTCGATTATTTTGACACTTTTGTAGCATTAACATCAAATGATGTATTATAATGTTATTTTATATCCGTAATCAAACTTTTGGTACGGCTTCGAGCTGAATATATGCACTCGTTATATTATTTTCAGACGATGTGTTGAAAAATGTAAAGAAAAGTTTCATAGACTTCTCTTAAGAAGTAATATTTTCACAATTTTTGATGAAAAAATGATCAGTAAAATAGTGATATACGTAGTTTAAGGACTAAATTTTATCATGAGTAAGTTTTTTTTATCAATATATGGGCATTGAAATATTTTTTTTGCATCACATCCAAGTGGTGTACAATTCCGGTTGTGGGACAGTCATGTAGCCGGTTGTGGGACACCCATTTTTTGCATTGAAAACATGAATTCGACATTTCAGTCATGAAATATGGTCATTTGTGTTAAAATAAATATGTGTGGTCGGAATTATTGGTGTTTTTGGTGACTGTCAAATCAACATTTGCATTTCTCATCATGTTAAAGGGACAGAAGACAGCTTTTCCAGTACAGGGTTATGATACTTCAGTCCAAACAGTCAAAGATTCATATGACTGAGACAAAAAGTAATTAGAGAAACCTTGCTTGACTTTGAGATGCACCGAACAGTGGATTGAAGCCGATACACGGATCAATTGGGGTAGCTATTCGATGATATTACAAAAGTAAACTATGGAGAGTTACCAGAAGTAATATTTCGTTCAGCTACAAACATTCCATCGAATATTGACCAATCAAAATTCAATAAAATCCTTTTCTTGCCGTAGAAAAGTCCACTTCAAATGTGCAAAGGCCTTTAATGGTGTCTAAATGTGCATTCACTGCGAATTGAATGTGAATGAAGATTATGGCTTATTTTCATTCGTAATTTGACATGTAACCACCATTTGATCATTGTTTGCTTATGGTAGTCTAAAAAATTAAATAAACAATCATAAAATCATGATTTCTAATGATTTTACTTCAATCTTGGACATTTTAAGCAAAAAAAATGAGGTGTCCCACAACCGGGTACAATTTTTTTTTCTCGTCATTTTCAAGACTGTCGGGAAAATGAGCATAAAATTTTTGTTGTGCATATAAATGACTAACTTTGTTTGGAGAAAAGTTAGCTATGATGGTTATCTTTCGAACGGTATATAGGGTTTGGAAAAATATAGGATAAAAAAAAATTTGTGGCAAAATTACAAAACCCGTCCCACAACCGGTTACATTCCCCTATTTATTCTTATCATATCATATGTCCATTTTGAACACACTATTTTCCAAACCTTGCGGTAATTTTCTTCCAACAAACAATTTCAGTTTATTGTGAAATAATTGCGGTGCTGTAACAGCAAACACACATCGCTTCTTTACTCATTCGTGTTGTTTCATGCATTCGCATTGCCGCCGCATGAATCCAGTTTAAACATTTGCAACGCATTCGTATTTCGATTCTATGAATCCATATAAACTGCTGAAAAAAATAAGTGTAAATACGATTGAGCAAAAAATGGATGAAGAATGGAAGCATAAAATGATGCCTTAGCGGTTCTACTTCGTATAGTTGTTTATTTGAATGAGTCATAAGTCCTACTCAGAAAATATTTGACGGGCAGATAATTTGTTCATAAACAAAACGACTTTGTTGTTTCTCGACGATTCGACTGTGAACGCATATGCAAGCACAACATTTTAGCCAGCAAAAGACGCAAACAACGATGACTGTAAGGCTTAATAAGATGTAGAAGTATTTTTTCTTTCGCTCTTTCTTCATCCTTTCCACACTCTCTTCTCTTCTCACATTATCAGCGAACGAAACAAACGCACAAACCAAAAATCGCAACCAAAACATACAGATCGTGAATACAGGCGACCGCACGTCAATTTGAATTCATTTTACTGTCAAATCTGTTCCCGTTCGGACGAGAAAGACTGTCCACTTTTGCGACGTTATTCAATACATGTAGTGAATTTCCTTTTGCGCACAACATTAAGTTTTCTTCAAAATCAGTGCAATTCCGCCAAATTCAAACAGGAGAACGAAAATAAAGCATAGAAAGCAAGCAATTATTTGAAACACATTTTCAACCGGGTGAGTTTTTAAAGTGAAATTTTCATATAATCTAACTATTTCAAGTTTCCGAAGAGAAAACTGGTAAAATGAGAAAAACCAAGCATATTGAACAAAATACGGAACCAAATAAAATTTTTGATGCTAAATCCACTTGAAAACTTTTGAAACGTTGTCTCATACGTCCAAGTGCTACAATATATAAAAATCATGCCGGTGTCGCATTAGTGCGCAGTTTGATAAACAACTGTTCACTTCACTCTTTTAGTGGATATTTTTTCAAACGAATTGATCCTCAAATAAAATACCAACAGCGATATTGACAAACATTGAATTGTAGCGGTTCTCCATAGAAGATGGGAACATTGATTCGATAACCACTATATAATTTCCAAGCTAATGATACGGCAGCACATTATTTCTTCTGCGCAGTAAATTATGACGAAATTCCTGACTAAAATAATCAAACAGCTTTTTAACAATTGTAAAGTCATATCGATCAAAGGCTTATTTAAAAACGGCACTGGCAGAGGTGCCTGATTCCATAAGATCGCGCACCGCGCAATGAATTCGAATTATATTATATGCTCAAACGCAATGGTTACAAAACAACGCTGTATACTGCGTGTGGTGCACTGTTGGCATTTATACAATTCTTGAATATTTCGAATCTTATTTTTCTACAGCATACATCAACCACTTGCAAGTACACATTTACCAAACATTTTTATCAACAGCATTCCCACTTCAATTTTCAAAAAATAAAATAAAATGAAATTTATAAATATAAGCAATAAAACACCTTGCAAAGTCCATCTTTTTATCAAGTTGTGAATTTTTATAGCTGTTCAATCTGATTGCACTTCTGCACATTTGCAACTCTGATTCATCAAACCGGTAGGACATATGATGATGTCTTCGACAATGTTGTAGTACGTGAATTTTTAATAGCTTTGCTTGATATCTTTCAGCCATGGCAGCCAACCAATTCAATATAGACTATCACCAACTGCTGGGTGTTAGTAGAAATGCCGACGAAAAGACTATACTCAAAGCATTCAGAGAACTGTCGAGAAAGTGTCATCCGGATAAAGTATTCGGCCAAGAGGAAAAGATGAAGCTGTTAACCATGGCCAAAGTCACCTTGCTCGATCCGGATAAGCGAGCCAAATACGAGGCCAATTACGAGTCGGGTGACAGTCAATCCAATTTGATTGCTGACTTGCTCAAACTTAATATTGGACACAGACTATCAGATGACTACCGTGCCAAAATAGAGCAATGGAAAAAAGAGTATCAAAGCATACATATCATTTCCAATATGGACATATTCGACAAGTTGTTCCAAGAATTTGAGCAATCCATGTTTGATAAAAGAACAGTTTTTGATCTAGGCGCAGATCAATTGATCAACCAAAATAAATCAGATCAAGTGATGTTTGAAGAGCTACGAGCAATTTTCATAGAGCAAAACTTTGGAAACCTAGCTCAATATATCTTGACCAACCAGTGTCGCTCTGTATTGACCAAGCTATACGAAGATAACAACACACATGCATATGAATTGCCAGATAAACTCAAAGCGTTGCTCCAAATTATCAAAGTGTCTAGTACACTGCACGCCGATGGTCATCAAAATAGAATCAAAGGCTTGTACGAGGCGGTTTACATTTATCCCATCAATGAGTGCATAGATTGTGTTCTAAAACTCATCAACAATCGTATGACTGATGCTCATAAGGATGAGGTTATAAATATGCTAATGACTCACAACTTGCTAAATGAAAAAGCAGAGAACAAGCAGTACATGCACAGATTGAAATGTAATTCTACACTCAGATCTATCTTTAAATATGAGGAAGCCATTCATAATCAGGTATGGTTCAAAATACAATCTAATTTAATGTTAAATTAAATTCACATCTAATACATTTTCACTAGAATATCGATTCAATGGAAAAAGCAATGCTTTACGCAGACCTATGTATGGGTAATGGATTTGGACATCCAGTATTGTCCAATAATCTAGTGATGGCCGCGAGAGAGCTAATCGCATGTATGGCGGAAAGTGCAGACGCGGCTGAAGTGTATGCGCTAAAAAAGTGCGTGATTGAGCTGTGCGCCAATGTTCTCCACATTGTGTCAACATACGCCAATCCAATCGCACAACTCAAGTTCTCGATCCACGTAATCAGGCTTATAAATAGAGCTAATCAAATTCTTGCAGATTCAGTCGAGGGACAAACTTTGCACTCGGTAAATTCAGACATTTCAATTTGAATTTAGGCTTGATTCAAATTTCATTTTACTTCGGTCTAGAATAAGGATAAAAGACTACTGGTTGGTGAGCTCGATAAACATCTGTGGAAAGTTGCCGTTCACTGCGTATCAAAGTCTATCAGAGTGAGCCCATTGATAGACACCACATTCAATATGACCAGTGATGTGTTGTATATCGATCTGATTGACAACAAACTGCTGGAAAAGTACTACCAATGGAATATTGACACCTATTCTGATCATCCATTAGCATATTTATACCAGTACAGCCTCATGGAAGGCTCGTGGAAAAGCTGGTTCGATGAGACCAAGTTTGACGAACACAGACGGAAGTGTATCGAACATTTGCTTGGTAAAAATTTGGCTATTTTTTCCGATGAAATTCTAGAAAAAAAATTATTACAACAACTTTAAATAGGTAAAACAAAGATGAGTGAGCTGGACGTGGTTAGAACAATGAAGTCAGAGATATCATGCATAATACCCAATCCTGGTGGCGACACATTCGAATCAAAGCCAATGATAATCAGATGCGAAGAGGGCTGGATTGTGCCTGATAAAAACTACCTGAATATGGGCAAGATGAGTTTCAATTCTGTGGACGGACTGATCATTGACATCGAGCAAGGCACTTTTGAGATAATTGTAAGCACAGACGAGCAGCTTAGCCTCTTATGTGACAGCCAAGACATCGACGAAATCGTTATCAAGGGCCTGTCTCACAGTGTGTTCAGTCTCGATCAAGCTGATTTCGAACTAGACTATCACCCGTTTCAACTGATGCGTTTTTCGCCCAAACGTCTCGAAAATTCTCGATACCTTTCCACTCTACTAGCTGCTGATTATCTGCTCAAAATGATCGCAACTAATACCGAGGTAATTTTCAAATAGTCAGAATATATATACATTGATTATTGAAATGCCTCTAAATACGTGCATCTAGGTGTCAGCGCAAGCACCATTTGAAATCAAGCAGGCAGCCGATGGCTTCCTAAAAGCTTTGCCCTCTGACCTACGAGAGTTTATTATGATGAAAAAATCCACCTCTGATTTTGGAAAAGTCCATCGATTTTGGATAGAGAATGACGATATACCATACTTTAAAAATGTGGATGATAATGGCAAACTAACTTACGAATTTTATTACACAAATATGCTGGTCAAAAAGCATTTGATGAAAAAGAATTCAAATGTGAGGAAGAACAAATTTTTTACGAAATATTCAATGAAAACAGTTGTTATTAGTGAAAATATTTTCTGGTCATAACGTTTATTTTCGAAAAATATGAAAAAAAAAATATTTATTCAACAGGGTGAATTAGTTGATGATGACAGCGAAGATGAACTCACAGATGATAGCGAGGATGAATCGGACGAGATCTCAGCCGAGGCTCGATTTACTCGAAGACTCACTCAATACTACGATCTGATTGGCTGCTATTTCCCAGTGCTGTTGAGGCTGCGAGAATTGGCTAAACTCAGTGCCATTTCCATGATATTGAAAAGTATTTATCATTCGCTGGAAGAGAGCAAAAAGCAATTGACTGCCCCTCGGAATGAAGTTCAAACCATGCTCGAAAATATCAGACGCCAAATAACCTATCCTATTTGCACCGAGCCTAAGGTGAGCATTATTCCAATTTTAAATCGAAATACGATTTTATATAATTTTTACCACATAAATACTCTAGGTTGACGAGTCATACAGGAAATGCTTGCTCGACAATGAAGTGTACGACGATAGCCGAGTTTCCTGGAGTGAGACGATCCGGGTGAAGAACATGATCCGAACTGATTTGAAAAGTGCAGAGGAACAACTGTTGATCGACCTACCTAAACTGTTATCCGAGTCAATGAATTTGGCCAATACTCAAGCACTAGGCCAACATGTTCGCAATTGGATAGAACATGACCAGTGTAATGCCTTAGTCGACTATTCGTGCACAGCTATCTATGAGCGAAAATTAGAACAATTGTCCAAGTTTGGCAACAATCTCGAAAAGCTCGGTGTCAATCTGGTTGCTGATGGTGATACCGAGCTAGATGAATGTGATAGCGGATGCAAGTGGGTACCATCTGCATTCTCCCAACTCATTGGCAAACGTGCCTATGGAGGAGTTTTTCTACGGCCTAAGCTTAGCCCGCAGAATACTAGAGGCTTTCAGGGCTTCCAGGCAAGTTCTAAAAATGCTGGATCCTCTGGTCCTCCCAGCGGTGGCTCCTCTGCTCCTCCCAGTGGTGGATCTTCCTCTCCTCCCAGTGGTGGATCTTCCTCTCCTCCCGGTGGTGGTTCTTCTGGTTCTGCCAAAACTCCCAAAAATAGAAAAGAGTTTTTTGAAAAATATGGACATGGCAAAGGTTGGCCAAATCCACCGATCAGATTGGATGATGGTACTTATGGCGGACAACCTGACACTAGTATGTCTTTTTACCAATGTTGAGAAATACTTTTTGACACGATGATTTTTTTTTCCAGGACACATAACTCACCAAGGTATCCCCATCAAATTTGGTCCTAGTGGTTTGGCTCAAGTGCATAATCCCAGGTGAACAACTTTGTATAGAATAAATATCATGCTTCTTTGAATATATCCATAGTTGACATTAACCATGCTAGTCATATATTTTGTGATTTATTTAATTTTTTTTATTCGTATTTCATAAATTGTAGGTACAACACTAGAAAAAAAGCTATTGACGCAGCCCGTCATGGGAATCGTGGTCGTGACAATGGGACTGTGTTTAAGGATGGCGCTCACGGCAAGAACAGAATGCAGAAGGGAACTGCCAGTGACCAACAGAAGAAAGATTACCTCAACCGAAACAAAAAAGGTGACCACAGCAGCCATGTTCATTCCTCCGACGGGAAAGGTCGTCGCCTCAAAGATGGCGTGCATCACCTTATGCCTAACTGATAACATTTGGTACTCTTGATTTGTAAAACAGCATTTAGCATACGATTAAAGTATTTACCGTAGTATCACTCAGTTTTCGTATTGCCAATGTTGAAAAAATACCAACATGTTTTAATTTTTTTTCAATATTGAGCTTTTTCCGTATGTATTGAAATTTAACATTCAGGACAAAGAAATCAAAAGAAATGATTTCGACGCCAAATGCCTCTTTCAAAATATTCTAATCTCAAAATGCATACATATTTTAAGAGATAGTCTTCAAACAAAATAAATATCAACACTTGATATCGTATTTGGCATTCAAAATTAAATTTACTGATTCGCAAAAAAATGTGAAGAGAACAAAAAAAATGTATTTTCAATTTTTCCACATTCCACATTCCACATAATTAATGCAAATTGAATATTATTTTTATATACCCCGTCCTCGTGCCAAAGCATAGGTGAATATATAAGAAATATTCATTTAAAAATAGTTGTAATTATGAATTCAAAAGAAAATCTGGATTTCTTTACGATCGTTGAAATACAAAATTCCTCACTATCAATTAGTAAATTCGGCGGCCATTCAAACAAATCGAATATTGATTTAATGCAAAAATTTTGACACGAAAAAAATACAAAAATAAAAAAAACGTATGCGATACAGTTTGCGTTGTATCTTCCAAGTTCTAACTTACGATTTGTCACCAGCTAAAAATAATGTTAATTATAATAAAGAAACTCGAATAAAAATCCCAAGCTCATTTCGATAACATGTCTAGACTTTATTTTTATTTCCTTTCGGAATTTTGTGCTCCGTTAAATTATTGCTAAATGCTTGAATAATAATTTTGTTTATTATAATTCATAAATTAAAAAAACTGATGATAATAATAATAAATGATGTGACACATATAATTTATATACATTACATCCCTATAGCTATAGCAAAATATGAAACATTTATTTGAGAATTGTGCTCCACTGGCGTGTATCTCATTTCCATTTAGAACATTTGTCTAGAGTTGTTGAAATTGGTTTTCATTTCCATTAGAATTTGTGTCTGTCAAACGAGTGTGAGTTTACTATTGCATTTTCATGTCTGTTCGACCACGTTTATTTCCGGCGCTGGAATGTATCGCCACACCTGTGCGTCAATCTTATCATCGTCCATGTTTAAGGCATAAGTTTGGGCTAGCGCATTGATTGAATGATGTTCGTCGGTGGTCAGTGAGCCCAGGTGACTGCATTCGATGCTTGTCTTAAACCGGCCAGCCGTGAAAAATATCGCCGAGCACTCGTGCGAAATGGTTTCATTAATTTTTAACGATTTGATATGGATACTGGAATGAGTTTGGAAATATGGATTAGTTTTGATTCGATAATGAAGTGAAGGAAATACCACAAAAACTGCTTACTTATTTGGCCCGGATAAAGCAACTCTCGTTTCCAGTTGATATTTTGATGTGCCGTTTTGATAGTCTTGATAGAATTGAATGGATAGCGTCAGGTCATTCAGTTCTGTTGGCGATTGGTTTTCAATTTCAATGTAAAGGGGAATGTCTTGACCGGTTGTACAGGCGGTTTCAGATATTGCTGGCATTTCCTTGCCATTTATCTTTACATCTAAAAGAAAATAGATTCAAATGTGAATTACAATTCAATTCAAGAACTGGCCAATGGAACTGTGCTCAAAGATGATGAAAAGACCAAAACTTATCACATGTTTAGGCAATAAGAATCTGCAAAGAAAAACTCATTGTACTTACTCCATTTGAGCGGTGCGACGGTAATAATGCTCAACATAGCCGATGACAGTGTGATGCCGCGAAGCGATGCCGTTCCTTTAATTTCCGTTCCAAGAAGTGACCAGTTCAATTGCACTGAATCAGATATGTGGTTTGAACAGAATTGTTGCATCAGATCGGCATCACTCTTCCGCACGTGATAGTCTGGGGAATTAAAATTCAAATTTGATTTTAAAATGTAAATATGTTCCAAATTGATGGACTATTGATGGTAAAAAGTAGATGGAAACTCACTCATTTGATCTTTATCATCATCAATTTGTTGATCGCGCCTAAAAAGCGGACAACGTTCAACTGGAACCGGTACACGACAGCTCTCTCGAGCTTCGATGACAATATTTTTGTTCGTCGTGTAGTTTAGCATCATTTCTTGGGCGGTTAAATTGTTCACATCCAATACCAAATAGAACTCCGAAGATCTGTGCGAGAGGAAATGACGTTATAAGCGGTTAAAATAGATGCATATAACTTGTGTGATATAAACAAAACACCGAGAAAATAAAATCAAAAGTCGTGCATATTCCTTACGTTTCAGCCGGCAAAACGTCCCAATTCGTGATTTGAGCGCTTGGCAAAAATTCCAAATTAAACAGTACAGCACAATTGCGACAAAATCCCTTTTGGAATCCTTCACCGCCTGAATAGCGAAAGCGAAACTGTGCCTCGAGTTGGCGTGCATTCGATCCAGAAGCACCTTGACTGTATGTGACTAGAGACGAATGCCCCGAATTCCCGGAATGTGTTTTCGATCGAAAACTGGAACTAAATTCATTTCTCTTTGGTAAATTGATCGGTGATCCCATGCGACTTGGCAAACTCGTATGACCAGATACCGAAAGACCACTCATTGCCCCGGTCAAACTGTTGTAGACCTCATTTCCCGTTGGAACGCCATTATGTTGTGATGACATGATTGATGGTGCAGTCGCTGCACTGCCACCGGCTATTGGTCCCAGAAAATCAGCATATCCAACAATTTTTAATTTAATTGTCAGCGATTGATTTGGTTTAAGCGGCATTTGCGATTGAATGTCTTCGGATGACCATGAAAAAACTAAATCTTGTGTTTTCGAATCTAACGATGACTGCATCGACTCCTCGAGATGCTCTATTATTATGTTACTACTGTTTATCAATGTCAAAGTACATTCAGTCGTTTCGCCGCAATAGAGCGTTATATTGGTTGACGTGATAACGTTGTCAGTGTTTGTAATACAAGCTAATGTATCCATTGGTAGGCACGATGTTCGGATTTCAAGCTTTGGAAGAGCTGGAATCACGTCTACACTGAACGATGGAGGAAATTTCGACAGACGATCACGATCTTGATTCATGTGCTTTAAGCGACAGTTCGATTTTACACCCAGTGTATGCGTACTGTAGCCGAGTATTTCGAGTGATCCATGCTCGATTGGTGTTCCTCGCAACGTAATCGTTGTGGCAGATAATGCTGACAGCACGGTTGTCTCTGGAAGCGACTCGAACACAATTCCATTGGTTAAAAGACGCATATCGAACACTTGCAATTCATATGGAAGGGGATTTTTTAAAGTCACAGATACATCACACGTTTCATTTTGGACCCATTGGAATGCTGAACGATAGAAAGAAGGATATGGTATTAAAATTCAAGTAATTTAAATATTGGACGGTTGAACATATATACTTACATATTTTACCGTCATTCTTCTTCGATCGACGGTCAATTGAATTGAAATGTATTGGCGTAAATAGAAACGGCCCAGTGTCAACTTTGACGATGGTCGTTTTGTGTGGTCGTAAGTGTGCTGCCAAATTCTTCACCCTTAACTGTTGACAAAATGGCAAATCGGTTAGATTGGCCGGAGGGATGACGGTGCCGTCTTCTAAGACGAGTGGAACTGGAGCACCTTCACATTGTGCGCTCAGGCTCTGAAATTGGAGGTAGACAAAAGATATATAAGTTATTCACAATTTGGCGACTTTTAGATGATTCAAGCGCTGAACAATAATCAAAATATAAACACTTCCACCGAGCTAAGGCACTAATCCTCAATCAAAACACGCTCTTACCTGAAGTTGCAATGAAAATTCCTTTTGTTCGTTCGATGATAAATGCGACCACATAGTTTGTAGTAAAAATGTCATGTGCCGTGTGGCGAGTGCTGAGTGGCCGATCCTCCTCGCAGCTGCCACAAGCTGCTGTAATAAATCGATTTGCAAACATTTCCACCCTGCATTATTCCCAATGACTTCCAATGGATCCAACGACAGTTTATGTCCCGGAAAGCTTTCGAGCATTAGCCGATAACTTTTATGCCAATCGGGATTTGTGTTGCTCTGTGCAACGTGTCGCCACGATGCCAAACGTTGGCAAAATGCCGCTTTTCGCGTGAATCCAATGCGTTGATACAGTTCAGTCAAAACTTCGAACCGCTGCACACGCTCCTGTTCAGTCAAATTCAAATTGATATAGAGTACATTCTGTAGGAAAACTGCAACGTCCAAATAACGATACTGTTCGATGCAAATGCGAGCCGCTTTCAACGCGGCTTCAGTCTCAATAATGCCAGCATGTCGATATTTGCTGTAATTAATGATCGCCTCACGGTACCTAGCCACAAAATCGCTTGGCTGCAGCACATTCGATGGATTGTTATTGCTCTGAACTTTATCATTGGAAACGGTGTGATTCGTTGACGATGGCGAACTTGCCGTTGATGAACCGGAAACGGTCGATGTAACCGATGATGCTGACGATGTGGACGATGATGATGTGAGTGTTGCCAAATGGTTAACCTTGAGTGAAGTATCGGTTTCCAAAGTAATGGCTAAATTGGATTTCTTGTTGAGTATTTGTTCGGATAAATTCTCCTGGCTCTGGCTCAATGAACGGGCTATGCTCAATTTTGTCGCTGAATTTTCTTGAAGACTAGCATTCCGTTGAAATGACATGGTGTATCGAACGTGTGGATACAGTAAAATTGCCGATGCAGCACACAGACCTTCGTTGGCCGCACCCAGCCACAGTGAATCGCTGATGGCACGTAATGTTTCACAAGCAGCATGAAATAGATTCAAACTTTCCGCTACTAGACCCGCTTGCAGCGTTAAATCGGCCAAATTTTTCGTTACACGACCAACGCATCGTTTTCGCATATTCCGTGTGTCCATGTCCAAACCGACAAAGTCTTTTTTCTCAAATGGTGCCAGCAACAGTGGCACTTTATCCAATTTTTCATGCGAACGCTCCAGTCGTTTCTTCTCTAATATCCAGAATAGAGAATTGATGAAATCCGTTAAAAACGCTTCCAAGTCAGAGCATGGCCCATTTTCAGCGTAGAATGTGACATTGCTTTTGAAATTTGATGGAGTTGAGAATGAATTTTTCAGTATTTTACTATCCAATGAATCATCGTTCGATTGAGTATTCTCGTTATTTTTTGAGCTATGCTTATCACTATCGCTTGGCATTAAGTCTCCGGTACTCAACAGTACTGGATCTTCATTCTCTGTGCTTGCATTGTTTGCCGATGCGAACAGCACACATCGTGAGTCGAACAATGTATTTGTGTATTTCACTTTGAGGGATTCATGTACGCGACACATTTCATTCAATTCCGATTGTGAATCAAATTTTCCCACCGTTATCAAACCGAGCAGACGACGATGCGTCTGAAAATCACCCCATTCATTATTCTCCACGGGATAGTCGCGTACATAACGAACCCAAATATCTCTTGTATTTCCTACCGAGTCTGTTGTTGAAAATGAAATAAAAACAAACGAAATGGTTGAAATTGGGATGGTCCAACGGTATATAAACATCATTGATTCGATTGATACCTTTGATTTTCACATTGTTCACATGTTGAATACGTTCAAAAATCTTCTGCAACGATCGTGGTTTGGACGGTCCAATGCCACGAATTAATATCAACAGGCATGAGTGATGATAAGCTTGTTGTTCATAGTCTGGATGTGACATACTGTTTTCAAGGTTGGCCAAAACAGAAACAAAAATATATGTGTGTCAATTATCGTATGTAAACACATGTGTTTTCGATCATAAATATGTTTTACTTGCCTTGGCTCACCACCACCATGCGAAAGCATATAACTAACTGATGATCTCATTTAAATTTTGGCAATTGCACTCTTATTAGTTTTGCGAATACATTCAGCTTATGTAGATTTCTTTTTTTCTTCTTTTCTTATGTCTTCTACTACTGATATATGTATCAACTGAACCAAAAGTTTTGAGTGGAAAATTTAGACAATTACAAAAACAATAGACTAAAAAAACAAAACGAACTCAAATTGATTGCTAACAAACAAACAAACAAACAAAACAATAAATTATATTGGTTCTGTCATCGTAAGCATTGCATACGGATAGAATAGATTTTTCGATTACGTGTCTGCCCCCTTTTTCCGCGCACAGATTTGCATGAATTCATATCATTTTACAGACGATGCAACTTTAAATAAACGTTAAAACGTTGTGCACATGGTTTTCACTGAATTTGATTTCTTTGGAAGCAAACGCTTCAATACTTCATGGTCCGTTTAGTTCCGTGTTTTTCGGTTTTGGTTATTCTTATTTATGTTCAAAACAAAAGAATGAAAAATCAACACAAAATAAATACGATTTTACATTCGACACCTTGAACTCTAAAATATGTCAATTTAGTTCATTTTTTGGGTCATCTTGACTATCTATCATCTGGCGCTATGCACATATTCACGCAGACATATTCTAATCGATTGACAGTGACATCTATCGGACGGCAGAGATGAGTATGGATAAAATGATGATAAAATTTCATTTCATTCAAAGTAGTATGTGAAAATTTTTTCCAACTTCATTTGAACTTTTCATGATAAAAACGGACAACTACCTGCGACGACAGGAAAAAATCCGGAAAAGTTTGAAAAACAATACAATCAATCCAGTCATAATTTAAATGACCCACTTGGCAGTTGTGCAATATATGTCGTTTCGTACTAAAACCAATACATACACACAAACACAAACAGTCCGAACAAGGAATGTCTGTGCATCGTCGCGAGTGTTCGGTTTGTTTTCATGTTTGCTAGCGCATTTTGTTGTCATACAGTTGGTACAAATGTTTAAACACAATTCATAACTTTAGTAGATGCACTTCATTCCTAAACTGCACCAATTTCCACACTCGTTCGCCTTCATTTCACTTTATTTGAGCATAATTTTTTTCTCTTTATCTTCGCTTCATTTTCTAATCACATTTCATTCAATGCATTAGCTACTTTTTTAATTTCGTGCATTTTATTTCTGAAACTGTATCACAAACGTAAGAAAAAACATCACAAAAATCAGCTAAAAATTGAATCATGTTGAAATATTCATTTGTGTATTTCATAGCAATAGTGTTCGGTGAGTTGTTAAGAGATGAAATCACAGTGCATCACACTGCATATTGGGTTGCACTCAATTTGGGACATACGCTAATTGATTCTAATTTCCTTTGATTTGTTCTCCGTTTTTTTTCTTCTCTATTCGATTTAGTTGCTAGTTTCGTTGAATGTGGTGTGTTCGGTCGATCTTCACAGCTATCAAGTGGTGGCGTTCAAAGTCGTACGGGATACAATCAAGCCGGTGCTAGTCAATACGGCAACTACAACTATAATACCAATGTGAATAGTAACAGTAACATTGGCAATCGGAGAAACTCATATGTTAATCAAATTGATCAGCCACAAACTGGGACAACGAACAAGAATTTTCCACGCACTAGCTCCGGTCTATCGGCCTGGGGATTGATCACAATTATTATGTTGATCATAGTAATCGGAATGGGTGGATATTATGGAATAATTTGCTATCCATTGATCTGTAAAGAGGAACGAAATTATGACATTATGGATGCAGCATCCACAACGGCTAGCGCCAATACGCCCACTCGTTCGGGAGACTTTGAAAAACCAGGCAACTATAGTTCACGATCAACAACACCAAGTGTTATCATCAACACATAATCCAAACAGATTTTACCATAGCAATTTTGTTCAATCTTTTTTTGGTGGTGTGATTGGAAATCGAAATACCGTCGTTTTATATTTAAAAAAGAGGAAGAAAAAAATTTAAAACAGGATTTGAAACTTAATTAGTCTCCCAACGGAAAATGTTACATGCATTTTATTTTTTCAAATGCAAACCAAGCTAACTATTGTGAAATGGAAAACAATTCTTTCGGCCATATGAAATCCACGTATGTTTCCTTCTTTATTGGTTTGGATTAGTCTCACTCTCGCGCGCGCAGCAGATTATTTAGTGATTAGGTATTTAAGACTGAGAAATTTCAACTTTTTACATTCTCACAAGTATTTTATTGACAATTTTACAAAAAAAAAAAAAAAAAACAAAACAAAACGAAAAAGAAATTCGCCGAATTTTATGATGCATTTCATTTCAATGACCATTTTTTTCCTTTCATTTTTGACACTTAACTTTTTTCTAGACCTTTTGGTAATAAAAGCGATCTACTAAACAAAAATGTTCATCTTTGTTTTTCTTCTTATTTTATAAAATGAAACACTTGATTTCGTACGAAAAAAAAAACACATAGAATATTTATTTTTGTTTGAAATTTCTTAGGTACAGCGTACAATCTAGTATCAGTTTTCCATTTTTAAATTATAGATGACTTTAAAATTACTACACATTTGTTCCGATTCGGAGTAAGTAAAATGTAAGTGGCAGATATTTTACTTGTTGTGAGCTCACTGTTTTTGGTTAGTTTTCCAATTGTTTTTTTTTCATGTTAAACAATTTTAATGGTGAGAAATCAGCGACAAATGTCATTCACAGTCTAAAACTATAGTTCGAAGACCCGATTCAGTGTTTGTGCTTAATCTACGTTGTGTTAATTTACAGCTCGTCTTTTTCATCAAGAACAACATCGGACAAGTCGATGTCTTCTTCTTCGGGTAATTGACCATCTTTGCCATCCCATGCTTCGTTGGTGTTCACTTTTGGTACGGTTGCACCACGAACGGGAGCAGTTTGACCACGACCAAACGAAATATCACGCAAAAATTCGTAGATTCCCTCGGTTGAGAATGAACCACGCAATGAGGTGTACTTGAGTTTCTTGTAGTTGACGGCCGCCATTGCTGGATAACCAAAACCACCGATCTCAAGAGCTTCTTCGACATGTGGTTGGGCACCACCTTCAGCCCACACCCATCCCCATGATTGTTTCTTGAATTTCTCGGCGGAATTTTTGAGAATTTTGATGTAATTGTTACGGCATTTCGAATCACAGTCCAAAATGTGTGGCAAAACTGATACAACGCATAATGCCTTGTTTTCACAGGCTTTCTTTGCTACTTCTTCTGATGTTAGCTCGTAGACTTCTGGAGCAGGAATGCTGTTAGAGGAAAATGAAAAGATTTGGTTTTAGATTGAGATCAGAAACGTTTTTTTTCTTTCGCTTTCTTTGTGATTTTCCACGCTTTTGCTAGAGAGAATGTGATTTGTCTTGAAAAATGAATTGAAAATGGTGAATTCATTGACCAAATTCAATAGCTGTTAATCTCTTACCTTTCTGTATATTTTTCCAATGCCCAGTTTACAATGTCACCTGATGTGCGGCCACCATCATAGTCGACAGCGTCACTTCGTGATTTGACACCGCCTGCGAAGAATTTAATTGTTGGATATCCTTGAACGCCGTATTCTTGGGCTTTGGATGGATGAGCTGTGGCGTCCAATGCTCCGAGTTTAACCTTCCCTTTCAGTTCTTTGGCTGCCTTAGCCCATTCTGGTGCCAAATTCTTGCAATGACCACACCATGGAGCGAAGAACTATTGACACGAAGAAGAGAAAACGAATTAGTAAACAGAAAAATCTTGATTGAATGCAAAACATCTACAATAGAAATCTGGTTTGAATGCAACAGAAGTGATCAAAAATGATCAAAATCGAAAGAGATTGGCCAGAAAGTGTTTCTCTGCTTGAACCAAGAGAAAAAGAAAAATGGAATAAAAAGATGAAACATTGGTGGTTCATACCTCAACAAGCCAAACATCATCACTTTGCAGCACCAATTTATCGAAATTCGAGTCAGTCAATTCAATAACATCACTGCTTCCTCCACTGCCTCCGCTGCTACGGCCACCTAATTTCTCTGTTATCTTCTTTTTAGCTTCAGCCAATGCAGCATCAGCGATGGCTTGTGCAGTTCTTTGCTGGTTATAATCGACTGGAGACCGTTTATTGGCACCGAAGATTTTGATCGTTGGGAAACCTAACAACAAAACAAAGGATCCGAGTTAGTCTTTTGTAGTCATTGAAATGACATTCACAGAATTGCTTTTCAACTGCTATTTCAGTATTTCTTTCTCCACAAAGAATTTCAAAACTGATCCAAACTAACAATTCGTCGGTTATTTGAAAGCAATTCAACATACCTTGAACTCCATATTGTCCGCCGAGTGATTTGTGTTCATCAGCATTTACAGCGCCAACTTTCACGATACCTTTAAGAGCGGTAGCGACTTTGGAATATTCTGGAACAAGTTGTTGACAATGACCGCACCACGGAGCGTAGAACTAAGAGCAAAAACGAATAAATTGTTGATATTCGATTGGATTTCTTCAAATTGCGTTGATTTACTCACCTCTACTACCCAAATTTCATCACTTTGAATGACCAACCGATCGAAATTGGACGATGTGAGCTCGACAACGTCGCCCTTTTCATAAAATGCAAACGTTGGCACCAAAATGGCGCAAACTGTAAAACACAAACATTTTTAATCGGTTTTACTTGGTGATTTGAAAATTGTCTTGCAATAAATACTCACGTAAAAGAAATACGTTAAATTTATTCATATTTCTACTGGAACCAGCCCACGTAGATTTACAAAATATTATCTGCGGCAAGAAAAAAATGTGGCAAAATTTTAATGAAATTACAATCAAATTCATACGAATGATTTGAGAAAGTTCTAGTGCATTGCTTAATTAAGTGTAAATATTGAAAATGATTTGCGATATTTACCCGACAAAATGAAATTCAATGACGAAATTACGAGAACAATATAGATTACGGTGTGTTTACGATAAATGCCGACTGATATATGGTCCGTCTGAGCTTATTGTGTTCGCTACACTATTCACAAGTGCTGGTGAGCTGTCAATAAACCGTGGTGCATTCTGATTGGTCCAAGTATTCGTATACAAATGAAACGGACACAGTGCGACCTCTAGTGAAAAAATGCGACAAACTAATCAAAATTAAAATTTAGAGGCTTTTCTCGTTATGTGCATTATGACTAATATTAATAATTCAAAGGAAAGGGGGTTTGTATGCGTTTTTCTACAAATATATGATAAAATTTACTTGGGAATTTTATTTGTAGCTGATCTTTGTACTTTGTCTGGACTTATTTCGCGATATTCCTTTCAAACATTCCGAGTTTAACATCCAACGATCAACACCCACACACATATATGTGTATACACTTCTAATGATTCAACGTAATTCCCCTGATCTGTCACTTACTGTTAATATTTTGTTAGTATCCAACAATGAGTTCGAGACCAAAGTGAGTATATTTTATACGGATTTGAATTTAATACGAATTTGTTAGTGTAATTTGAATTTAACGTAAAATTTGTTCCAATTCCAGAGCTAAGCGCAGTTATAACAAAGCTCCGTGCAATGCTTGCTATTCGCCGGAAGAAATTGGTGAAAATCATGAACAATTTGGTGATCCTTTGGATAAGTCCCACCTCGAAACAACCAAACATAAATTCATAACGACTGTCACAAAAGATCAAGTTGATTTATCGAAAATTAAGCCACAGAACAACCAAAGCCAATCTGACGAATATTATGTTCAACGTGAGGAACATAAGCGCATGAGCAAATTGAACAATAAAAAACCATGGCTAGATGTGAGGTTTTGTAAAAAAAACCAGGATTACGTTCATTATTGCAATTATTGTGACGATTTTATATTGGGTGTCACTCTAAGCAAACATGAACAATTGGACAAACATTGGAAGAAATTTCAAAAGCGTTTTATGACCGATTTGAGTCATTTGTTATCAAAAAGTAAGTAAAAAGGAGTGAAGATATTATTTATGTATGATCATCAAATGATTGTTTTCAAAACACCTTTCTTTTTAAATCAAGGTAGTACGAAATTGGACCATTCCGTGTTTGAATTCACACAAAAGTATACTGGTATCGAGTTGGAAGATGCAAAAGCCTTTTATCGCAGTCATTCAAATCAAATTAGGATCAAAGGGATCAAAGATGATGCAGTCAATGAACTGAATGATAGTGGAATTGAAATTTCAATCGCAAATAATAATAAGTCAATTGGCGATGACCAATCAAATTTACTAATGGTAACGTCTACTCCGAAAAAATCTGCACCAAAAATTGTGTCACCAAAAAAAGTTCCGAAAAAAACTTCAAACGCCAAAAATGTAGAAGCAAAGACTGCGTATGTGAAAGATATGCACACATCAACGGAAGTTTGTAAAACCGCTTACACAGATACCGTACGAATGTATTATCAGAATGTGAACAGCATTAAAAGCGATGAAAAAATGAAGAATTTTGTCGCCACATCCGTTAGTAAATATGACGTGGTGATTTTCACTGAAACATGGTTGAACGACGCCCAAGCATTAAAACATAACATGAGCGGTTTTAATGAACATTTCGATGTTTACCGCCGTAATCGTTCTGAAAGTGTTAAATCTAGAGGTGGTGGAGTACTGGTGGCTGTTTCAGCAAAATTGTACAGTGACCCAGTACTTTTGAACAGATTCAATCATCTGGAATATGTTTGCTTGCAATTTTTGAATAATAACAAATCCATTTTCCTATACTGTGCTTACATTCCACCTGATTCAACTATAGACATTTATGCAGACCACGTAAAGGCAATTCGTTCCATTAATTTGCGCAAAGATGACCTTTTAATTGTAGTCGGCGATTTTAATTTGCCAAACTTTGATTGGCATACGAAAGATAATAAAACTTTTTGGCCAGAGATGAACGGCTCAGTCAGAGAAACTCGTTTACAAACACAAAAATTTCAACTCCTTAAGGAATTGCAATTAAAATGCAAGCTGTATCAATTCTGCAATGCCAAAAATCACAAAGGCAATGTTCTTGATTTGGTCTTTTCAAATTATACTGATCACATGTCTATTGGTGAATTGCCGGAATCACAAAAACCCATGAGCAAACATGACGAACGCCATGCACCCCCATTTGAGATCATCATTAATTGTGAACATTTTTCAACGAAGAAAGATTCTAAAAGTCATATACTTGATTAAATATTTGAAACATTCCCCAGAGTAAATATGATCGGTTGTTTGTGGCAGGTAATGACAGTTACAAAGTTCAAATACATGTTTGCTTGCATTCAAGGTTTATTTTACTTTATCTATTGATAAAAAAAATGTCAAAACTTATTGTTCTAAACTCCATTGGAAAACATTTAATTTCATAAGAAGAGATATAATTTGTTCATGGAAGCAACTAATTTTCGAGAATAGAATAAAACTTTGTCTAACTTGTAAAATAGACAAATAAATGAAGCAAACTCAAATTCAAAAGAATTCATTTTCAACGAAAATCTCAATGATAAATTTCCATTGATCAAGTATGGTTTTGGATGCTGGTTTCTCATATGGTGTCATATTGTCGGCTATATCATTGGCAAGATATGCAGTTTGATCATCCTTTGTGATTTTAGCCCTGACAAATAGGCGGAATAGTGTGAATTTCGCCTTTTTTCGAATCTCTGCCCACATCCTACAAAAAAAGACTTTTTTTATAGCTCTTTTAGCTCATTCAATAGAAAAAGATGCATGTACGAATTTCGTACTATGAAAATTCTTAAGATAAAAAAAATGTTCATTGCTAACTTTTCAAATGTGTATTCCTCCATTGAGCATCCGGCAAAATCAATTGTTTTGAAAAACTCCAAAAAGTAGTGTTCGATGAATGTTTTGAAATTCGTCTTTAAATCTTCGTTTTGAACACTCGTGAATAAGAAAAAGATCAAATCCAAAACGAATGATTCATAGCCGCATAATTGAAAATCGTAAAATTTTACTTTTGTTGGTTTTGAATTATCATCTAGAAGCAGAGATTACTATGAGATATTTTTATTCATATGGGATAGAAATATCACATAAAAATAACAGATATTTTTCACGCGTTGCGTTCAACGTTCAACGTTCAACGCGTTCAATGTTCAGAGTCCAAAAATATCTAATATTTTTCGCGCGTGTGTGTTCAGCGAAACGCATAAATACACAATAGCGATTCTGCACACACAGAGTCGCTGTTTTTTCGTTATACTCTTCCCAATGAGGAAAACGTTACAGTTGTACACATTTTGTGCACGGCCAATGTAATTTCTCCATAAGCTGTGAATTCACACTTACGATGAGCTGCGCGGAGCGTGCATGCACATGTTTCGCTCACTTCTTTCTTTGAAAACTCTTCGTGTGTCAACACAATGTCTGTGTGTGTATCGCTTGTGCCGTCGTTTGTAAACGACGTCAATGAGCTGCGCGATGCATGCATATATATGTTTTGCTCTTTTCTTTCGATCGACACTCTTCATACCCAGCTCATTGACGTCGTTTACAAATGACGGCACAAGCGATACACAGACATTGTAAGCTCATCGTAAGTGTGAAGAGTATAACGAAAAAACAGCGACTCTGTGTGTGCAGAATCGCTATTGTGTATACACACACGCGCGAAAAATATTAGATATTTTTGGACTCTGAACAATAAACGCGTTGAACGTTGAACGCAACGCGTGAAAAATATCTAATATTTTTATGCGATATTTTTATCCCATATGTTTAAAAATATCCCATAGTAATCTCTGTCTAGAAGAGAAGAGCACGGCTTTTTGTAAAAAAAAAATTTGATCTATAACTTTTTAGTCTTTAAAGTGCACCTTGTTTGATCATAATATTGTTGATCCAGAAATCTTTGTTCACAACAGTTGTATAAGGTGTATCAATGGTCCGAGCTGAGCAAGCATAAAATTCTTTGCTCAATCTTATGCTATTCACAATCGTAGTACGCATTTCAGGTGAAATATCATCAATTAACGGCAATTCTTTGCAGATTATCTTGGACAAATTTGCGAAAATTGAGAATGAACAAACTAAATATTCGTAACGAATTATATTTTACTAAAAATAAATCAAGTACAGTATGCCCCCGCAAATTAGAAATGAAATGTCCCGAGACCATTTCTAATTTGCGGAGTTTTCTAATTTCTGAGGTTTTTTCAATTTCATCCAAAAACGGTGTATCAAATGAAAAACTGATAGGGGGAATGATTTGCTTAATTGAAAACAATATATTGAACACTGTTCAATCAAGTATTGTGTGTAAATAGCAGTTATTTTAGTGATTATAAATATATAGTAAGTCTGTTAGTTACTGGATAAACTACTCATCGGAACAAACCGAAATAAATGATGACCTATCTTACGATAGTAAACAGAAAACGTTAGCATTCTATATACAATTTTGTATATGCAAATTCTCTGATGGAACAAATCAGTTTCGATTTGTTAATGATTGATGATTGATGATTGACGCAGACAATATGGAACAGATTACTTCGTGACTTAATTTTTAACTTCATGGTAAACGTCGAAAATCTCAAGCTGATCTGCTAATATAGTTATTCAACGAAATGGAAAAGACTTTCATCATGTTTTTTCATTAAAAATGAAGTAAATTTCCCTTTGTCTTGAATTAAATGATTCGGAAACTCCGTAAATTAGAAATGAACCCCGGAAATGAGAAATTTTCCATACAAATTTTCAAACCTGAAATTCATTTCTAATTTCTGAGGTTTTTTAATTCTCGGGTTTCTAATTTGCGGGGGCGTACTGTACTTGGAATTGATAGTCGTCATTTGAGGTTGAGTTAATAAGTTCCAAATAAGGATTCACTTTTTTATCGAAAAGTTCTGGCCGAAGTCGTCTCATTGCAATACATAATGCATGCATTTTTGCCAGATTCTGAAAAAAAAACACTAAATTTAACTTTTCCACGATTTATAGAGTCAATAATGTAAAAGATAATTCAAGAGAGAAGTGAATTGGGCAGCATGTGTAATGATTATTTTGAAATAATTCCGAACCAAATAAAAAATAATAATACCTTTAAAATCACAAATGTTTCTTGAGTATCGAAACCAATATGTTTATCACGAGTGAAATAATTCTGGAATTTCATATTTTGAAGTAGCAAAACGGCGTCGGAATCTTCATTTTCGGCAACTGAAATCATAAAGGCTATTATGGTACATTCTCCTGAGAGGAGATCTCTCCTCAAGGCTCTACTATTAGTTCATTCTCGTAGCGAAACATTCTGTACATGCTTATACCAATGTTCAATGAAATTCTGGACGCAATACATGGAATAAATGCATCCAATCTCTTCGCCTCCGGTACATTGGCAAGCCGTTCGAATTCTTCTATTGCTGGGATCACAATCGAATAGAATCTTATTTCTTTCATTAGACACCATTTTGGCTGCAATAAAGTACTCCGATTTGTAAGTGGTGTTTTGGCAACGAAATGATAAATTTCATGCTAAAAACGATTGAATTATATTTGCTTAGTGACCATTTGTCGTGAATTTGGGATTAAAGAGTACTCACTTTATCCGGATCATATTCTGCAGACACTGTGACTTCAACCGATTGCAATATAGCTCCAAAGTTGTGTCCAGACTTTGTAAGAGGCTTCAGCGTATAGTCCAAAACTTTTCTTTTGAGATTTTCCTCTAAGAATTCGGTGAAGTACCTGATTTCACTCAAGGGCTTAACCTCTTCTGACATCTCGTCTTTGGTAAAATGAATGGTTTCACTTTGAATTATTCAAAAAACACAGCACGCAACGGGATTGGCTTGGTTTTTATATAGAAAATCAAAACCCCAAAGCAGGGGTTTTTTATTACAGCAGTTATCTTATTGCTACATAAGCTACAAGGATTTCGGTTTAACGATAAAACCATTTTAAACACAAAATGCAGATAGGTAGCATTAGGTTTTTGCACGCCAAATAGATAGCGTATCAAAAGTTCATAAAATCTTTTGCGATATTTGATTGGAACGGATGCAAAAAAAAAAATCGCTGGTTTTTTAAAGAAGATAAAAACAAGAAAACAAAGTGGTCTGGTTTTATAATATTTTCGAGTCAAATCGTAAATAAATTGTTTGTAGAATGCAAAGTATAGGATGAAGGAAAGCATATCAACGGTTGACTGGTTTCATTTTTGCCGGAATACACTATGGTTGGAATCTCCGGCAAACGTGCTACTTCAGAAATAAACCGCATCAAGAACACGCACTTCGGCATCCGTATTCGAGCATAAGCAGTAGGATATTTCAACTGCGACACACAACGAATTGCTATAATAGTTTAGTGGATTCATCAATGAAAATTATATTAAAATGAACAAGAAGAGTACAAATTGTTTTTCAATTCAATTTCAGATGTATAACAAAGAGGACATTCAACGACTATGCCATTCGCAAAGTGCGTATAAATATACAAAGTTGCAGTTCTTCAAAGAACACACAAAGCAAACATTTGTATGGTTTTGACCCAATTTCTCAGCGATTCGTCAATGAAATCACAATCAATTTTATGTTCGCTCGAGCGAGTTTCTAATTTTCGACATCGACTAAAAAAAATTCCAATTTGACTTAAATACCGAAATCAAAAGAGAAAATAAATATAAAACTAATGCACTTTTGGATTAACGAAAAATTGTACATGTTCACAGTGTGCCTGTGCATTCGAAAGTAGCACAGCAAAGAGAATGATCGATGAAACCCGAAAAGCGAATCAAATTTAATATATCAATGGATCAAATCGCCATGGTATTAACGCCGCTCGATAGTATCATGTGCATGGGCTGACTCAACAACACTGCGATGGAATGAATGCAACGCATCCGATCGATCGCTTTCTTTCTGTTCACATTACACAATGCACGCATTACATATTAATTTCCCGTTCTTTTTTGGTGAATAGCTTACCGTTTACGGTTCATTATCGCTTATTACTAACGATTTTCACCGTCTTTTTTGTGAATTTCTCTTTTGTATTTCAAATGCACGATGCACTTTGTTGCTAGATTTACCGTTAGATTTTTAGAGATTCCCTTTTTTGTTATAACTTCGGTTCGAATCATTCGCACGCATTCTTTGTTAGCTTGACCGAATGAGTAAGGTGCAATATGGTGCGACATCAATTCAAAAAGAGTTGAACTTTCATTCTTTGGTTGCGGTGCACATCGGCATGAAATTTTTCTGATCATCAAATTCGGGTTTTTGATCATCGAATTTCGGGTATTTCGAATGGAGTTCAACGACCCAATCAAAACGTTGAAACCAATGGACAAAAAGTAAGAAAAAAACAACAAAATTAACAAACTAAAAACGATTTCACATTTCCGATTGTGCATTTTTGTGTATGACGGGAAAAAAAATAATGTACAATCGTCTGGTGGTGATATCAATGCAGACAGCGTAAATTTTGCAGTCGAATGACTTGTTGCCTAAAGAGCAATAGCACATAAGTTTTGGGTAGCAGACAAAATGATACGAACGAATTACGAATATTCGAAAGAATTTCGTGAAATGATGTGCATTTTTTGGCTAATGTCCTGCGATGCATAAATATTTATTTTGCAAAACAGAGAGATCGAAAACCGGTTTAAACTGACCATACGAAATTTTAATCATATTGTGACAACGACCGCATATCACTGCCTCCTATCGAATATTCGGGAAGTGTCGAATTTACTACAAAATATATGGGCAAAAAAAATACACCAACCACAAACTTGTGACGCACAAACCAATGCAGAGAAAGAAAACAAAATGATAAAACTTTTAGCGTATGGCATTGAGGTTGGATCAAAGCAATTAACAAAAATTGTAATTTTGTCGCATACAAGCAAGTTAGAAAAAAAACGATCCGCAATCTAATTTAATTATTGCGTCAAATTACAAAAATTCATTTGCATTGATGCGTTATTGCAATAGACAAGCTTGCGCGCTTAGAAATGCCGCTTATCTGTTTGCTAGATTTTAAGCATGTCAAGTACTTGTGCCGCTAAAATGTTTCCATTCATTGAATCGGCTAGCGTATTGAATGAATATGCTGTAATCGCTCTGTACGTCGTGAGCGAAATGCCAATATAATCAGTGTCATTATTCAGGTCTAACCGCGTTGAGGTAGGTTATTCATGCATATTTATTGCAAATTATTGCGATAAGAATGCAATGTTTTTTTTTGACGTTTTCAAAGGCGTTTTTCGCAGCCCATTTTTTTCACTCGCTACGCGCTGGCGCTAGTAATACCGAAAAAAATATTCAATTCGTTCTGAGAATGTTTGACAATAACCTTGAGCACGGTCAAAGTCATCGAAAAGCTGAACCCTGAGTAACAACAAATAGCTCTTTCAAATACGGTTAAATTAATTCGGAAAGTTTTTGACACATGGATTTTGGATATTTGTTGAAAAATACGTATATGAACTTTGGCAGATGATGTGTGCGTCATCGGAATTTCTTTGCTTTTTTCTGTTTATTTTCATTTTTTGTTACTTCTTTATATAACAAATCTTGATTCCTAATAATATTTGTTTTGGCATTTTTTTTCTACTTGGCCCTTTAAAAATATTTCATTTTGTGGTTAAGTGAGAAAAAAATGCAACTCCCGCCGATAAACTTGACTTGATAACACCAAAATACATGCTGCTATGAATTGCATCGTCAGACTGCGTTCTAATTTACATGAGACAACTACGTCTTAGAATATGTGCAACAATGACAACGTCAACGAAACGCATAATACAAACAAATGCTGCCTGAAACGTAAGTATGACTAGACGAATAGACACAGTTTTCGGACTGATAACATTTCACACATAAACTGGAGCACTTTTTGTTTGAATATTTTCTCAACAAAGTTGACAACGTAAGGGAAAAAAAATATATATCAATTTTATTCGAATATTCTGGAAGTAAAAAAGTGTTGACCCTTTCGGTAATATTTCCATATTGACCTATTGCGCATTTGATTTTCTAAATATTTGCTTAGTTGCTGCGACAAAACAACATTGTTTAGTCATTTGGCCAAAGTGATTTTCTCTTCCGCAGTGACAAGCAACAAAACAAATTCACTGGGAATAGTTTTTGCTTTCGTTACAAAGTGAAAAGAGAAAAAAAAACCCAAACTATCGAATCGAAATCTGTGTGGAATTGTTGACATGATAATGACGCCAGTCACAGTGTCTATTAAGCAAATTTGTTTATTTTGAGCAACAGAAGCGGTAGCAATCGTCATCCAAAAATCAGCATATAATTGGCTTCTTGTACACTTTGTCTAAATTTGTTCACCCGAATGCAAATTGCTTTTTGTCTCTGGCTGAGAAAGAATTAAAAATAGCTCTAGGAATTGAAGTTCGAAAATTTGTTTCATAAAATATTCATTCAGACAGGCGAAGAAAAAATTCGGCTATTTTTTCCCTTTAGAATTGAAGCCATTTGAATTGGAAATAAAGCATTAACAATGAACCAAATTTCGGTTTTGCAACATTTGTGTGCTTCTTTTTGATGGTAGTGTGTTCCTGTGAATAAGATTTCGGAGTGAAATGCCGAGCAGCTCGTCATAAGCATACTACCATCAACAAGAACATAAGCACACGCATCCATCTCGTCATCTTGCAGCTTTGAGAATGCATCTCTGATCAGAGGGTCCGGGCCGTTTACGGAAAGTAACAGCTACCGATTACCAATGCATACACATAATAGAACGCGATCAGCTTTATTTTCTCTCTCAGAATGTGTGTATTACGTTCATGTTGTTGTATTTTTTTTTTGTTTGTCCCATTCACTCGTCCAAAAATCACCTCAACACATAAACATACAAATAAGATGATTTTGTAGAATGACCCGAGAAAAGAGTTGTTATTCTCGTTGCGTTTTTTGTTTGTGTGTTGAAGCTCTTCGTCACTGATCTGATATAAAAAAGAGATGATTCGCTCGGAAACTTCATCAGAATCGATTTTGTAGCTGGTGTTTACAGATCGATTTCTCAGTCAGCGCACACTCATTTTGGAAACGTTCTTTCCTTTTGCTATTCGTTGTTTACAACAACAAAAAGTTCTTGTTATTTTTGTTCACATTTGCATCATTGAAAAGCTTCGACAAATAATTTTATTTTGTGTTTGAATTTTGTTTGTTATCTGATAGATTAAAAAGAATTTCAAATTCGATACATTAACCAGAAAAGTTGTTCATATTCGTAAAAGTTTATTACGGAAGTAACTGAATTTCAAAATTGCCATAGCAAATTAGATAAAATTAAAAAGTATCGTTAGTTAATTACTAAATTGTATAAATTGAAAGACAGATCAGTTAAGTAGACTCCTTTTACAAATCATAATTCGACAAAAGAACCAAGATGAACAAGGCAAATTTGTATAAACATTCAAATGGTTTGCAACGGCGTGATGCGAAGCAAACGATCGAGGAATTTTCGCATGTGCTTCAATGGCGATCGGATGGTCGTGATTCTCTGCTCGACATTGGCTGTGGCAGCGGTGATGTTACAATTGATTTTCTACTACCGATTCTACCGCCAAACTATCAACGTTTAGTTGGTGTGGATTTATCGCAAGAGATGGTCACGTTTGCCCGTCAACAGTACCCATATTCACGGATTTCATTTGACAAATTCGACCTTGGTCTTGACATCGAAAAGCAACAATTTCGCAGCGCAGAACCATTCGATCACATCACATCATTCTACTGTTTGCATTGGGTGCAGAATCAGGAGCGTGCTATTCAGAATATGTACAAACTATTGAAGCCGGACGGTGATATGTTGCTAGTATTTTTGGCACAGAATCCAATCTTCGAAATTTACAAGCAAATGTCACAGAGTAAAAAATGGGCCAAATACATGACTGACGTCGATCATTTCATTTCACCGTATCAATATTCCAAGAATCCAGCTGATCAGTTTGGTAAACTTCTGTATGCAAACGGTTTCACCGAGTACAGTGTTGAAATACGGGAAAAGTTCTTCGTGTTCGAAGGGATTGAACTGTTAAAAAGTAGGTGAACCAGTTTCAGTGCTGCAACGCTTCATTTCATTTTCGAAATTCCACTAAAATTACCTTTCATTTCAGAATCTGTGAAAGCGGTGAACCCGTTCATCGAACGAATTCCAACGCACGATCAAGATGCATTTTTCGACGACTATCTAAATCTTGTCATAAAAATGCACTTGGCTTTAGACGACATTCATACCAATAGCAACGCATGCCGCTTTTTAACACCATACAAACTGATGATCGCTTATGCTAGGAAGTAACAATTGATTTATTACAGTTTTACGTAGAATTAGTAAATATTTAAATTATTTATTCACAACTTATTCATATATACATATATAGTGTCACACATTTTCCTTGTGGTTAATAAAAAAAATTGTACTCTATTTCGAATTTAACATTTGATTTTTGTCTTTATTTTTGATGAGTCAGATAATTAGATGAAACGTCCCGTTAGAAACTCATAAGTCACCACATTTCTTTTCCAATAGCACAGGAAAAATATTTAGGTGAGTCGTCATGAGATTGGTGCAGTAGGGTGGTCTAAACTGATTTATCATGGTAAGGTATATGCTCCCAATAGCTTAAAATTAAATTGGGCTCAAAACTAGCTGATTCCCTTTTTCAGATAAAAAAAATGTTAGAATCTAGTGGTCGATGGAGCCATACTTGAAATGGCTGTTTTTGACCTATTTCTCAACATATATATTGATAGAAAACCCATAGGTTATTCAAATCGAATCTGGTGACATATCAAATTTAGGGTTTTTTGGGACGTTAAACACGAATCCGTTGTCAAAAATGAGCTAATGTTGCTTTTTAAAAAAGTTTTAGTACAAAAACATGATTTTTTTTTTTAAATTCAGCCATATAGCAAAAATACATGGTTCCAAGTGTATTTTTAACACCAAATTTGAACTCAGTGCCTCAAATTACCTTAAGATTGACTATGCTGATGACAAAAATCGAATAATCTCAAAACTAAAATTTTCTAGTAGTGTTCACGTATGGAAAAAATATCACATTTTTCCACGTATTTTTCCACCAAAAGTAAATGTTTGTTCAAAGCAGCCATTTTTATGGTTATTTAGGCCGCAGAATTTGAATCCACCCAAAAAGAAATAACAAAATTTTCAGTGGGAAAAATTGATATTTTTCTATACATTTATACGGATTTTTTTGCATTTTTCGGTTTTTCTCCCTAAACTCGTACCACATATGCCATGGAGCAAAACTTTGTTCAGCAAAGTTTTAGATCTCGCTGAAACCTACAATTTTGTCGCAGACAGTCATCACTTATCTCCTATCAGTAAGGAGATAATGGCCTTGATAGCTTTAATCAATTATCAGTGTTATCTCCTTACTGATAAGAGATAAGTGATGACTGTCTGCGGCAAAATTGTAGGTTTTAACAAGATCTAAAGCTTTGCCGAACAAAATTTTGCTTCATGGCATATGGGGTACGAGTTATGGGAGAAAAACTGAAAAATGCAAAAAAAAATTCCGTATAGAAAAATATCAATTTTTCTCACTGAAAATTTTGTTATTTCTTTTTGGGTGGATTCGAATTCTGCGGCCTAAATAACCATAAAAATGGCTGCTTTGAACAAAAATTTACTTTTGGTGGAAAAATACGTGGAAAAATGTGATTTTTTTCGATACGTGAACACTACTAGAAAATTTTAGTTTTGAGATTATTCGATTTTTGTCATCAGCATAGTCAATCTTAAGGTAATTTGAGGCACTGAGTTCAAATTTGGTGTTAAAAATACACTTGGAACCATGTATTTTTGCTATATGGCTGAATTTGTTAAAAAAAAACATGTTTTTGTACTAAAACTTTTTTAAAAAGCAACATTAGCTCATTTTTGACAACGGATTTGTGATCAGCGTCCCAAAAAACCCTAAATTTGATATGTCATCAGATTCGATTTGAATAACCTATGGGTTTTCTATCAATATATATGTTGAGAAATTGGTCAAAAACAGCCATTTTAAGTGCGGCTCTATCGACCACTAGATTCTAACATTTTTTTTATCTGAAAAAGGGAATCAGCTAGTTTTGAGCCCAATTTAATTTTAAGCTATTGGGAGCATATACCTTACCATGATAAATCAGTTTGGACCACCTCATTGGTGCAGCCTTTGAAATCATTTGGTTAAACGAAATTTTCAGTATTTCTTCATAAGGTGTTTTTGAAATATATGTTTTTTCGTTAATAATTTCAACACACAATTCACAGAAGCGCAAATTGATGAATGAGAAATAAAACTACTTTGAATGGTGAGTTCCGATGTTCAAGAATGTTTCTATTGATCTTACTAAGGCACTTGAAATTTGACAACCGACTTGCTTTTTCAAACGTATAACTTTTTCTTTCAATATTAACACAAACAAAGATGTGTCAGATGTAATCAACAAAACAGAACAACCAACATTTCTATGAGTTTCACTGTTCTGAGAAGTCGTTTCTTTGTTATATTATCATATCAATTGTTAGCAATAAAAAATTAGATTGATAACTATTTACTCTGTACTATCACTATCCACCGATAGCAAGTTTCCCGAAATATATTCTTTCAAATCAAAACAAAACATTTAATCAGCCACCACTTTCTTCTCTACGCTACAGCTGAGGCTGATTGTGTGACGCGAATTGCGTCATATTTCCAAATGGAAACGAGTAATAATTGAAACGCGTGATAGTGTCGTGTTATTGTTAACTTTCAATCAAATCTACAATTTTGTGACATTTTCTGGCTCGCCATCAGTACTTAAGCGTTTGCGTTGAGAAAATGGTTCAGACAGAAGTAATCGCTGTAGAAATGTGCTTATTTCAATCGCTAATTTTGACAGTTTCACTGTTCAGTTGTTCAAACGCCAATATATTTACATGTCCGAAGAGATCAGACGATGTGTTTAAAGTGTTGAATTCAAGTGAAAGTGAATTGATATTCGCGCACGTTGTAAGTGTCAATGTTCTTCTTCTGTAGTTGAAAATGTTCCGTTTCAATTCTAATATTGTGTAATAATTATTTTTATCAGATTTATCGACATGGAGATAGAACCATCGGACACTTATACCCAAATGATCCATGGAGGGAAGAAATTCATTGGCCCGAAGGCTATGGAGCGCTGACTAATGTGAGTTTGATCATATTTTAAAATTGAACTATAACTTAGTTTGAATATCTCATTAAGAAAAGAATTTGTTTGTGAAAAAAAAACTGTGTCAACAGGAAGGAAAGCGACGACATTATAAGCTGGGTAAATTCTTCATGAGACGATATGGCGAAATTCTTGGACACAAATACTCACCGAATAAAGTGTATGTGCGATCATCTGATTATGATCGAACCATAATGAGTGCTCAAGCAAACCTAGCAGGTATATCAATTTGGGGGATTGTTGGGCTGAGACCGATGGACAGAGTTCAATCGGTCCGGTAATAATAGTCAGGAGGTTGGCTTTATGTTTTGTTTATTGAATGAATGTAAGACTTAGAATGATTGATACGATGAGTGTCCGATCGCTTACAAGTATGTGCGATCGGTCACTCGATGATTTGCTTATGTACCGTAATGGTACTACTAATTATTACATTAGCTACATGTATATTCTCTATCATACCACACACCACACAGGCATGTTTAGGCCAACCGACGATGAAATTTGGAATGAGGATATTGGCAGAGTTTGGCAGCCAATTCCCATTCATGTTGTTCCATTAAAATCTGAATATCTTATTGCTAACGAAAGGAAGTGTCCAAAATTTGAGGCGATGTTTGCAAAGCATGAAAAAGAATCACCGGAAATACAACGCATTTATTCTCAATACGCAGATCAGTTTTTGCATTGGACACAAGAGAGCGGAGCAAATATCACAACATTTCGTGAAGTGAAAGAATTGTATAAAACACTTCTTATGGAAAGGGCGCGTTACAAAACGTGAGTTGAGAAAATCCTGCAATTTTAATAAGAGTTACTATTTGGAATGACAATTCTGTTTTGTAGATTACCAGCTTGGGCTGAAAAAGCAATTGAACGAAACGGAGTAATGGGATATATTTCCAAGTATCATTTCAAAATGAGAACCGACACACCGCAATTGGCTCGTTTGAGTACGGGATTTTTAATAAAGGAAATCTTCGAACGATTTTCAAAAAAGATCAACAAAACATTGCAGCCCGATCGTTCTGTATGGGTTTACTCGGCACATGACGACACAGTTGCAAACCTACTGAATAGCTTTGGTCTCTTTGAGGTAGCTTCGAATATTTGCAGTTGAAAACAGTTTGTAAAGTAATATTTTTGTATGATGTTCCAGATACACATTCCGCCCTATGCGTCGAGCATTCTTTTGGAACTCTATAAAAATGATGAAAATGAGCATTACATCCAGATGTTCTATCGAAAATCAGATGTGGAAAAGCCCTCGCCGTTGAATATACCGAATTGTGGGGAAAAGTGTACTTTGGATCGACTGTATGAGTTATACAGTGAACTCATCCCCGGCGATTTTGAAACCGAATGCAGGTGGCCTTGATCAAAGCCTCTATACAACTTATTTGAAAAGGGAACAAAAACCAAGAAAATCTGAATTATAATAATATCGAAATAAGAATGCGTTATAAGTAACAATAGCAGTTTACTTATTGTACTTTTTAGTACTTCCGCTTGGTAACAAATGTAGTGTAAGTGGTTTGGTTCATTAAAAAAAATTCTCAGAATTGAATTCGCAGCCGTGTTGAAATTGAATAGCTAGCAGTCACTCAGTTGTATGTAGCTAGCTGTATGTGGTGGTACACAACTGAAACTGGCACTGAAGAATGACACCACGAAGCTTATTTAATATGCAGGCACATAGGAAGCGGAGCATGCTAGCTAAACTATTACTTACATTACAAAAAGGATAACGGCTCTACATTTCATGTAAAGCCTTTCCTTAATAGTTTGTTGTGCATACAAAACTTTTGGCATTTCCAGATTTTGATTATCGCAATTATTTTTGAGTTATCGTGTTAACAAACAGCTACGACGACGACAACGGCACAGAACGGAAAAGTGGTTCGGATGCCCGTTGTAAGTGGTTCGGATTTAATTAAATCCAAAAATTTAATTTTCAACTTTGTGAAAACGGCCAAAAAAAGCTAATAAGTCAAAGCATAAAATTTGGTCGAAAACAAGAAAAATTGATCTTATGAGTACACTTGATATGCGTTATGGGGCTTTGAAATCGTGATTTTCCCGAATTTTGTTAAATCCCAAAGATTTAACTTTCAAATGCGGCAAATAAGTCAAAAATTGTTGGAAATGACCAAAAAATTCTAAATCAGCAAAAAACCCAACCACTTTGTACGTTTTTTGAGTCCAAATATGCAAAAATATCATTTTTCGTATATTCTCAACATTTAATTTTCAAATGCGTGATTTAAGAATTTTTCACGTTAAACAGTGGGTCAAATAAGGCAAAAGTTGTGAGAAATGGTCCGAAAAATCTAAATCAGTAATAAAAAGCAAGCACTTTTGACCATTTTTGGGTTCAAATAGGCAAGAATATCAGTTTACGGAAACCCTCAGTATTTCACTTTCACATTATGGTGAATTGTTTTGGGAAATCTCGTTTTTCGATAGTCCGCCCATCCAAAACATCTAGCCAGCTTCAAATAAAGCACGAAAGCCATATCTGTGCCTTGTATATGGGGATTTCAGGTCAGCACAAGATTTAGATAGGTAAATGAGTTTTTTATGAAACCATGAAAGTAAAATCCCAATAGAAATCTCATTTGTGATATTCCAAACGTCATGAAACTTTCTGGATCTTATTTTTTTACCAAAAAACTCAATCCCTGACATTTTGAAGCCAATCGAAAGCGATTTACGGGTACCTTCCATACAAATTTGGCCTGTTTTGCCAATTTTATGAAGAAAATAAGAAAACTGGTACATAAATGATGCGGTTGAAATAAACATGAGACTTTCGTCGCTCAATACACAGATACGAAACAAAAATAAAGCAATCCATTAAAACGGAACATGGAAAAGAAATCCGTGAAAATGGAACATAGCATGTGCCGTTTTAAGTATTTCGCTTTGCGGTGTTCCGTTTTGATAGATTTTTTGTCTGCAGTATCGTTATGAACGAATCCCCTCGCACGTCGTTTCGTTACTCGAATATTTTTTCGTGTGTTTCATTTCAATTGATTCCCGAGCTATTGATGACGTCACTCGCATTCATCACATGATGCAAATTAAGTGATAAGGAGCGCGAATTTCGATATGGCGATAACAACAATGGATTGGGCACAAAAAATACTGTATGAGAATCGAAAAAAAAAGTTTAACTTTTTTTTCGATTTTTGCCTGTTTCGGATCGTCTACATGGGAAGTTTGTATGAAAACCTCGGAGCGCCGATGTTTTACCCGTATTTACACATCAACAAAGCAGTCTGCTTCACCGTAGAAAAGTAGTGCGCATTAAGAAAACAAGAACGTACAGGTTTTGGCAACGTGGCTTCACTAGTGATTATGAATGAACGTAATTTCTCCCTACATTTCTCATTTCGTTCATTCATATTCGCTTTAATGCAACGTTGCCGAAACCTGTACGTTCTTGTTTCCTTACTGTGCACTACTTTTCTACGGTGAAGCAGACTGCTTTGTTGATGTGTAAATACGGATAAAACACCGGCGCTCCGAGGTTTCCGTACAAAGTTCCCATGTCGTCATCCGAAACAGGCAAAAATCGAAAAAAAAGTTTAAATTTTTTTTTTCGGTTCTCATACAGTATTTTTTTGCCCAATCCGTTGGTGTTATCGCCACATCGAAATTCGCGCTCTTTATCACTTAATTTGCATCATGTGATAAATGCGAGTGACGTCATCAATAGCTCGGGAATCAATTGAAATGAAACACACGAAAAAATATTCGAGTAACGAAACGACGTGATACAGATCCATTCATATGAAACAATGCGAGGGGATTCGTTCATAACGATACTGCAGACAAAAAATCTATCAAATCGGAACACCGCAAAGCGAAATACTTAAAACGGCACATGCTATGTTTCATTTTCACGGATTTCTTTTCCATGTTCCATTTTAATGGATTGCTTTATTTTTGTTTCGTATCTGTGTATTGAGTGACGAAAGTCTCATGTTCATTCCAACCGCATCAAATATACTGTCAACAGTCAATGACAGCTAATTGAACGTAATTTGTGTTGCAAGATACTTCCTATTGCAAGATGGCACTAAACCAAACGTCATTCTAGTCATTCCTCTTATTGTGTATCCATGTCAAAAAACTATTTCGGTTAACCATCAATTCATAGACTCTCTGAACTAATAATTATTCCTTATAGCCGTTTGCTCAGTCCTCGAGTTGACCAAATTTTGTTGTACAGTGTAATTGAATAATAATTGTCCAAGGTTACGGTGCAAGGTTATGTTTTATTCTTATGCAAACTACATTGAACATCAAACATTGATTATTTCCTAATTAATAGAATATTTTATGACACCATGAAGCAGAACCAACAACAAATAACAGAGCTTAGTGCAAATATTGAATTACCCAATAAAATAGAATTCTTGATAAAAAAAAATATTCAAGGCACTTTTTCCAAGGCTCATGATTACGTTCATGTATGATCTTTTGCATATGTGAACTTTGTAGGGAAGATCGTACAAAATCGCAATCATACACGTTGAAAATAATTCCTTCAATATGAATGTTACTAAGCGGTTGCGTATGAGCCATTATCAATGGTTCCTTTATTCTGGATGATTTCACTCAGCAGAAGATAAGGTCTTCAACATCATATAGTAGGTATAAACGGTCCTGAGTAGCTAAACATTTAAAAATTGTAATGAGTCGGTCATTCAAAAAAGAAAAATGCAATTTTGTTTTATTCAAGCCTACCTGGCAAAAAGTTTCCAGGTTCAATGTGATAATTCCGTATCCATGATAACTTAGTGGTATCTGTGCGTTGGCGATAATTATGATGAAATACTTTTGCAAGTTCATCGGGAGCTCCTGCCAGTTGTAATCATACAGGCAGTCAGCCATTTGCTCGTAGCTCTCAGATGCGATTTTTCCGAGGTAACAGCACACAAATAAGTTGGTTAGAACAGTCAATGCAGCCTTTTCCAAAAAGACAAAAAACCTAATGTCGAAGTCTGTTGAAAATTGCTAAGAATTCACCAAACAAAACCTAATCATTAGCTTTTGGAAAAATGATGAAATCGTCTTAACCCTCTGATCGTTTGTCGGGCGTACAATGCCCGAGACGACTTTGAACTTCGAAAAAAAGTACTAAAAACCAAAACAAATCACATTGAAATTGGTACCATTCGATAGCTTGAACCTTTAGCTAAACACCAGTAAAATTCATGTGTATATGTTTAAGCATGTGTGAGATATTGCCTCCCACAGCACATGTGCGCCGTACGTTTCTTGTATCAAGTGTATTTTTTCATGAAAACTGGACTGTGATAAGAGATAACGACTTGATGTCTTCAGCAAAGTTGTAGTACTCGTGGTTTTCTACAACTTTACTGAAGACAGATATCGCTTAACTCTTATCATTCCCGCGAAAAACTGCAAAATCATGAATGTTCGGTTTCCCATTTTTTACGGAACTGATAAGAGATAAGCAATATGTGTCTTTAGCAAAGTTGTAGAGCGGATCAAGTCAAACAACTTTGCCGAAGACACTAAGTCGCTATCTCATATTACAATCAAGTTTTCATGAAAAAATACACTTGAGGCGCTGTACGCCCCATGAAACGAAGTTAAGGTGTAAACGCAACAAACGACCAGCGGGTTAATGACGACAAAACCTTAATTAAACCGTCTAAATGAGTAACAAAATTGTAATTAAAATCCAGAAGAGACAACGTCATCG
Source organism: Sitodiplosis mosellana (assembly GCF_009176505.1). NCBI lineage: Eukaryota > Metazoa > Arthropoda > Insecta > Diptera > Cecidomyiidae > Sitodiplosis > Sitodiplosis mosellana. The sequence continues at coordinate 1,898,179 of NW_022595246.1, forward strand.
AAATGTAAATTTGGTTGAAATGAAGAAAAAAAATCCTGGGGATTTGGTGGAATTCAGTTAGCGCATTCAAATGTTTGTTTTGGAAAAATGATATGTGCAATAGGGTGCATCGAATTCTAAATATCAAACGTTTTCAAAGTCCTTAGTGCGGCTTTGGTAGAGCTCATCGAGACGAACAACTTTTGCTCTGGCACTTTGGTCGTACCTCCACATCCCTTAACCCTCACTTTTTTTCATTATTGAGTGACTAGAAAAATGATCGAAATTGGCCTCTCTCTGGGTAAAATACTATTTTTTTGTCGAATGCTGGAACACTTGAATGCTGGTTTCGACATAAATTTGGCCGCAAATCGACATTTCTTCAATAAGAAGAGCAAAAAATTGAAAAATTCATGTTCAAAATTGCAAAGTGTGTTATGAGCTGATGTCAGCAGCCCTAACTAACGTCAGCGTTAAAAAAACGCAACACATACTCATCAGCAGTTCATATCAGCAGCTGATGTTAGTTAGCGATCATTTTTCTAGTCACTCAATAATGAAAAATGTCTTTTGAGTGGGGTATAAGGGATGCGTAGCTATGAGCAAAGTGCCAGAGCAAAAGATGTTCGTCTCGATGATCTCTGCCAAAGCCGCACTAGGGTCTTTGAAAACGTTTGATATTTAGAATTCGATGCACCCCAAGTACAATAATCTATGTTTCCAATCATTTCTTAACAATATCATTGCGGCAAAATCACAAAATTACAATTTGTTAACGATGTTGTCAATTTTTTGGATTCTTCAAAAGATTTAATTCAATTTGATTATCACCTGATCCAAATGGAATACGAATGCAGACAACAACAGCATGTTGCCAATAAGTTCAACCACGAAATGTGGACTGTAAATATCTGCCGTTTCCAAAAACCAGCTGGAATATCGTAAACAAAATCGATTATCAGAAAAATAGTCTTGCTACCCCCAAGCGCAATAGTAGATCGAAAATTTCAATGTCACTTCCAGTTGGAGCGATGTGAGCAGTGATATTTTATTTTTTTAATTTTTATTTGGGAAAACTACCATAATAACATTCACTTTCGAAATCATACCATTTGAAAATGGTCGTGCCGAAACGATACAACCGAATTGTATAGCCTCGACAACACCTCGGCACGACAATTTTCAAATGGTATGATTTCGAAAGTGAATGTTATGTTAGTTTTCCCAAATAAAAATTAAAAAAAAATTAAATATTGACTGTTTTTAAATGTGTGCTATGGATGTCATTTTCAGAGCGTAAAGTTTGACAGATACCATTGCTGACGTTAGGGTGTGTTCAAAGTCGGTATTGAACAATGAAATGTACTAAAAACGTGATTGTGAAATTATGAGTTGTGTGAAAAAATTCACTTTCTATCGAAAATGTGAGAATTAATGTCCACAAATAGACAAAAGTATGATTTGCCATTTATTATTTTGTACTAGTGTTTTTTTTTCTTCAGATAATGCTCGGCTTCTTTCAAAACAAAGTTGCAACACTTGAAATTGATCGTGCCATGTAAACTTGATGATGACAATTTTTTCACTCTTATGTTTTAGGCATTTTGCATGCAAAATAACTGACTGTCGAAATAACTGTGGTTTTCTTTTCTAAATTGAGTTTATGAATGAAAAAGTGATTTTGTATAAAATTGTATGAACAATAAATAAAATCTTCATCAGAACCGTGCGAGAAGATATTAGTATCACCAACCAGATGGCGACACAGAAAACATTCAATTTGATACATCTGTCAAAAAGCACGAAAATGCTTAAGGTTCTTTTCTTCCATTTGGATGTGACATCGAAATATTCGACATTTACCGTCACGTTTGGGACGTTTATATCGTCCGGTGATTGTGCTATTTAGGAACCTGTGTAGTGTCCCGTGTGAAAAAATTGTGACTGACTAGCCAGCCGCCTAATTTCGGACTTTTTGGCCGACTATCACCGACTAAAAGTGATTATTTCGAACAAAATATTCGGCTGTAGTCAACTTCAGTTATAGTCATATAGTAGCCAAAAAGTCCGAAATTAGACGACTGGCTGAAAGAATAACTAAACGTGGATACAGGAATGCTGTTGCATGGCAGCGCCGTACGTTGTTTGCTGTGTTCTGCTTTACTATGCTTCAGATGACACAATACAATCATACAGTGTACACGTACACAATAGTTCCGACACTTTGCCGTCGTTTGAAGCTATGGCGCTAGTTATGCAACATCATTCGCACAAGGACTGGAAGGTTTATATCGAATCGAACCCGTGTGCAAATAAAATGACTAACTCAGTTGTATGTAACTGTATGTAGTGATACACAACTAAAACTGGCTAAGTTGATTGAAATCATGCGTTTTGTATGGAGACAATCACGTTTAGTTATTCTTTCAGTCAGTCGACTAATTTGGGACATTTTAAGTAAGAGTGATTTGTGATTAAAGTTAACTGCAGTTGCTTATTTTGTTCGAGACAATCACTTTTAGTCAGTCAAAATGTCCTAAATTAATCGACTGATTTGCGGCCAAAAATTTTCCACACGGGAATGCATTCGAATAGATTAAAAATTACTATGTGTGAATTAAAAATTAAACACTTTTAATCAGAGCGTGCTATGAGCTGATGTCAGCAGCACTAACTAGTGTTAGTTACTGATATCAGCTGCTGACGAGTATGCGTTGCGTTTTTTTAACGCATCTGAAATATAAAATTCATATTCCTCTCTGCATAACAAGTCAAAATTCATATTCTCTTCATTGAAATTTGACTTGTTATCGAGAGTTTTGTACTGCAGATGCGTAAAAAAACGCAACGCATACTCGTCAGAAGCTGATATCAGCAACTGACGTCAGTTAGTGCTGCTGACATCAGCTCATAACACGCTCTGATTTTAATTTCACTAATGTATGAGACAGTTTTACTAATTAAATTTTGTAATATTGTCATACGTTCAATTATGAAACAAAGCTAAAATATCCACCTACCTTTTGATCGAATTGTGAAAATCAATTAATTTGCAAAGGAATTCTCTATCATTTCGGTTCTCGGCCGGGCGTTCCAATTTGCGAAGCGAATGCCGTAACATTTTATTGAACGCTTGATGATGCAAGCATATGGAAACGAATGATAGAAGAATCACACCATTGTACACAAGATAAAATTCGAGTGATATAATGATGAAGATGATCTCCCCGAAATAACCGAGCAACGTTGATTGATCCCAAGGCAAGCTTAAATTACAGAAATGGAAATAGCTGTAGTTTTAATTCTTTGTTCATACTAAAAAAAACCAATAGATTCTTCACTAACATGAATCTAAAAGGGCGAAATAGTTGCGTCACATCAAGGTGTCCATTCAACAGAAAACATACTAGAACAGATCCAATCGATGATACGGCAATGATGACGGGGAAACCGCCCAAGACAAATTTAATATACATTTTCCAAAACCATTCGGATTTGTTATTTGCTTGCGCCAAATACCGGAATGAGTCTTCATCCTTAACTAAATTCAGAAGCATTTGCATATTATTATTTCGTTGAATTGGTTTACTGAATTATCGTTGAAATGATATAAATAATGGTTCATACACTTTTCGTAGATTGCTGATAAATTTTCATAAACTGGTGGTATCTTATGACGGAGAAGAAATGCCACAACCATCGAATTGGCCATTATAAGACAGCCAATCATTGCATATATTGCTATCGAAGCGCCTTTAAAATCGATCGAAATAAATTTCACTACGAACATTAAACCCGATAAAATATCGATCAACAAAATAACGATCCATGCCATAACGAACGCAATGCAAGCCCATTTTTCCCATTTGCTGGTGTTTTCTTTCGCAGGTAATACACAAAGCCACGTCAATATTTGTTGATCGGTGGCTAAAGGCTTCATGTTGCTATTATTATAAGATTGCTTATTAGCGTGGTCCAAAAAAAAATTATGTCAATTTTCTTGCGATTCTCGGGCTGAATTCGTTAGTTCACCTCAAGGAAAAAAAATAAGAATGTGCTTGTCAAATACCTACCAACCCGAACAAAAACCCACAGCAAATGGAATACACAAAAAATCTGTCGAGTGGTTTCGAAGGCGATTTTATATTGTAACATTTTAATCAATTTCGCTATTCCAGCCACATTTTTGCCACAAACTGCTACTAGGATTTTATTCAGGGCACTAAAATCTACAACTTTTACCAAGACATCAGCCATTGGAAAGGCATTCTGGACCAGTTAGAGTATAAAATGACCGAAAAAATGGCAATTTTTTTGGCATTTTCGACATTTGACCCCATACTAGTCACCCAGGCGATGGACTTTTGTCCAGTTTTTGACTTGTGTCGTGTAGCCAGAAACTGTACAAAAATTTTGGTACTTGTCAGTTTGCAATTTGGATGAAATTTGGTGTCAATTGATTAACACATAAAAGACAAATTTCAGGCCAAAATGAGCAAATCACAAACATGAGCTTCGGTTTGACAGATAAAAGCAAACGATTTCTATCTTTTCTGCCTTTGAACATCTAGTGTAATCCCTTACGAACATTTTAGGTACCAAACCGACCAACTCGAGTGATGTTTTCACATATTTCTAGCCTCATATTCGATTTCAACTCCCAAAAAATCGACTTTTGGCCCAAAAAAATCCTTAAGTATAGGCTTTTTCCACACGACCATGTCGTGTAAGAAAAGTATTGGGATTGCCTCGATTTTTTGACCCCCTTAAAATCAGTTATTTTTCGATTTTCGAGCTCTGAAAATCGCGAAATCTAGCATAATTTTAGGGTCGTACGCAAAAAATGGGAATTGCTATTATATCGCTTTAAATTTCTTGACCTATTCACAATCAGTTCTTTTTCGATTTTTGAACGCCGTAAATCGCAAAATCAAGCATTATTTATGGGTAATGTGACCAGATCTCCTATAGGTTAAATACAAAAACGTCTAAAAATAAAACAAAATCGTCTAAAAAAATGACAATTTCGTCTAAAGAAAATGGTCCCTTTTTTTTTAACAAATTCGTCTAAAATATTTTTTTTTAAATGACAAAATCATCTAAGAATGTGACAATTTTTTTCTTAACAAAATCGGGTTTTAAAATAACAAAATCGCCTAAATACACATTTTCTAGAAAAAATGACAAAATCATCTAAAAGACTCCAAAAACATCTATGGACAATTTAAATAAAAAATAAATACTAAAGAACTAAACAAAAATATAAATCTGAAACTATCCTTAAAAATAAAATACTCAAGTAACCACGAAAAAAATTACAGTTTATGCACGTCAATCTGAAATTTCTATATATATTTAGTAATATTCATTTGCTGTTTACGATGTATATTTTTGAATATACACAGATATTCCAGTTTGACGTTCTTACCAGTGAATACCATAGTTAACATTCGATGCGTATGGGCATGAAAGATGAAAAAATTATTTTTCCCTAGCAAATTAAAACTAATCATATTTTATTATATCATTTCTGATATATACAAAAACAACAGCATACATTATGTGTTATTAGCACACAATAAGTTTCTGTTTTATTCTGCTTTGTCGGCTTTTTTTCATCCTCCTATATTCTCCTATATTTTTGATCATAAAATCCTATATAATCAGAAAAAAAATCTTGTCACATTATTTATAGGTCGTAGGGTAGGTGTGTGGTACACTGTACGCTGTACGCAAAAAACACGGTAAAATTTTTGCTATGTTAAAATGTATAGAAAATGGAATATTGAAATTACCCTGTCATTAAGGTCTGATTGAAATACGAATCTAATTTAAATTTAGAATTATATGTGTAGGAGTGTAGGAAAGTTAACCTTACGCTTGTTTTGGATTGTATTCTTGAAATAATGATTAGAGTTATCTTTAGATCGATTAAAAATGACATAAATTCACAGATAAAATACAATACAATTGTTTTTAGGTTTAGAATCACCCATATTTTCTTAGTTGTACATGTCAAAATGGCATTTGAAATTGAACAGTGCTAAAATGTATCCGAATGGTCGAATCGTGTGTACAAAGTCGCTTATATGACACACTAAACTTATTCACAATGACATATGGCAGGCTCATATTCACATAATTTTCGACGAGCAATCGATTTAGACTATCACGGATGGAATCTGATCAGCCTAGGGTACCAAAAAGTGCCCATGTTTTGACCAATGTTTTCAACCCACAATATTTTATAGGGGGAATTTCATTTTTGACTCAAATTATACATTTTTTATATTTAATACTTATAATAATAATCATATTTTTTCGTGAAAATAATTAGATTTGTGAACAATTGAACATTGATTTGCCTATAGTTTTGGTGTCGAATGGAACATTTAAATCTGGGTTCAGACACCAGATCATGCCTATACCCCAATTTTTGAATGCAGTTTTTCTTATTTTTTTCTAAAGTTTCTTGCTCAGCTAGCAGTTTTTTTTCAAAGCCCAGTTTCAAAAATCAAAGCCGGATTTAAAATTAAATCCGAAGCACTTGGAACGGACATAAAATTTTACAATATAAAATCGCCTTCGAAACCACTCGACAGATTTTTTGTGTATTTCATTTGCTGTGGATTTTTGTTCGGGTTGGTAGGTATTTGACAAGCACATTCTTATTTTTTGAGGTGAACTAACGAATTCAACCAAAAAAATAGGGGAAAGACTAACAACTAACAACTTTTTTGTATATATCAGAAATGATATAATAAAATATATTTATTTTTTTTCAACTAACTATCCCTTTGGAACCGATATTCAGTTTAAAGTTTGAATGTCTGATTTTTTTCCACAATGATTTAATGATCGAAAGGGTTTTTGAAGAAATTTTTGTTTAGATTTTTAGACAACTGTTTGATGATGAAAAATAAACAAAAAAAAGATTCATATAATTTTCGATCCGGCTATTTCGATCAGTTGTTTAGTTTTATCTATTTACTTATGTTTAAAAAAAATCTAGAATGCAAATGCTGATCGTAGAGCTTCTGTAGAAACAATTATTTCGAAGAGATTTTTCAATAATTTTCTAGGTTCACGAATTTGTTCCTTTGATATGTTGACACAAGTCGATTTGAAATAATACTGACAATGGTGTACACTGTACAAGTACATTTATATCGTCAGTACGAAGGCAGCTCTATGCATTATTATGCGCTTGATAACTTCGTAGGATCCACTGTAAATTCAGTGTATGGGTATCTACTATTTGAGTGATTCAGTATGCATTGTATGGGTTGCTACAAATACTATAATAGTGTTTACTTCGAAAGTTTGAAGTGAACAAGCATAGAGCCATATACTCACACATTTTCAAGATTTAAATATGTTTTCCTCCGATCGAAGTTCTAATTGATGGTCATGTTAGTGATATCAGGGATTTTTCCAATATTGTTCTCCCCCCCGAAACACGCGCCGAACATTTTTGCTGTAAATATCAATTCATTATTCAAAAGATGTGACATGGGCTAAAAACTGGGTCGAAGTACGTGTACCAGCTCATCCTAACTGCATGTGTTTTGGTTCACAATAATTAAATATTAAGTATTTATGGCATTGGTTTTGGAGCTTTTGCGCTGCTTTCAATCGATCGACACCTATTGTTGATACCAGTAAAAATGACTCATCAGATACTCGGTCCACGTAGATAATCTATGAGTCATAGACTACGACATGCCTGAAAGAATGTGGTTATTTCAATATAAATCAATATCCACGTTGACCTTGTGTGAATATCACATCGAATTTATCACGTTACTATAAGTGAGAAATCGGGAAGCTGAACTCAAATTCGAAAGGCATTAAAGATTTCATGCAAAACCAATTGAGCCAGAGAACAAATTATTACAGAATAACTATTTTATATTTTTAGTGGATAAAATTCACATTTTCCAATATAGTTGAGTACTATCTTTTGAATTTAGGATTGGAATTTTCAAAATTCAAACCATAAATTAAGTGAACCTATCATATTTGAGCAAGCTGTTTATCTTGAACTTGAAATGCAAGCACTGAAAGCACGTCCACCGTCTATGCATTATTCTTATATTGGTTATCCACACTTTGTGGCTATGTTGTAAATAAACACTGATTAAAAATCGCTTTCTCGCTCAGACTGGCTTTTGACGGTGTATTTTCGAATTGAAAATTTGTTTCGAAGAAAAATGTGTCTCTTTCAGAAACTTCGACTGATGACGAAGACTATTACGAGGGGATGAAAGCGGTTTCCAAGACAGCGTTGAAGGAAAATATTGACGGACTTTTGGAAACTGGAAATGTTCAAGAATCTAAAGTCGCAAACTTGGAAACAAGAATGAGATCAATTTCAATCCTTATCTTTATATTCATGATTATATACTTTTGAGATAAAAAAAATTCAACAGTGCGTGGACGTATTTTTATTACCAATTGTGCTCATGAATAATGCGCAATTGATAAAAAGAGACTTATTAAGCACAGATATACGTTCAGTTATGCATTTGCTCAAATAATTTCTAAGCAATATTGAAGTTTGAAGGGTATTACTGAAAAGTTGGTTTCATTTCAACGAGTCAACTGTTGGTAAACAAAATAGAAGAATCAAAAAACGCATTACTTCTCAACATACATCCATTGCTTTGCTGAATTATTAGTTATTTTAACATGAATAAAGCAGTTTTATACCAAAATTCGAACGGCGTGCAACGAAATGATGCGGAGCAAGTGTTTAATGAATTTTCGAGCGTGTGGAAGTGGCGATCAAATGGACGTGATACGTTGCTCGATGTCGGCTGTGGTAGTGGTGATGTTACGATCGATTTAATTTTACCATTTCTGCCAGACAACTTCGAACGTTTAGTTGAGTGTGATATTTCGGATGAGATGGTGAATCACGCACGACACAAGGTATCTTTCGAACGATTTGATTTGAGTATAGACATAGAAATGCAGTCAATATTAAAATTGGAGAGTTTTGATCACATCACTTCATTCTATTGCCTGATGTGGGTTCACAATCAAAGAATGGCCGTGCAAAATTTATATAAAGCTACTGAAGCCGGGTGGGGATTTATTGGTAGTGTTATTGGTGCTCAATGTCCAGTGTATGATTTTTACAAGGAACAATCGCAAGACGACAGATGGGCAAAGTATATGACCGATTTCCGTAAACATTTAATTGATTGTAGATTCACAGAGTGCAAAGTGGATGCTCGGGAAAAACACTACATCTGCAATGGCATTGACAATCGAAGTGTGCGATAATATTATTTTTTTAAAGAATATTATTATATTATTGATGATTTTTCTTTCATTTTTTTTAAGATGTTCTGAAATCAATTAACCCATTTATTGATCGCTTCCTGATTCCCAAACAATCGAAATTTCTTGAAGACTCCGTGCAAAAATTCGGTCAAAATAAGTTAGCACTGGATGATTTCCATGCGAACAGTGATAAATGTCGCTATGCTACACCTTACAAGCAGGTGGTTGTATATGCCAGGAAGTGAATTTTAAATGTAAAAATTTACTCAAATGAATGATATCGAATGATATTTCTTGTGATTCTAATGATGCTTTTCATGTAGTGCGAATAGCATTGTTGTAGACCAACAATTCAAGAATCGTTGTTTGTTCATGGCTTACATTTACGGTTCAGTCGGGGTATCATACAAAAAGTCATCAAAAATGCCATTTATTCTTGCATAATGAATCATAAAAGACTTTACTTACTGGTAATAAATAAGTAAAATGGCATAATCTTCGGATTTGTTTTGTGAAGGTATACTCTTCATCAAATAAAAATATCGACAACTCTTTCTTTTTCAAAGTTATCTACAGTTCAGGCAGTTATCTACAAATTTTTGAATATTTGATCTATATTTTATCGTAATAGTTGAATCTAAATTGATGTTGAAATTTCATGTGTTCATTGAATCACATGCGTATTACGATACATACTCTAATCAATTGTCTGGGTATATTGAAAAAATAAAACCAATTGTTGATAGCTTCAGTATGGAGAGGAACATCACTGGTCTGTAAAATAAAGCCGAAACTTACTTAAAATCGAAGGGTTGTAACAGTGATATGATCGGCACATGAGCACCATCTCTACTGATTGTCATTATTGCCATGTAAATGAATAGAATGTCTACTTCTTCTTCTTCTTTTTCTCAACATCAATTGCATATGACTTATGGTAACTCTCCGTAATCATTAAAGGTGGCGCTACTTATGCGCATCAATTGACTTTTGCATTGGCTCTTATGTACTGTGCGTGCCTTTTGCTTAAAATAGTTTTTTTTAAACTATGCAATTACCAAACTATGCATCCAGTTTACGTTTTGAGCTGTATAGAGAAAAATGACAGCTACTTTCTACAGAAAGGCCAAAGAGGAATATCTTTCACCAATGAATAATCCAAATTGCAGGTAAACGTGTTTCTTAGATTGATTTAATAGTGCGCATCGTGATATCATCCCTGGTGATTGCAACATACAATGTGACATATATGACATATCCGCGAGAGTCTCTAGAATTGCTTCGTTCAATCAATTGTTTCCAAGCACATGGTTAAACGCTTCACACTTTTTATGATATGCTTCGCTTGTATATGCAGGCTTGCCACACAAATTACGGGAAAAAGTAGCGAAAATAGCTGAAAGTTGTTATAGCTGAAATAGCTGAAATTTGTTTCGGTTTTTATAGCTAAAATAGCATGTACAAAAAAAGCAAAAATAGTGTAATTTTCTGGTTTTATTCATAAATAATACCGTTATGATTCTATCAATATTAATGTAATGTTTAGAAACATTAACGATGTTCGAATAAGCAAGAAAACATTTTATTTATTATTTATAGCTTGTATGAGCTTTGTGACAATAATGTTGGCTGTTGCAGTACCCAAATAAAACGTTTGTAGATGACGCGTTACTGCTTGCTGTAAACTATTAGAAAAAAACGAATGCGGATTTGTAGTTCTTTTTGGTTTGCACTGTTTACAGTTTCATCAAACAACAGTGTGAAGTACAACTGCCTGTTAATGTCTTCGATCACTTTCTTGTAGAAATACGGCCCGAGTGCGAAATTCAAAACATAAGTTGCCTTTGTTCGATTCAACGTGAACGATTGAAGTATTTGTAAATCACTTATTGCAGATTTCAATACATTTCCCAAATCATCAAACGAATTTAACGAACAGCTGTTTGACAATCCGTTGAGAAGAACCAACAATTCCGCTTTAGTTGTCTCCAGCGTTTGGTTAAGATATCTATCTTAGATAAGATATTAAGATAAGATAAGATAGATAGTATCTATTATCTTATCTAGATAATTTTTCAAAAATGTCGAAAATCTTATCTATTATCTTTTCTGTTTTTTTTTCGACTATCTATCTGTCGTTTTTTAGATAAAAATTAAGATATTCATCAAGTAATTGTATCAGAGATTCGATCGATACCAAATGATGATTCACACTACAGATTTGTCCTACTTGTTAAAAAAATATACACATCCCATTTATAGAAAAAAAATACACTTCAAAATCAGGGTAAATCACGTAAATCTTCCAACTGAAATGTTTTGTTGATTGGGATATTTTTCAAAAATTAAAGTTTTTTGGCCAATTTTCGTGCATTTTTCACAGAACAAAAAAAAAATTGAAGAAAATTCATCAAATTGCCATATGAATAAAGAATGATATATTTCTAAAAAGATTATCTTAAGATAGCTCAAAGATATCTATCTTTTTCGGAAAAAAGATTTAAAAAAAGATAAATTTAAAAAAGATATCTAGATAGATTTGGACATTTTTGAGATTATCTCGTTTTTATCTAGATATTTTTTCTGGGACAGAACCAAACGCTGGTTGTCTCGTCCTTTGGTGCAAGAAGTTGCCATTTTGTCACTGTTTCCGAACTGCTACCTGACGCGATATCCAAACTTAACTTTTGTTGGGAATCATCCAATTTTGTTTTTAGGTTTTTTTTGTGTTTATCCGTATCCATATGCTGCGTTAATGCAGCAAACCCTTTGTTTTTCACATTCACTGTTGCCGAGCATGCTGAGCACTTGGCTTCGAAATCGTTTTGACGAGAAAAAATCTTATTCAGTTTAATTGTTTTATTATCAAATTCAATTGTTCGCTCTAGCCAATCTGGGCTAAATTTAATTCCTTTCCCGCTCATTGTCTCAAGACAACTGAATTCAATCATGTAATATTTTGCGCGATTTCGACTCGAACTGTCGCATGGATTGATTTTTTGAGACTTCCAAGAAATGCATAAATAACAAAACAAGCGAATTTATTTTGTGCTGTGTTAGAAAAAAGGCCAAATAATGTGTACATTGCTTATTGATTATTTTAACGAATGAATAATAAGCCAAACAAATTGAGAAGATAATCAACAACTGTTTTTGTTTCATTTGTAATGTATTTTTATGATACATTTTGATTATTTTGCGTTCTAGCACTGCTAATTTTTCTTATTTCTCTACTAAATTTGAAAAACTGAAAATAGCTGATTTTTGGCAAAAAAGCTGAAAATAGCTGCAGTTTTTTAAAATAGCTGAAAATCGCTTAAATAGCGACATTGTGGCAAGCCTATATATGGTATTGTGAACTTGATTAGCCATTGATTTCACAATACCGCACACAAGCAATGCATGGCACACAACGTGTGAAGCGTGTGTCTGACGTATTTGGTTGTCTTTTCAAGTCCCTTCACCGTTCTCACGATGACATCATCAATGAATTTATGATGTTTTGACGAATGAGGAGCAGAATCTATATCTGCTGAGGAATGCCAAAATAAGATTTGAATTGAACCTTTATTTCATTTGTCATAAACATAGATTCTCAAATAATAGAATTTTTTTGTTCATTCTCACGTACCGCGCCTACCCGCGGCCACCCGGTGAATATACA